>NW_023994087.1:0-600000 GCF_015586225.1 Lucilia sericata | reverse complement strand
AAACCATTCTAAAACATCATCATACATCAAATTTCGTTGCTATACTGATATTTTTAAGACTGCTATGGTCATACAATGATTGTCTTACAATGATTGTATGCAGGCTAGGGTTAAATATTGCCTGACATCTGTCATACTTCCCAACATAATTTACAGGTATATATAACCGACTTCTGCAAAATTTTATAGCGATTGCTACATAAACAACATATTTATTAATGTTTTAACAATAATCCGGGAGGTAATTTATGGGGGCTAAGTGAAATCAAGAACCGATTTTGCCCATTATTAACACAAAACAATATTTGTCATTAATAAGGATTTTTGGAGAATTTCATCACTCTAGCTCATAACGGTCGGAACCTATCCGGGTTTCAACAAAAAGACTGACATACAGACATCCCTAGATGATCTTAAAAACTTATAAAAAATATTTATTACACTCTTAAATTTCAGATTTATACAAATTTTATAAAGATATACACCAAAAAATATATTTTTTAGACAGAGAATTAGACGTAACCGCCTCAACATTGTTTATATCATAAAAATTTGTCTCGGCAAAAAAGACGTAAGCGACAAAAAATCGGATATATCGTCAATATAAAATCGAAACAAACTGTATCCCATATTTTAGATGTAATAATATTTATTAAAAAAAATTATTTATTAAAAAAAAAAGCTCTCCTGTAAAATTTAGTTTTTGCCGGTTACGTGTTTTGTGCGACAAGGGCTCGATATATTGTATATTTTGTTAAATTTTGTTTTGGGAACCATCATAAAACAAAATAAAGATTTTTTGAAGCTGGGTAAAATATTGAATTGAACATGAAAAATCGTGTCTCCCATAGGATATTTTCTTAAAAACTGTCCAGCTCACGAACGGACAACACTGAACCCAAAATATTTTCGGAAACATTATATTACATAACAGGGTATATTTTGAGGGGGTAACTCAAGCACCATTTTTTGTGAGTCGGTCTAATGTACGTATGTATGTACACATGTAAGTAACTATTCACAGTAGAACCAGGGATGTATTCTAAATACTGTTATTTATTTTATGAATATTAGCAGTCAATGGAAATTATGACATGCGCATTTTGCACATTTAAAAGCAATATGTACTTTGACAATAAAACAAATAAAATTAAAAGAAGCAAAGTAAAATAACTAATACAAAAAAATTATTGTAGCACAATTACACCATCTTCCAATTTTGTTTTTAAGTGCGATTAAATTTTATAACTTCTTCAAATAAATATTTTAAAAAGTTAATTTCTCCGTTATCGGTCAGTGAAAATCTCTCTACATATTTTTAATAAGTTTAGTTTTTAGACCAATCTAGTGTTAAAAAATTTAAATTACTATAAAAAATACTTATTCGTAATATAACACTAAGCCTTGATAAAAATTAAATATTTTCAATTCAATATTAACGTATGTATGTACTTCATACGTATGTATCTACATATATATGTATATACGTATGTAAATAAATATGTACATGTGGATTTACAAAGGTATTAAAATAAATACATACATACTTACATGCAAACAACTAACTGGTGTAATAAAAAAGTTATGTGTAAAAACGAAAATGTCAAGGAATTCACACGCAATCAGACAGAATCAGACTTAAATGTATAATTGAACGAAGAGAGTACGTACATATGTATGTATACAGTGGTACATATTATGCATTATCAAATACCAATAAATTTAAAACGGTTTCATTTGAAGGGAAATATTTTATGTGAGCCCATTAGCTAAAGAATGTATTTTAGAATGATTCGCCATTTCTGAGCTATTTAATAAAAGGTGGTAAAAATTAAATGTTGAAAATTGCAAACAAAAATATTTGCAACAAAAAAATAGTAATAAAGAACATATAGAAAATCCTTTTACCCCTATATGATAAAGATTTTTTGTTAAATTTTTGAAATTAAAACATATCGCTCATTTGCTAGAAGACTGACATAATCTAAAATACCGGTTTTCTGAAGTGAACACTACAAAATGTGCGTCATACTAAAGACTTTCATATAAATACACTGAAAAAAATCCATGCCTAATATATACGAAAAATGTCGTACATTGTACGAATCTTTCGTTGTTTCGCACCAAGAAATTATTTCGTAATATATACGAAATTGTACGAAATATTTTAGTATAATGCAAAATAATCTTGGAAAAATTAATTTACATAAATAGAAAAAAAGTGAATTTTGAATAAATATGGTCAAATTTACGAAATATTAATTTATGCAAACATTTTTGTTCATTTTAAAAAAATTTTTCTAATTTTAGTTCAAAATTATGCTCCACACGAATTTTTATTTTTTTTATGAAAATAGTTCGTCAATTATATTATACTTTTTCTTAAATTTTATAAAAATGTAGTAGTTTTATTTTATGATAATATACTTAATATTATTATGTTTAATTTCGCTAGAATTTAAGAAAAAAATATTACGAAAGGTTTTCGTACTTTCGTAAAAATAGAAAAGGGTTTTATTAAGTAATATTTCGTATTATACACGAAATTTTTGTAAATATTACGAAAATATAAGTTACGAAATTTTTTTTCGTAAAGTTGAGCATGGATTATTTTCAGTGTAGTTTTATTTATTAATTTAGAATAAAGGATGTGTGAATGAATTTCTGTTTTTTGTTTGCTGGGAAATTGTGTTAAACGAAATATTATTCATTTGTATGTGTATGCATACAAACACACAATAAAAGAGTAGGGAAATACAAACATACATATATAATAGTAAGTATGTGTGTATGGAAAGACTCGTATATAAAAGTGTTCAAATTTGTTTTAAGTGGTGCAGGTTATGAACCTGTTTACTCCGCTAAGGATGGTTTATACTACGAGTAGGCGGAAATTTCAATACGAATCAACTCCCCCTTTTAGTGGTTCATAGAAATAAAAAGCTCTAATATAGAGCTTTTCGCATATTATCCGTTCATAAGGAACATTGTACGTTTTATATAGAAATTTTAGAAATTGCAATTTAGTATCGTCGCGATTGCAGTGTGAATCAATACTCATAAATAATAGCTTCATATTAAAATGAAATGAAAATGAAATAAAAAAAAAAAAAAAAAATTGGGATAGACATGGTTGTCCTTCACAATATATTTAATTTTAAAATATTTGTAAAATTAAAATAAATGTTGTAATGTGTGACAAATAACGTAAATTAAACTAATCCTATTTTTAAGAATAAAGGAAAAAAAGTAAAATTTTCTGTATAACATAACAATTATGTATTTTATATTTTTTTTCAAGTGCTGTTAACAAAGTGAAATAAATGTATTATATAAAAAAGTTTTGAAACTAATCATATTCCGTTTTTAAATCAAATTATGTTCAAGAAGTGAATTCTGAAAATTATAGAATTTTACGTTCCGAAAATTCGATTTTCTTATGATTTTTAGTATGTACACATGACGATAAAAAGTTGTAGGCACATTGTCATTGAGCTACGTAAGGGGAAACAAAAGCTTTAAGTACTTATTTTGGCAGAATATCTATGAATAAAATACTAAATTATACCATAAAAATCATAATTCATACACGAAATGTTAATATTTTTATTTGAAATCAGATAAAATTAAATTGTATGATTTTATTAAATACACACATAACAATTTTATCGGAAAAAATCAAGGTTCTTAGCTTTTAAAGCGCTTTTATTAAATCGCAGCTAACTTCACTTAACAGTCAAAAAAGCTTTCAAATTATTAACCATTAACTTGTGGTGTTGAAATATATATGGAAGAGGAGCCACCACTAAAAGTTAAATGAAAGTTTGAAATCATATGGATTTTAAATGAGAACATAAATAAACGAATACCAAAAACACTACATAAGGATGAATGGATAAATTCACCATCTCTCATTAAATAAATAAATTTAAGCATATGAATTTGTATTGTGGATTAATAGATGAAGATGAGAGTGTATTTTTCTTGTAGTACATCATTTTCAATACTCGGAGGTGGAAAAGAAAAGTAGGAAAACATGAATTAATACATATATAGTTACTTACATACAACTGTTCATGTAGATGTATGTATGTATGTTTGTATAACAAAAAGAAAATATAAAATAGCGCAAAATTACTATTTGATGAGTGTTTACAATACAATCTAACTTTAATTCAGTTTAAACACATACAAATATTCATAAGCATGTATGTGTGTATGTATGTATGTACATATGTGTAATAAAAAAATTATAATTTCGGCTAAAATTGCTTTATTCGGATGTGAAGCATAAAGGTTGAACCAAACAATATTGAACAATTTTTAATCGCTAGTTGACTAATTAAAGTAAAATTTTGGTTTTGAATTGGCTATTGTTTTCTTGTTTAATTTCAATAAATAGATTTTTGATAGGTATGTATTTAAATTGAAAATAATGGCTTCAGAGCTTAATCTAAGAAATTTTCTTTTGTACGAATGTAATAATGTAATAAAAAGAAACACTTTACTACAAGTTTGATAGCAAAAAAACGTTTTCGAAAAACAGAAAAATCCATTTCGGTTATATTATGACGTTTATAATTAAAAAAATTTAATTAATTACATTAAATAATTCTATTTAAAATGTTAAAAACTTAAAAATTGTCCCAAATATTACGACATTTTTAATAATTTTGCTGTTGTATACAAAATTTTGTTATGTCATTGAAATCGTCTTCCAAAGAACTTTCATATGATACTAAATATGCATGTGGTTTATTTGCAAGAAATATGGTAACACTCATAAAAACCATAAAAAAGGACTTTTTATCCTTTGATCACCAAGCTCACCAAAAATTTACGTTAGGACAAACATTTTGAGAATTAACTAAATTTTCATTTTCGGTGGGAACATCAGCAACTTCCATTTTGGGACCACACTAATGTACATACATGTACATATGTATGTACATTAACAGAGCCATTACAAGCATAGTACTTAAACAATTAAATACTTACATACAATTTAGTTTGTCCTTATTTTCTCTATTTTTAGCTTTAAAGTGTATAAAGTGCACAATTTCAATCTGAAACTATGAATATAAATATGTAATAAAAAAATAAATAAATGTGTATATACATATACAATGCATGTTTTCACACATATGTACATACATATGTATATAAAATGGTATATAATATGTACATAAATACATTTGTAATATTTAAAGAATACTTGCATAATTAAAACAGTTCACTTTTTGGATTTGCATATTTCTAAATTATCTTTAGTATTTTAAAAAATTTTAGCGACTTTTCGTTATATTGTACATATTCTATGTATGTAGTTAAATTACCCATGTGTATGTTCTTAAGCAAAATGTTTTAATTTATAACCCTATAAGATATGGTGACATAAGAAGACTAAAAAATTAAAATAGAAAACAAAATATAACATATCGAAAGAACTGTTAAATTGTAAAATAATACATATGAACATTGGATTAATCAAACAACAGATTCAAAATGGTGTACTTAGAATTTAAAGAAAAACTAAAAAATACAAGCAAACCAATTAAAAGAAACCAATCAAGGCGAAAATCGCTATTAAGGCCAACACTACCACCAGTGCATTTAGATGAAGAGGACGGTATTTACTGTCCATTAATAAAAATGCCCACAACATCTTCACTAAGCAGTCTTTATAAAATATACACAGTATTAAGTAATAGCAGCAGCTGCAAAACCGCCAGCACAATAATTAATACTACTTCTACTGTAACTAGCAATGCTAAAGCTATTACAACTATTGACACTACTACTACTACTGGAAGATGCAGAATTAGCAGTAATCGTCTGTCAATGATGTTCTTACTTTTACTATCCTTAATAATTTCATGTTTAACAACAATTAATGCCTTTCAATTGGATGGTTCCCAGAGTTCATTCGCACAATTTCGGAAGTGGTATGTTGGACTGAATGGATCGCTGGAACTTGAATTTAAGACTGAACAACCAAATGGTTTAGTCTTATATACAGATGATGGTGGAACATATGACTTTTTTGAACTTAAATTAGTAGAAGGTGCTTTGCGTTTACGTTACAACTTGGGAGGTGGTGCCCAGATTATTACAGTGGGTCGCGATCTTCACGATGGACATTGGCATAAAGTTCAAGTAAGTATTATTAAAATTTAAATAAAAATATCAACAGCTTATTTTAACAGCGTTATGTGAGGCACTTTAAAAAAAATATTAGGATGTAGCCTAGGTACTATTAAATTGCATAGTTTTGTAATTTAAAAAATCATATAAACTAATCTCTGTTTCGCATCTCTGCCTAAAGTTGAAACTTGCGAAAATTTAGATAAATCTATATAAATAAAAGAGTAATATTTGTTCGTAATCGATAAACTCAGGAACTAAGGCACTTGATAGGAAAAAAAATTAAAATACATGTTCTAGGGATCGTAAGAAGTATTCCTGTAAAGTTTTAAATTTGTCCGACAGATGGCGCCGATTAAATTAAATATGTATTTCTATACAATAGAAGAGGCATATAATATTTTCGATATAAACAATTCCTATATCCTAATTAAAATATAAACTATTCAATGTATACTTAATGGCGTCTGTAAACATAAAAGATTTTTTTAACTGTTTTTGGAATCTTCACATTACTTAGCATAAATAAAATAACTTTTTTTAAGGTTATTCGTAATGACGAACAAACATCACTGATTGTGGATGGCGTCTCCCAGAGTCGTGCCACTAAGGGAAAAGAATTTCAATTTGGAAAGTTTGCTACCAATTCTGATGTTTATGTTGGAGGAATGCCAAATTGGTATAGTACAAAATTGGCGTTGTTAGCTCTTCCGAGTGTAATATTTGAGCCCCGATTTCGTGGATCAATTAGAAATCTTGTCTATTCCGATCAGCCTGGTGGACAAACCAGGCGACAGGAAATGAAACAACCACGTGATATCAAATGCGGCGATGGTCCTTGTGATCATGGAGAAATGCCGAAAGAAAAAGTTGTTCGTAACTCACGAGGAAGTAATACTACTGATGCATGTGAACGACATGATCCTTGCCAACATGGAGGTATATGTATATCAACAGATTCCGGACCCATATGTGAATGTAGAAATCTTGAATTTGATGGACAATATTGCGAAAAAGAAAAGGCTCCGTCAGAAGCTACATTCCGTGGTACACAGTTCCTTTCATACGATCTTGGTCAAACCGGCGCTGAGCCAATTGTTAGTGCCCAAGACGCAATTACATTATATTTTCGTACACGTCAGCCGAATGGATTATTATTTTACACTGGTAATAACTGTTATTTGTCCACAATATAAATAGATTAATTAAAATAAGAATTTATTAAAGGTCATGGCACCGATTACCTCAATTTGGCATTACGCGATGGAGGGGTCTCATTGACCATGGGTTTGGCAAATGGCAAACAAGAGATGCATATAAAACCATCTAGAGTTCGTTTTGATGATCATCAATGGCATAAAGTTACAGTCCACCGTAGGATACAAGAGATATCATCAATTACTAGTTTTTGTCGGGTAAGTGTTAAACATTTTATTACTCAGTGAAGAATTACGCGAGTTCGTGTAATCGAATAATAAATCTGATACATATTTTAGCTTGTTACCGTGGTCGATGACGTATATACCGATCATTCTCATATTGCGGGGAAATTTACAATGCTTTCCTCTTCCCGAGTCTATGTAGGTGGCGCTGTAAATCCCCGAGCTTTACTCGGAGCCAGAGTTCATAACAATTTTGTCGGTTGCTTGAGAAAGGTATGTTTACTGTTCAGTTTTAGACCAGTCAAGAAATATGTATATATGTATTTCCTTATGCATTTTCAATTTTTAAAAACTATTTGTACAGGTTGAATTTTCGGCAGACACGTTATTATTAAATCTAATTGATTTAGCTAAAAGCGGATCAAAACTTATACAGGTTGCTGGTAATGTTGAGTATCAATGTCCAATTGGCGATCCACAAGATCCAGTTACATTTACGACACGAGAATCTCACTTGGTACGCTAGCTCGAGTAATTTTTAAAACTTTATTCTGAAATATATTACCAATGTATTTTAGGTGTTGCCACCGTGGGAGACTGGTAAACAAAGTTCCATATCATTCAAGTTTCGAACTAAAGAACCTAATGGCCTCATTATATTGGCAACTGGGTCGAAGCAGCCCAGATCAAAAAATGTAGGTTGTGTGAAGTAATAATGAAATTGTTAAGTTTGTTTGCTAATTGAAATTTTAGGCCGTACTTTTCGCAATTGAATTGCTTAATGGTCACATTTACATTCATTTGGATTTGGGTTCTGGTGCAGCTAAAGTGAGGGGATCCCGGAGAAGAGTTGATGATGGGGATTGGCATGATTTCATTTTGCGACGCAATGGCAGAGATGCAAAAGTTAGTGTGGATGGAGTTTGGAATGACTTTCGGACACCTGGAGAAGGAACTATTTTGGAACTGGACGGTCACATGTACGTTGGCGGAACAGGTCCTGCATATAGCAATGCTAATTGGCCTCCAGCCATATGGACGGCCACGTTACGTCAAGGTTTTGTAGGCTGCTTGAGGGATTTGGTGCTAAGTGGCAAGGCAATAGATATCGCAGCATTTGCCAGACTACAAGACTCTGGTAACGTTAAATATATAACGATTACATATCTTTGATTTTAAAGTTTTTATTCGTCACAGCTTCGGTGAAACCTTCTTGCCATGTACAAGCTAATGTATGTGCGGGTAATCCATGTTTGAATGGAGGAAGTTGCATGGAGGGTTGGAATCGACCTATCTGTGATTGTACAGCGACTCTTTATTACGGACCAACTTGTGGTAGGGAATCTGGTACATTGGCTTTTAATGGAACACAGCATATGACCGTTTGGTTAGGAAATGGTCAGGGTACAAAGACTCAAACAGAAGAGCTCTTGCTACGTTTCAAAACCGCACGACCCACAGGTTTATTGTTGATGACCAGTGCGGAATCCAATTCCCCTGATAGACTTGAAATCGCCTTAGTAGCCGGACGTATTCGTGCCAGCGTAAGGTTAAGCGATCGAGAAAAGGTACAATACTTACAGATTTATTGAATTATGTTTTAAATGTTTAACATGAACCGTATTTATTCTAGAATCTTCTCGCTGGACAATCTGTTCTCAATGACAACAACTGGCACACAATACGATTCTCCAGACGAGCATCAAATTTACGTTTACAAGTTGACGGGGCTCCCCCTGTCAGGGGTATGTTATGTATGTATCACCAGCACCTTAATTGCCCTACTACGTGTCGTGCCGTGTCGTTTTTTACATCTTTTTTCATTTTAAATTCAGAAACAATTGAAAATGATTTCAATTTAGGTCTCCGCCTGCACATTTTTTGTACGTCATCCTTGTAAATAGGTTCTTTTTTATATGTGCAGTTTTTTTAATGCCTTCAAATGTGAATGACCTTCACAAAATATTTCAATTAGGTTGTAAATAGTTTTCGAGTTATAAACAGAACTTTACAATCTAACTTAACAAATTACTTATTTTGAGATTTAAGTATGTCAAAAGGTCCTTTATCCATAAAGTGTTAGTTTTAAATGCTATTGTGACTACTTTACATTATCCGACACTTCATATATAATGTACATACATATGTATGTATATGTATATTCGTATTGTACCCAAGCATATACTTTATTATGTAAGTATATACTTAAGGATGTAATTTTATGGCATAAGCAATAAAAACATAATTTTGTAATTTATATGTATATCTAAAAACTTTGACTGGTCAATCGTTATTTGTTTCTTTTTGAGTCCAGTAAATTAAAGTTTTAAACTAAAGTTGACTTGTCGGACAATGTAGAGTTATAGAAACATTCCTATAGTTTCATCACTTTTGTTCATACAGGGACTTTGAAGTTTTTCATTTAAGTTTTTATGTTATTTATTTGTTTTTTTTTTTTTTAAATACTTTGAAAAAAGGTTTACAACTCAAAACTTTTGCTCTGCCCCCTTCTTCCTTGTTCATTGTTAGTGGTGTTCATCAGTTTTTAGGTAAAAGAATAAAACCATAAACTATTTGCAATGAAAATTCCTCCTCTATGAATGTTAATGCAAGTTGCATTACATGTGGAACGATCGATAAACATACTCGTAATCATGACAACAGCAACAACATAACTGATTTTCTGTCTTCTTTGTTATCATTTTATTTTAACGATCTTTACATTTTCATATATCCCATAACCCAGAACTATGAATACCCATCTTAAATCATGTATAAAATTAAAATGGAAAACTAAAACTGTTTGCTACTATCACTCGATTAAAAAACATCAAAACTTCACATGACCAATCCATTCACTACAAAAAGAAAATCTGTACCATTTTTGTAAATTTTAAACAATTCGTTTTAATTTTTTACTTTGTACTTTGTTCGTTTGTTTTTGACAATTTTTGTATGGTTTTTTAAAGTACCTACCTATTTTCGAACAAAAATCTTGATGTTGTGTTCTTTACGTTTGCGCAAAATATAATATTTATACATATTATGTTGATTATAAAACCGTTACTGTAACGATAATCTTTTGTATTGATTTCAAATCCCATTTAGAATTCGTTAACAAATACAAGCAAGTCCATTGATTGTACAACTTAAAAACAGCAGCTTATTTTGTTAAAAAATTCGCTACATTTTACTTTTGCATAAATTAGCTTGAAAGTAGGCAGTAGGTTTTTTAGATAACACTCAGCATACACAATAACACAAAGGAAAAGGACGACTGGAATCTATTACATTACAATGAATAATTTAAACGAAAATTTAACCTATTAGAATGTAATACTAATAACAATGTTTGACAAAACTTTTTATTTTCATAGGATAAACACGTAGTTCATAATGATTAACAGAAATTTGAACTTCAGATTTTTTTTTAATTTCATTTGCAATTGATTTAAATACATACATACATAGGTATTTCTCAATGTTACAAATATTTCACAGTGTGACAGAATTACAAAAAGTGAATGTATTCTGCACATGACCTAGTGTAGTATGTAGGTCCAGTAGGGTAGTTCACAACACCATAATAAAAAGACAACTTCTACTATTTATACCCTACACCACTATAGTGGGGAGGTTATTTTGCGTTTGTGCTGATGTTTGTAACACCCACAAATATTGGTCCTACACCCACTTTAAAATATACCAATCGGCTCTTTTTTAAATGTACAAATTCTAATTATAATAGGGTGATCTACTCTACTAGATCTACAAACCGTACTTAGTCACAAGTTGAGTAATTTTTTCCTGTCACACAGTATTTTTAAAACCATTTAATGTTTCGTATTTTATTTTGTCAAAGTTGTCTACCTAAGTAAAATTTATCTAATTAACTTAGAAAATGGTGTTTTTAAATACATACATACGTATGTATGTACATTAGGGTATAACTTTTAGCAATTTTTGCGAATATCAAAAATACCATAGTAAGACCTTGTTGGGTGTGAACAGATGTTAAGGAATATATTATTTTCTCGTGATCGTGAAAGAAGTTGTCGCACCAAAGACGATAAAGTTATGTATAAATATTACTTATTCTAAATGAAAAAAATAAATATTTTTGCCAATATTTTTTTGCATTTGTACTACGTTATCTTAAAGAGAGCATTGTTCTTTATTGAATTTGAACTTGAATTTCAAACAAATCGCGACAATATTGCATATTATAAATAATAGTGTACGATTATATGAAAATAATTAAAATAATCTTTGTTAAAATAACGAACAAAAGCATCGGTGCGGGAAGTTTTTTCACCGAATTGACCTAAAAAATAGCCTTCTATTATAAGGACAGTATTGGCTATAAGGTAGTGCTGTGGTATTTTGCCGTCCAAAAAAGTTATCACCCTATGTTATGTACTTTGTATTTTCTGAGTTCTAGAATTCGTTCGCGCTATTCTTTATGGATAAATCAAAATCGGTTAAATGGATGTAAATATGTACATTAGAGGTGCCCAAAAAATATCGATTTTGTTTGGATGGGTTTTATTTCGTTCATTAGTGGCTAAATTTTAAAGTGTAAAATTGGGTGAATAATAGGACGTTTTTTGATACATTCAAAAATTGTGCCATTAAAATTGTCTTTTCTTAACATTTCCACCAAATCTTATCTTCAAAAAATTATCTTTTCTCTACAAAAAAATAATAAACAAATGAAAAAGTCCTATTATCAGTGATGCTTATATATATATATATATTAAATGTAATGAAATTTTTTTGTTGGGGGCACATAAAATAAATGTTTAACATGGAATCGTGATACTGCCATAAATCTCTCAATTGTCTTGTTCTTTTTAATCTTAACTGAAGATATATATATATATATATATATATATATATATATATATATATATATATATATATATATATATATATATATATATAGATATATATATATTTTTTTTTTAATTTTTAGGAATGAAATTTCTAGAATTTAAATTTTTAATTTTTTTACTTTCAATTTTACATCATAGAAATCTTCCAACCCTGACTCTTCAGTTAAGATTAAAAAGAACAAGACAATTGAGAGATTTATGGCAGTATCACGATTCGATGTTAAACATTTATTTTATGTGCCCCCAACAAAAAAATTTCATTACATTTAATATAATTATTTTAACTAAGGTTTACTTTTGCGGTTTACTTTTACAAATTTTCAGAACATTAAATTATTTTTTTCAATCCTGAGTTACTGCATTAAGCCCCTGACTACTCTATCTATAAGGAGTCAGAATACATCGCCCTACAGGATTGGCATTATCCAAAAAAGTAGTTTCAAGAAAAATGGATATGAATATTTAATGACATTTAAATATTTTCTTTGATAACTTTTAACTTTTAAAAAAATTCAGATAGTTGAGGTTAATATGTTTCTCATCTAAACTGAAATTCAATTTTTAGTTGTCTAATATTCACGAAAACGTGGGTTTTAGTTTTTACGTTTACAAAAAATCGATTTCACATCGAAAATAATAGACATATTAGAAATTTGATAAATCTATATGAAAGATTTTAGTATGTCGCATGTTTTGGGAAAAATCCCTACACTTGGCATCACTGCCTATTATTTACCCAATTTTACACTTTTCACTTTATCCGAAATGTAACACCAGTTAAATTTAGACACTAATGATTTTTGGGCCCCCATATTAATATATAAAAGGTTCTAAAGAAATATTTATTAATTATTTCAATACTTGAAGATTTTTGAAACAATAAATAAAATCAGTTGATTTGAAACAACTTTTGTGTTAAAATATTGCAATAAGTTTCTTTCATGTTCTGATACTTTTCATGAATTTTTAATTGTTGTTCCTTAAAAGAAAATTTACGATTGTAACTTTTTGATTTTTACAGCAGAAGTTTAAAAGTCAATACAAGAATTTCGTATGGAGTACACTTGCATATTTTAATTTTTGATGAAATCCCTTATAACCTTTTGACATTAATCTGCCTATTAATGAGCATTATTTTTCCAAAGACATATACGTACATATATATACATAGAAACGTTTATTATGTATGTGTATTTAAATAAAGGATCATTTAATGTAAGCTGCATTATTTTAGTTACTGTTTATTTAAAAATAACAAATTTAGTAACATTCTTGAATTTTCAATAATTTCTTGAAATGTGTGATTAATTTCAACTTCATTTAACACTTATGCTAAAAAAAATACCAAACAATCAACATTTATGTATGTATGTTTTGTGCTCTAATTTAATAAACATGAAAGTTTCAATTCAATATTTTCAGCTTATAAACGAAATAAAAATTACCTGCAGAGAAAAAATGAAAATAAAAAATCGACACGCAAGATCGGTGATATAAAACAAAAACATTTTTTTGCTTAAAGGTCAAAACAAAGTTTTCATTTGATTTATTGAAAGTTAAAACCTAAATCAGCAAAAAAATGTTTTGTAAAACGCCAGGGCTGTAATATTGCACCAAATTATTATGTATTTAGTTTAATGTAGAATATGTGTAAGTGTATGTATTTACATATAAAATTCAGCAAAAAATATATTAAAAACTACTACTACTCTACTTAACCACTTAAAATAAAATTTAAATATATATTTTTTTACTTCTACTACTTACTAATACTACTACTACTACATACAACTACTAATACTTAAATGCTCTTGTTAGCTTGTAGAAGCACTTATGATACTCTTACTATATTTTTAATAAATACATATAGTTTTTTTTTCATTTTCATTTAAAAAATGTCCAAATGTGGCTTTAAGTGAATTTTGAGAAAGGTTCTCTCCGATTTGGCTACGTGCGAGTAGTTGGTTGATTCGTGTTGTACAATGTACTTTTTTGTTTATGGTCAAAGTTCCTTTTTATGAACGGGGCCCACTTGGACATTTGCATTCTTCCGTCTAACACGCATATTGAATACTTAAAATAATATATTAAATAAAATGGAAAATAATATTTCCCCACGTATGACGTTTGCATGACAGCACTCATTTTTTTGCAAATTGCATGTATGATTCAATAAAAAAATATGAAAAACTAGTCTGTAATATGGAAAATAGCGTATAAAATGGTTTTAATTAAAAAATTTGATTATTCCAATGCAATACAAGAGGACAGTTTTGCACCCTATCATATCAACTCAAATGCATAATAAATATTAAACTTATAAGTTCACTATTAATAATTTAAACATGTACCCGAAATCTAAATTCTACTCAATTTTTAATATCCATTTTCGACTCTATATCCGAACAAAATTTGTCAGCTGTTGTTTTAGGTTGTATTATGATTGTGTCACTAAAATACGTACATAAATATGTTTATTTTCCTTTATTCGGTTGAACTGCGCAGACATAATTGTTTTCACCTGATATTTCCATTGCAATAGATTACATCACTTTATGAGTAGACACTATCATCCATTGCACCCTAAATATCGTACAAATATCGCACCATACCTTTTCACCAACCACCATTTTTTAATTTCAAAAATACTCGTATATTTTGTATACATATATATGTTAATTTTCGAATTCTTTTTTATATGCGGATTTATAGTTTGTTTTCATTATTTTTATATTTTATTCCGCAAAGGTTGGCGTTACCAGTATTCAGAATTGGTTGAAAAACATAATTAGTCTAATCATAAATAGGTTTATATCAATCAAATTTCGGATAGTTTTGGCCAAAAATCGTTTAATTAATTCTTTGTATTATGTTTTAAGTTCTTTATTCGAAACTATACTGCACTTCCCTAGTTTTTCAAACTGCAAGTACCAAGGTACAACATTTTTTTGTTAATATCTGCTTGAGACAAACATACATATTTTTTGTCAACTTTAAATAGATTTTTTTAAAACTGTGTCATATTATTCAGTGTGTCAAAAATATTTTATTGGAGCAATTCAAGAAGTGTCTGATTTTTGAATGTCGTCATTTGAAAATAACTTAAATATACATATGTGTATTTTAAGATATGAACGACCAATGTTTGAAAATGTTATTATACATATTAATTAAAAATCTATTACATACATATTTATTTATTTATTTATTTATTTCCTAACTTAGCCTTATTTATTAATACAAATAAATATTATAAATATATGTATATTTACATTAAGGTAGCCCCAAAGTAAAAGTTGTTGATGATCCCAATTAATATGAAAGCTTAATTGAATCTAATGCTCAAATTTTGCAAACATACCTAGAGTAATTTCTCTGCGAAAGATCATAAAGTTTAAAATATTTTTGATCACGCTCCAACAAAAATATCCCACGAGTAATTTCAAAATAACTTTTTATCTTATTTGAATCATAAGTGTAAAAATTGAAAAGCTAAATTTGAAAATAAATGTTATACCAATAAAATCAGTCCTATTATTTTAATTTCGCGCATATTAGGTGGAAGTTTGATTAAACTTGCTTGAATTTCAATAAAATACTTTTTTCCTATTTTTACACAATTGTGCAAAACACATTTCCAAAATAAGTAAGTTTTCAGTCTAATGAGGCTCCATTTGAGAAGGATTTTTAAAATGAAAAATTAAATATATTTGACACACTGATTTATTGTTTCGTTTAGATTTGCTTTTTATATGTATGTGTAGGTTGATCTAATACATATAAAAATATTTTTAAGTAATTTTTAACCGTGCTTCTTGTACCTACTACTACTATATACATTTATATAAAACATCTTCACCAAAAATATATTGATTTTAAACTATTTTTTTATCAACAAATAGAGTATAATGTAATTGATGTAATGTTTTTAGTTACATATTTACATTACAATCACACTAAGAGAATGAATTATTATTTAAATCATAAATAGTCTATATGATGTAAAGACGTTAGGTGTTAATAATAAAGTTATGAGTGTGATTGTCGATATTTTCTTAATTTATCGAGATATATAAATGTATTTAACAGCTGAGACAATTTTGGGACGGCATAGTACCATAGAGATACGTTCAATACATTTGGGCGGACTATTTCATGCCGAAGAAGAAATACAAATGACATCTACGATGCCAAACTTTGTTGGACAAATGCAGGGATTTATATTTAATGGTCAGAGGTAGGTACACATTTTGGGATATTAATTTAAAAAAAATTAATTTGCTTTGTGCTTTTTAAGGTACATTGATATTGTCAAGTCATTGGGCCCAGAATTATCAGCTCTGCCCAGCGCAACCTTTAAGTTAACAGCTCGATTTATTAACTCACCACCAGGAAATCCGTATCATGCAGCGACCTTCCGATCCAAACACTCTTATGTGGGTCTGCCTATGCTGAAGGCCTATTCAACAATTTCAGTTGATTTTCGATTTAAAACAGTAGAACCAAATGGGCTGTTGCTTTATAATGGCGGAAGGCGAAATGATTTTGTAGCGGTGGAATTGGTAAATGGCCACATACACTATACATTTGATTTGGGAGATGGGCCAATAACAATGCGCGATAAAACCCGAATTCACATGAATGACAATCGGTGGCATCAAGTCAGCATTAGGAGGCCTGGTCCGAAAACACATACTCTCGCTGTAGACGAATCGTTTGAGATCATTACATTATCGGGCAACAGCATGCACTTGGAATTATCGGGTATCTTGTATATTGGGGGTGTATTCAAAGACATGTATGCGAAACTGCCAGCATCCATATCATCACGATCTGGTTTTGAGGGTTGTATTTCTTCACTCGATTTGGGCGACACATCACCATCACTGACAAATGACGCTGTAGTACCGAGCTCGCTTGTTGTGTCCGGCTGTGAGGGCCCAACAAAATGTAGCCAAAATGCTTGTGCAAACAGAGGCGTTTGTGTGCAGCAGTGGAATGCGTACGCCTGCGAGTGTGATATGACTTCATATACGGGTCCCACATGTTATGATGGTAATTGATCAATTTCAATTTTATAAGCAGCAAAAATTTTATAAAATATTGCTATTTATCATCAATAGAATCCATCGCATATGAATTTGGCAATAATAAGGGAATCATCCAGTATACATTTCCAGAAAATGCTCAAGCTGATACTGAAGAGGATAATATAGCATTGGGTTTCATAACGACCAAATCTGATGCTGTATTGTTGCGCATAGAGAGCTCTACGACGCAGGATTATATGGAACTGGAAATTGTTGAAGGTAACATATTTATGGTGTATAATATCGGTACAAGAGATCTGCCGTTGGGAGAGATTGGAACAAAAGTTAATGACAATACATATCATGTGGTGCGATTTAGCCGACGAGGTGGAAACGCCACATTACAATTGGATGATTACAATGTACAAACTCTAACACCACAAGGTTTGTGCATGAACCACATTATTTTGGATGACATAATCAGCTTTAACTATTGCTTTGTTTTTCTTTAGGACATCAGTCTACCATGTTCAACACCATGGCTAACATTCAAGTTGGAGGGAAATTTAGTCGTACAGGTCGCACTCGCATAGAGAGACCTTTTGCTGGTGTAATTACCGGTCTATCAGTGAATAAGTTGCGTGTCCTGGATTTGGCAGTGGAACGTGATCCCCATATAACGATACGAGGAGATGTTCAATTGGTAACTGGAGTATTAGATAGAAATGATCTGCAAAGAATGCAGCAGGTTAGGGATTTTATTTTTAAATAATTTGAAATCTCTTCAAACTTTTTCAAGTATTTTTCTCATCGTAACAAATTTTTGCTCTGTCGTATTTAACATTAAAACAAAAAATCTCTCTCAAATCTCGAATCTATTTGTCGCTCAAGTCAATTGAGTTTTTGAACCATGTTTGAATTTATTCACAAACTTAAATTCTAACAAATATATTTGGGAAAAGCTGAACATGGTTCTTTAACTGTAAATGTGTCTGTCATAAAAAATATTTACTTAGAATTCAATTATTGTGTATTTTGTGCAACAAAAGAATCGTTTTATTGTTTCTTAATTTAAACTATGTTTACGAATTTAAACAATTTTCAAGATTAATCGCTTCATTCAAACTTTTTTCCAATATATTTTACATACATATGTACATAGATACTATATATTTATTTATTTATAAATATGTGTAAATGTACATTTTATACATATGTAAATTTATATCGTATATTTAATACAGCACTGTGCACTTTAATTTATTTTCTAGATTTTTTCTTTTTTTTATAATTTTACAAAGATATTTTTGCCAATATTTTTACATAATGTATCCCGTATGCCTCCTCTTATTTGGATTAACATCAATTAATATTTTCTATTGTTTTTCAATTTTATAATGCACTCTTAATATTTCAAAACTATGCACATTACTTACTAAATACACACATAAAAGTACTGCTTAAGTACTCTACAGTTCAGTACAAAATTTTGCATGCATTTACACTTACATACCTAAACGCATTGTATACTACTAAACATGTACGAAAATTCATACATACATACATATATACATACATAATTTTGGGTCGTACAACCACAGTACCGAATAACAACTATTCTACGATTTAATGGTAAAAATAGGGTAATGGAAGGTAGGAAGTCAATTTTTAAAATCTTTTTGAATGCACACATAAAGTTTTTGACGATTTCCTTGCATTTTTATAAATTTAGCATCAAAACAAAATTAAAGATTTCATGAAAACTTTGATTATAAAAAAAAAATTTCTTATAAAAAAAAGCAAATTAGGGATTTGATCCCCATTTTAATCGATGTGAATTCTAAGTATTTTACGGAAACTTTCATTACAAACAATTCCATTTCTCACTTTATTAGTAAAATAATCATAATATTCCCTTAAACAAAGAATTTTATATTAAAATGTATGTCTACTTAATAAAACTTACATATTTATATTTCCGAAAATAATTTTTTAAATGTTATTTTCATTTCTATTCCAGGATTTTTGTATTTGTAAATTTTGTACCCATTGAATTGGGTATTGAACGTATATAAAATGTTAATATGTTTTAGCTTTTAGTTAATAATGAAGTTTAGTGATCCTCCGTATTATTTTTTATAGAAATTTTATGAAATTCGTTATATCGAGTACAAAATTTACTCATTCACTCGTAATATAAGGTACTCAATAGAAACAATTTTCCCGTTCGTTAAATCGCGAATTCGCTAAACTGAGTATTCGGTAAACCGGGAAACCAGTACTTGTATATAGACTGGACAATAGACTAGTTCATATAACAGTCAGTTAACTATACAATAGACTAGTCTATAGATTTGTCCATAGATTAGTCATTCTATCACTCCATAGGATAATCAATAGATTAGTTAATAAACATTTCAAAAGACTAGTGACTATTGCATAGCCTTGTCCATTAGAGGTGTCCAAAAACATAGATTTTGTTTAGATGGGTGTTATTTTGTTCATTAGTGTAAAATTGGAAAAAAAATCCTTTTTTGATTTCTTCAATGCTCTTCAAATTATATTTTTAATATTTGGAAGAAATCGTTTCTTCTATAGAAAAAAAAACTGAGAATATAGTATTCTTTATTAGTCAAATGTGAGCGCACAAAAGTATGATTATTTTAAACATGTATGAAATAGTAATATAGTTACTAATCAAATAATTTCATAGAATTACAACATGAATACAAATTTTATTGTTACATATGTACATGCAAACATATTTACATACATATGCATACATATATATACAAAAGAAACATATGCACATAATAACTGTACAATTACATGCAACACAACAGTATCTTTAAGGAGACAATGTCCTAAAATTGATTAAAATTACACCTTTTATTTTTTATTATTTTTCTTTTTGTGTTTCTTATCTAAGCAGACACCCGCTAGTGGTTATCCTGGAGCAATAGACGATTTAATATTTTCTGGTGCTGGTTCTGGTTGTCGTGGCGATGACGAAGACGAATGTACTCCTCCATTTGAGTCGAGCGGAGATGATCTAATTACACCAGTCTATGTACCGCCTACTAAACAAACAACAATGACCCAAAATGTTAGTACTGATAAAACAAATGGCACCGAACGAGCTTGCGACGATGAAGACTGCATTCATGGATCTGGGGATTATGGCGAAACAACTGAACAATTCACTTCTACAAGTACCGCCAAAGGTTCTGGTAAGTATTTGATTATTAAAACACATCCAATCAAATTTCGTCGCCGTCATTTCATTGTATGTCATCTTTTTCACAATCACAATGAATTTATTTCAATTACCTTTCCCTTTATAGGCTGTAGTAGTATGCATAGAGATAGAATATGTAAATATTTACACTACTTTCAAATTCTAATAGGATTTTTCATCAGCATTTATTATAATTCCTACATAGAATTAATGGGAATGACAATATGTAGACAGTTTTGTATTGTATTTTTTAAAATTAATATTCACTTATGAATACTTTAGCACAAATTAAAAGATGATATATTCATCATTGCCTTGAATGAAAGTAAAAATATAAAACTCTTTAGAAACCATCCCAACGAAGTACTTCCAAAAGAATAACATTTATTTCAAAAGTAGCACTAATTTAATGTTTTTACCTTTTGAGGAAGTGATGTGTTTAAAGACTTCCGAAGAAGCAAAAATAATTATATTTTTTCAATGTTTTTTTGTTCTTAAATTCTTATGGGATAAAAAATGTTATATTTGGGCTTTTATATTTCATGTGTCTATTATCCTAATAAATGTTAATATTATTTAAGTCAAATTAGTTGTATTCTATAATACTACAATTTCACTTACGAATATCTTCCAAAAAAGAGCATCATTCTTGAGAATGACTTCAGAAGTAGTGATTTTGGAATCAAATATAAAGGACATCCCTCCTATGTGTTAAAATCATCACTTTTTCAGTACTTCTATGGAGTAAATTCTACTTCTTTTTCGCTTCTTTGGAGGTTCTTTTTTTGCTGGGCATGTATTGAAAATATAATCACTTATGTATGTATTGGTATCAGAACTGTATTGTTTTAAGTTTTAGAAAAAGAATTTCAATAACGATTTACAAATTTTATTAGTAAAGCGAAATTAGACTTTAATGGATATTTTATTATTTTATACATATCAATATTGTATTCCTGCTGATAGACAACAAAGTTATTGATCATAAATTAAGATAAAGGATGCATTACTGATATAAACAAAAATTTCTACACAAAAACTCGAATAAAATATTTGTGAAAAGAAAATTCCTATTTGCCACTTGATATTAATATTTTACACCTTGTTGGAAAGATAATAGAAGAAAATTTAAAAAGTCTTATTATTTACGTAATTTGAAACTTCTCAATCGATTTCTGGCATGGTTTTCTGTTATGCGATTGGGCTAAAATTTAACTTCAGTTAAATTAGACACAAATGAAGAGAATAAGACCCGTCCAAACAAAATCAATTTTCAGGACCTCCAATGTACATACATATGTACCACAATGTACCTGCATATGCTTTGTTAGTAAATATATGTACATATGTATGGGTGAAATGAGTCATAGACTAATATAACTTGTTAATTGATTTATTTTGTTAGAATTATTTTTCATATAAATGGAAAAAACCAAATAGATTTTTATTTGTTAATGCATGAGTTTAAAAATTATAATATTATATTCTTCGGTTTTTACTACATACATACATACTTCATAAAATACTTCTTCAGAGAACGTTTATTTTTAATGATATATATGTACATACATATTTAGTAGTCGAAACTGTTAAAAAAATAAATAAGGAGCTGTTTTTGCAGATTCCATTTTGTACTTAATGTAGTCTACACTTCTTAAATACTTTAAAGAATCGAATATTTTGGTCGAAGACCAATATTATTTTGAAACAAAATAGTATTCAATCGCATGGATATAGCAAACCATTTATTTGATTGATATTTTTATACAAAATCCAGAAAAATGGAAAACAAATTTATATTTAAAATAGATTTTTGAATAAAAGTCGTTCCATGATTGAAAATTTATAGAACATATATTTTAAAAAATAATTCACATTACATTTAATGCTTACTTTGAAATTAACTCACAAACTCGTTTAATTCTAAATAATACATATTATTAAATAATACAAAAAATTTTACAGCTATTTTTTTAAAGTTTTAATAACAAATGTAATTTTTTGTAAAAAAAAGATACATACACATACATACATTGACTGAATGTGGAATGAATGGGTTAATAATTTTTTTCTTATTAAAAAGGACAAGTCTGTTTGTTTTAATTCAAAAACATCTCGTAGAAACCGTAATTGTTCAGAGTTGGATTAAATTAATAAATACATAATTATGTATATTCACTTTTGTGCATAATTGACATTAAACCTATTCATGAGAACTAGTAAATTCAATCAAGTAAATAATATTAAATGTACAATGTAATGCTCTGGAATGTTGTAAATGGATGTTAAATTTGTTTGCTTTTATGCATTAACTTGTCTTTAAGGGTATATTTTTTTTATTAATTATTTTAACATGCCTTTATGCCTAAACATCAACAAAATGCTTTTTCATCCATCATGGCATTATTTAAAATAAGATCGTTATTCATTCATGTCAGCCATGGACACAAAACCACAAAATGCTAAAAATAAGAAAATCAAAGAAAAATGTAGCATTACAGTTGGACTTGTTTCTTTCAGAAATTAAATCCTGCTTCATAGTACTGACTGTGATTTTGCACCGGCTGCTCAGTAAACCGAACTGAATAACAAAATAAACTAAAAGCACTTGTAATATAATATATTTATACACATTAAACACCAAAATATACCGAAGTACATACATATATACATACATATGTATGTATGTACAAACATATTTATAAATATGTACATGTAGTATTTATATGTATTACTAATTACATAATTAAAGCAGAGCTGGACAAATGCATCACAATTTTTTGGTTCTCTCTAGTATATAAGATCATTCTTAAAACGTGTGAATGTTAAAAACAACGAATAAAACAATGAACAGCACCACCAAATGTATCTACAAATATTCATGTGACATACATACATGTACATACATATGTATGCATACATTAGACTTGTCCTTATAAATTTGATTTTCTTTGGATACGTAATAATTTGTACTGTCAAAACAACAACTATTTGGTGTAAAATTTGAAGCCAATCAGATTACGACTCCCCATGGAGTTTAATTGGGTAAATAACTGTACTATTTTATGTGGCAGCAAAGAAAAAGCAAAAATCTCAAGTTATCTACGTATTTTATATTTTCTATTTCTGTTATCCTATATTCTGCAACAAATCAGACCAGAACTATCTGTATTATTTAATATAATTTACAATAGTCCAGTTTTGTAAAGAACATTTGAAATAAGTTTTAATTTCAAAAGGTAACTATCGTTTTCTATCTTAAAACTTAAGCAGATTTCGAATAAAATGTTTTTTATAGAAAATATAATTCTCTCTGGAAGATTTGTTTTAAAAATTGTAACTGAACAATTAAGCACCAAAGTACAAATATTTTAAGGGCATGTAGAATGTATGTATGTACATTAGAGGTTCCAAAATTATATCAATTATGTTTAGATGAGTCTTATTTTGTTCATTAATGTATAAAATTAACTGGTTTTAAATTTTAGTCCAATATTACAATGGAAATCAATTAAAAAGTGTAAAATTGCGTAAACGATAGGATTTTTGGGCACCTCTAATGATGATGAGCAGAATCTATTTCTTGGGAAAAATCAGAAATTACGATTTGAATAAGGATATTAATTGTAAGCTTTTATAACTGCAGTCAGAATACAATGAGGCTAGTTTTCAAATGTCGAAACTAAATTCTTTATATTAAAAAGAGTTTCTGATTTTTCCATAACTGGTTTCTTTGAAATGTTTCCATGTCATGTGTGTTTATATGTCGAGTGTGAATATAATGTATTTATGTATATTATTACAACGATATGTATGATTATTGAAACATTAAGTAAAAGTTCCTTGATTTATTTCAAACGGATTAGATAGAGAATTACAAAGTATTTGACTTAAGCAAATATAAAATAATATATATATATATATATATTTACAATAACTAAATAATAACAATTACAACAAATATTTGATGAATGCGCGTAAATACATATGTACCTTAAAATAAAAAAAAATGTATTTAAATATTAAATAAAAGTTAAACATTTGTGATGCTTCTTTAAATTACTAATTATTTCTTATTTTCCATTTTCGTATTTGTTTTCGACAAAATTAGTTATTATTAAGATTTGTGCAATATACATATTTATGTACATACATATCCTTAAATTTAAAACTATATGTATACACTATCATTTGCATATACATACATAAGTTCATATCGTTGAATTAATTAATAAAAATAATAATAATAATAAAATTATAAACGGATTTATTAATTTTAATGGTGTTCAAGAAATATTTTTTTCGTCTAATATTCTGTGGTCTCATTTTGCATTTTTTAGAGTTGTTAATGCGAATTATTTACACTTTGAACATATATGAATATCGCTCTTTTAGATTCAAAGTTCCACAAAATATCCGGTTGTTAAAAAATTTCACGCACCAAACGCAATAAAGTTTTTTATTATATATTTTAAAAAATTTAAGAAGAATATATTTTATTCCTTCGTTAAGTTGTTTTTATAATTAATAAGAACTGCGGACATACTTCAAAAGAAAATTTAAAATAAGGAATGTATCCCTCACACTTGGAAACAAATTTGCAATTATTTATATAATGACTGATTCATCCTCGCTCAGCCCAACCGGTAAAGCTATAATCATGAATTGTTGGTATTAGGTTTCTTTACGAATGGATTATTGGAAGCTCGAATGTTTAGGGGATGAAATGGGTAAAAATGAGGTATAAATTGGTTTATTTAAGAAACCGGTATTAGTGCGTGATGTTTTGGATTCCAAATGACCAAAAAAAATATATATATATTCATAACTTATACAGCATTGGCCATCACTTGGTGGTATGCCGAAAATGTCGCAAAATTTGTTATACCCCTAATATACACACATACGTACATACATATATAAATGTTTTGATATAAACGAGATTCTATTCAATTCAAATATTCAAAGAAGTTAAAATGTACGTAATTAATACTTATAACAACAAATTATGTCCCGTAAAATATAAATAACTTGAGAATTTTTTAATTATTTTGCTAAAAATTTAAATTTCTATGCATTAAAATGACGTAAACATATCGCAAAACGGCTTATGACTATAATTGTAATTAAAATCGTAGGGTGGAGTGTTTTATTATAAGGCAGTAATGTATTTTTCTTTCAATTTAAATATTAATTAATAAAAGTACTTTCTTCAAGTTAGTTATGACACCATATTGTCTACAAACGATTTTATAGATAAACATTGAATATATGTACATATGAATTGTAAAACTATTTTGTTGAATTTCAGAATCGCATAATGAGGTAACTACGGACAGCAACGCGCGTAGACAAGATGCAACAACTGAGCTGCAACAGTCTACGTCCACAATCTCACATACTACAACGGCACAGCAAACTACTGCTTTAAGTACGACTGTAACAACAAGTCAAACGTCGGCACCTACTACAATTGTAACAACATCAACACAACGTATAACGACACCAACTACAACAACGTCAACCACAACAGTAACTACAACGGTCGCAACCCCATTGCCCGAAATACGAACGGCATCAACTGAACGGGATACAACCACATTCGATGTCGTTCAGGTATTCAAGCATGACGAAGAGGAGGAGAAATCAAATATTATTTATACACCACAAATGCCAGAAGAACGGCCACCACCTCCTCCACCCATTCATGAACCTGAACCCGGCCTACCTTACTACCCACTACCACAACCACCTCCACCATACAGCAATAACAATTATCGTCCAAAGGGAAAGGGAGGCCGCATAAACTCAATCGAGGAAGAACGGACCGCTATGATCATAGGTATTGTTGCAGGCATATTAATCGCAGTTATTCTAGTTATATTGCTGGTGCTATGGCTGAAATCGAATGGTGATCGTAATTACAAAACATCCGGTGAGAAAACCATTTACGGTACTCACAATCCGAATGCGTCTTTATTGGGAAATACCAGCACCAACGGTTCATATCACCAACAAAGGCAACAATCAAATAATCACCATCAAACTCAAGATACACGTTCTCGTTCTCACTCGGGCATAGCTATGCGAAATAACGGCAACACCGACATGTGCAACAGATCGGCGCCGATGAGAGTTGAACGCGTCTACCATGACTCAACCGACCATAGCGAAGGTGAGGATCGTCCGGGTTTGGTGAAAACGAAAAAACGTGATTCAAAAGATGTTAAAGAGTGGTACGTCTAAATGACCGAATATTGAAATATATGTTTCGCGAATGAACCAAACGTCAAATTAGCAATAAAAAACTGTGCATAACAAAATTAAACTAAAAAACCTAAAACTATTGTTAATCACTATCGTTATATTGGGCGGGTAATACTTAGTGCAATACATAATACAATACTTATTATAAAATATTATTAAAAAAAAATCCAACAAAATAGAAAAATCAATAAATCAATACTTATAATGAAGAATGCAAACACTTAGAAAATGATAAAAACATAAAATAAGAATAACATCAGTTAATGTACAAATAACTCATTAAGATGCAATGAAAATGATAATAAGTATAGAATATTTCAGCGACCAAATTTTTCACTCTCAATTGTTGTCTTTGATGTCTTTTGTTTAAATTAAATTAAAAATGTTTTTAATAAAAATGAAATTGGTGGCTGAGATGTTTTATAAAACCAAATATTTTTCAGTTTTCATAATTTTGTTACACATACACACCAATAAATTATTCAATATAAACGTTATACTTCACGAATATATTGCACTGGGAAAAATTAAAAGGAAGTTAATGCACTCAGAAACTATAAATGTTTATTCAATTACGAAAATGTAATTCCATTAATCCCTTTAAATCTGTTTCAAGTTATGTTAGTTCAATTTTTTAAATAATTCAAGTACGAACAAATTCTATTCAAATACAATATTTTTTGAATAAATAAGATAAGAAATTTGTATTTCGTGAATAGTCTTAGAAGATTTTTTTTAATAAATTTAACAATTTGACAACGTTGATAAGTTGTATTGATGTTTAATAATTCAATTTCTTTCCCATATATCTGCAACTAAAATTTCTAAAAAAAAAACTGTTGAATATATTTGAAGTCATTTTCTATCGAGAATATAAAAATAGTTGTTTTATAGGAATTTCAAGCAACTATTTAAAAAAGTATGAAATTCTTAGAAAACATATGAGTTATATTGTTTTCTTAACTTTTTCTCAGTGTTTTTATTTTCTGTGTCATTACACTCAAACAAATATTCACTAAAACATGTATTTATGTATATGTATGAAATGTCATACATAAATACAATACATACACATTCTCAGTTTACTAGATCTATCAAGCATTACACAAATAATTAAAAAATAATAAATTAATAAATAAATACTTACTTTAGCTAGCTTTTAGGCACTAAATATTATTAACAACTACAAACTTAATATCCTTTTCCCCCATACACCTTATTACGTACTTACTAGTTTAATTAATAAAAATAATACAAAAAATTATAATAAAAATAGAAAAAGGAACGATTCGACATCCCACCCCACCCACATGGAGTGTTAGATCCAAGTGTGTTGTGGTAGATGGATGCTGTTGTGAGTAGTATTGGGTGTGTTTTACAAGATCTAAATAGAAAAACCACGTGAATGTTATATAATGATAGAACATAAAAATTAAGATATTGTGCCATAGTAATTTAAGCATACCTAATAATTAACAATTGGTATATTGTATGTATGTATATTATTAAAATTATAATAATTATTATTAAATAAATATTAATATTATAATTGAAATTAATATAATCGATTGTAGATAAAGATTGACTAGTTAGATGTAACATGTATATGAGAAAAACTATAAGAATAATTAACAAAATGCTTTAAGAAAACAACAAATATAATTAAAAAATAATAACAATAATAATAATGAAAATTGGAATAGAACAGTAAAAACCTCTGAATAATGTATAAGACAATAGAAATACATATGTAATCGAAAAAATGTAAATTATATAAAATATCATTTGAAAAATGTTAGAAAAATTAAAGTAAAAGTCTTATATCCAAATTCTACAACACAAAGTTCTAAGTTGAGTCAAACAATTTCGTGTGTTTTATATTTGTTACAATAACAAAACACATGCTAAATTTTCATTCTCTTAAAAAAATTGTAAAACAGATACTGGTAGTTAATAAAAATAGGTTCATGCATACATGCAAGTACATGTAAATATTAACTATTCCTGCCAACGTGACAATTTGTCACGAAAAGTAATGCCAAAAATGTAATAGGTACCCAATGTATACATATGTAAATACATACATATGTACATTCATATATGTACTTACTTACATCAACTTATTTGGCAAAAATCCAATTTCGAATTAAAAATGTTTTTCCCGTTTCACCAATTTTCCAATCCTATTTCAAAACCCAACTGTTCCATATTTGATATTTTTATGTATATAACCAAATTTCAGCTTTGGAAACTATCGTATTTTGATTGATTAACGGAAAGAAATTAATTGATTTATTCGGCATTTCAGAATTTGCAGTAAGACAAAAATCCCAACAATTGAATACTCTAATACATAGACATTATTTGAAATTTAAAGAATATTTGCTAATTGTTAATTGTTGTTTGTTAGCGAAAGAAGGGGTTTTCTAAAAACTAAGACAAAATCTAAAAAGTGTCTCTAAATTAATACATGTACGAGTATGTATGTTAGAAACAACACCATTACACTACACAAAAAAAAACACAAAGATACACAAACTTACATACATACATATAAACATGATCCCCACTATTCAAATAAAAATAAATCTCAACATAAACGTTTTCTTTAATTTTTTAATTTACTAACATAAGGTGCTGTAATTGTTTATACATACATATAATAATTGTAATAATAATATTAAAAAAAAAAACAATTTACATTTCAAAAGAATAAATAAATGAGTCAAAAACCTAGTAAGATCTATTACAAATATCCTAAATCTATTTAAAAGTTATTATCTTTTTTTAATCTGAATAAAACATAAAAAATTAAATATTATAAAATTAAAACCTTAAGAGAGATTCAATTTATTAATAGTTCATACAAAAACAAACAATTATTTCGATGCTTCATTTATATTATACAAATTAAAATATAAAATAATAAGAAAAAAAAAAAAACAAAAAATATTAAAAACGTGCAGCTCAAAGTGCTTTTGCTTAAATGTTTTTACAAACTTGCAATTTGTTTTTTTGAATTTACATTATGAAATGATGAAAAAAACTGCACAGATTCAATATTATAATTTTATTCATATACTCATACTTATTTACTCAATATTACATATTATTCCCCTTATTTATAAACAACATTTTATTTTATAAAAGGTTTATAAAACAAAATGTTAATACAAAATTTTATTTATAATCGTTTATAAAATAAAAATGTGTTGATGAATAAGGCCTTATACATATATACATTAATAAGTTTTTCATTCCCGAATCAATTTTACGATTAATTTTAATAAATTGACAGACATATGTATGTATGTATGTTCATATATACATATAATGCATTTCCATTCTCTTTTTATTATTCATTTCTGCCAAGTAAAACAAAATGATAACATCATTTTCAAACGACATTGTTTTAGATCGAATCAAAATTCAGCATGAAAATATCAGTGACAATTCAACGTAAACAATTTATGCAAAAACTAAAATTCTTGAAAGGCAAATCAGAATTTTACATCAATTTTATTATTTACATATTTGTGCATAATTATTACATACATACATATTAAAATTAATATTAATTATTTTTTACTTATTTTTACGACATGAGATGATGTTTTGCATACATTTAAATAATGTATGTCTTGAATAGACTAAATGGAATAAATAAAAACTTGAACATATCAATCAACATTTATTTAAAGAAAACAATGAACAATTAAATTATTAACAAAACAATCGAAAATATGTTTACTTAAAAATACTAAATACATATTATGTATTTCCTTTCTAGTGTTTCCTTTTCTAATGCACATTTAATAAATTTTTTGAAATATGAAAAATATGTAAATATGCATATATGTACATTTGGTTGCTTTTATTTTTGCCCAAATATAGATTATTTTAAATTAACAAACAATGTTAAAGCTGCACAAGGAACTTTTTGCATTTAATGATAAATTTTTTAATGTATTTCTTTTTAGTTATTGATAATAAAAGGCATTGTTACAAATAAAAACTAAACCGATCCGTTTTTTTTTTTTCTTAAATAACATCAATAAAAGAATACAAAGAATTACATATATATATTGATAGACGATATTCTTATCCCCTTTTTGATTGGAAAAGCAGAAGATTTTATAATAAAACCCACCATTTATTTTTGCAAAATCTAAATATTAGTAAAAAAATAAACAAACAACAACACGCTAAGCTGTACTATGTAAAAGAAATAAGAATTTAGAATAATAAAAAATGTATTCGAAATGATCTCGTACTTTAATAAAAATTATATATACACAAAGTAAAAATTAATAAATCTTTAATGTTTTAAGGCTTACAACAACTAATTTTACACGACAACAAACACAGACAAACATATGTAGATATACCACTTTCTCTCACTTACATAAGTTATACATACATACATACATATGTACATATTTCTACAGTCAAACTCAGTTATAATGAGTTCTCGTAAGATAATCTCGAACTTGGCCGACATGGCCAGACATCAAAATGTCCCTCTCAAACTATCATTTAACACAATCAAAAAACTTACCATTTGAGAGAATAATTTGATGTGTCGCCAAGGCGCTTTATGTAAGGCATATACATAGCATACATGGGAATTTTTCATTAAGCATTAAAATTTCATTACCATTTATAGAAAAAATTGTAATGAAAAATATTTTAAGTACCATTTAATGAAAATTATATTTTTTTCATTATAACTTTTTTTGATAATGGTAATGAATTTGATAATGAATTTTCAAAAACGAATTTAATTAGTATTTATAATTGTCGAAAAATATATTAAGGAAAATTTTTCGAAGATTCGAGGTTTGAAAGCTTTTAAAACCAGTTCCCGTAGCCCAAATTGGCTGAAATTTTGCAGTCATAAGTACATCTGATGACAATACAATAATATGTTCGAATATTCGAAATTAAGTTCGAAAATTCGAAGTTATTTTCGAAAACTTTTTTATGTTTTTAAATTAATCTCTGTGTCATAAAACCTAAAAAAAAAATTTCGAAAATTCGAACTTGTGTTCGAAAAACTTTTAAAGCTGTTAAAACTAGTTCTTCTAGTCCGAATGTGCTGAAATTTGGCATACATGATTTCACCTAATGACAATACATTATAATGTTCGGATATTCGAAATTAATTTCGAATTTCGAACTAATGTTCGAAAATTTTTAAAATCTATTGAATAATGGTAATGAAAATTTATTTTTATATAATTACTAATGAAATCGTTTCATTAAAAACCATTACCATTAGACAAAATAATGCTAATGAAAAAAATAATAATTATAATTTTTTTCAATTTAATGCTAATGAAATCGTCAATTAATTAGTCGATATAATTAACTACTCCCATGTATGATACATAGCAACCATTAATTCAACAAAAATCACGAAAATTAAGAATAAAAAGGATATTTATGTTTCTACCAATTTGGCGACTTCAAAACATTTTAATTTTTTCAAACAACAACATCTTACAACAATTCTACAAACTTTGCAATTAAAACAACCTTTTCATAATGTATAAGTGGATATACGCGTATGCCTTACGAACTTCGCTAATAACAAACTAATTCCGTATATCGGCAGTGAAAGGCGATCACTACGAGAGGTAATGATGCCAATTTTTTTTCACTCGATTTGTATATTTAACACAGTCAAACTTGTTTATAACGAATTCTCGGTTAATTTTCAAGTATTGACATTTTGGTAGTTAGTTAGTTTGAAAGGAGAATGAGTATTAGTTTCACCAAATCCGAAGAAATACACCTAGGCCACCATCGGTCCTGTTGGGCGTTCCCTCACCAGTGCCTCATACACAACCTCCGGTCTAACTGATTAGAACACTAATCTACCGGAGTCCACGATATTTTGGTAACCATTGGGCTTAACGTATGCTCGGCAAAAATTAATTACTTTCTTAGTCCCATTAATATACAAAAGTACGTATTTTCATACAATTGAATAATATCAGGCCAATATATTTATGGAGTGGAGTCAAACTATTAATGTACTGATACTGAATTTGAATTTGACTATTCAAATACAGTGCAATGTCCGATTATTTACCGATTAAGTTGAAGCCTCGAAAACTTGCTTAATACAGTTTGATTTTTCAAATCTTTAATTCTGATATCGATATCATTACACAGTTACATACATTAATACACAAAAAACACATATTTATTTCATATATAGATATGTACATACCAATAGAAGTACATACATACATATGTGTGTACATTGTTTGTTAACATACATATGTATGTATGTTAATAAGGATTCTCCAAAAAAAATTTGTCAATGTACCCCATTAAAATGACAGTTTAGCTGATCACAAGATATTATTTTAAAATACATATTTTCGTTTCAGAGTCAAATAAATTTTAACTAATGTAAGAAACATCGACAAGTTTTTTTTTTTACTCCAGTGGGTCATTCGAATGCACATATGTATGTGTGTATGTATATAAGGACTTATAGATTATATATTGTATTGATTTTTTTATATTTTTATGTAGAATTACCGTCATTGTTTGTCAAATGGCTTTGTTTGTTACTTTTTGTAAAATTTATCGAACAAATCTCATTATAAATTAAAATCTTATAAAACAATTTACATATAAATAAATATTTTTAAATTCTATATTATTAAAAAAATAAACAGATATATATATAAATAATAAATAACAGAACGACTGATTAATACACAAAAACCAAAAGAAATTAAAGGAAATTATTAACTAAACAAATGCATATAAACAAATAAAATAAACCAAATAATCATAATAATACTAGAAAAATTATTAATTATAAAGTATTTATTGAATAATAAAAAATAAACGAACGAAAAGAAAAACTTTTATTTTATTTTAGCTTATGGACATTTTTGTGTCAAGTCACCAAACTCAAAAAATCGATTTCGATGACATTTACATCGAGGTTATTGGGTAGTAGGCTAAAAACAGTTCAATCTGTCAAGAACTGCCGGAGTTAGAGAGGATCAAAGTTGGACATTTTGGACATACAGAATTTTTTTCAAATGAGTGTAACTTATCACCTATTGGTCCTAACAAAAATTGTCCAGAGTTTAGATAGCTATTTTTCACTGTTTCCAATTTTTTTCTTAATTTTTGTTTAACATTTTTTTGGTTCAAAATGATAGATACATATGTCCCTTAAATCCCACTAAGTAACCACAAAGCTCTTTCCTCCGAAATCTTGAGATACGGGTAAAAAAACTATTTTTCGCACCTTTAAGCACTTATAAGCATTTAGCTTAGTTTAATCTAAACCGATTATAAATTTCTTAACGGATTTAGAAAGCATAAGCTGAGATCTTTATAATGACATATACATATGTACATTAGAGTGATTCAAGCCTGTATGAAGAAAAAAAATGTGTGTGACAGGCCGTCCCCCTCTAGAATTGTTCTATGGGTTGTAAAACTATGTCATACAAAAAATTATGCTGATTGGATAACGTTAACAGCTGCCGTAACGGCTCTGAAGTTTCCAAGTGCATTTACAAGGGGAAAATATCGATTTTTTCAGTTTTTGCTCAAATTTAGCCATTTAGTAATAAATTTTGAACTTTATTGTAAAGGGATCGTAATGTGCATTTCGGAAAGATATAAAACACAAAATTAGCTTGAAAACTTTAAAAGTTATTGCAAATTCCCCTGGCCATTAACGTGTTTCACAGCACATAAATTCGAAATGTGACAAAAATTGGGATATATTCTAAAAAACCATTTTGTTACTTAAAATATATCTATAATTAATCGAATATTAGTTTTGCCCTTATAAGATAGCGCTAACTCGTTCTCACTTATGGTCAAAAAAGTTTGATCTAATCTCTAATTTCAGTTTTTTTGATACTTTGTTAAACAAATTTAAAAATTTTTAGAAGATCTCATGGGGATTTATAGTCAATAGATAAGTCCAGGGTACACTAAGGGCCAATCTTTAGGTGAAAGATTAGCGATTAAATTAAAATTAATCCTCGAAAAATGTTTTTGAGTACTCAATTAGTTAATTTTGTTTGCAAGTTTAAGCGCCCAATGGAGGTGGTTTAATCTTAAGCACGAAATGCAAAAGTGTAAACAGCTGATGCAAAAAAATTAATAAAATTTTTATAAATATAAACATTAAAATGTTCTATTTATTGATTAGTATAAATTATGGACACTTCAAAATACATGTTTTTGTTTTTAATTTACGTTTTCATTAATTTTCATATTAAATTTATAATTGTCTTCTTCTTTTTTTATAAAATATGCATTGTTTTGATAACAAACAGTGACATTTTCTGTTGTTTTGTATGGCAACACTGCGTAGTTTAATCTTGTACTCAAAAACATCAAAGGGGATTAACATAAGATTAAATTTATTTTTAGATTAACTAATCTGATTATTAATTGGCATTTGATTACCATCTCAAAAACCCGCTCTAAACAATACAAAAACAACATGTATTTTGTTTTTGTACTTGTATGAGCTCAATGTCAAAATAAATAAAAATATTTATTGATGTTCGTATTTAAAAAAAATTCTTAATTTTATTTCAAAAAATATGCAGTGATTTTAAATGGAATTTTAAGGGATATGCATGTTTATATACTTATATTAAGCTGTGTATATGGATCCTATTGGTAAATGTTACAGGTGACCTGGCAATGGACCCAAAAAAGCAAGATTTTTGATATCTGAAATTACTGGATTTGTGCCACTAAATTTGTACCTTTAGCTAAAAGTTTAGCTAACGAAAGAGGAACAGGCAATGGGCGCAATACTAAAGATTGTTGATATCTGAATTGGCCTGATTTGTGCCAATAAAGTTGTGTGTGGTACACTAAAAATTCCCAAATCAATTCCCAAATGTCAGATTTTAATACAACTTCGGATATATATTTTGTATTATCTAGAATACTCTAATAATACTTTATTTTAAATGTGCATCAGTAAAGAATTAATAAGTATTCTCTAAAATATTACAAAAAAATGTGATTTTCCCGAAATCCTCCGAGTACAAATCGCAGGTACAGCTAAACTGTAAGAAATATTGATCTATTTTTTTTTACCGTTTAATAGCTTTATCTATTGACCATAAATCCCCATGAGATTTCCTAAAAATTTTGACATTTGTTTAACAAAGATTCAAAAAAAACTGAAATTGGAGATTTAAAACGGCCGTTGAAAAAATCAAACTTTTTGACCATAGCTTAGAAGAAGTTTGCGTTATCTTATAAGGGCAAAAACTAATATTCAAGTTATTATAGATATATTTTAAGTAAGAAAATGTTTTTTAGAATATATCCCAAAAAAGTAAATTTTTTTGTCACATTTCGAATTCATGTGCTGTGGGACACGTTAATGGCCTAGGGAATTTGCAATAACTTTTGAAGTTTTCAAGCAATTTTTGTGTTTTATATCCTTCCGAAATGTTTACTCTGTGCACATTACGATTCCTTTACAATAAAGTTCAAAATTTATTATTAAATGGCCAAATTTGAGCAAAAACTGAAAAAAACGATATTTTCCCTTGTAAATGCACTTGAAAACTTACGTGCCGTTGCGACACTTGTTAACGTTATCCAATCAGCCTAATTTTTTGTATGACATAGTTTTACAACCCAAAGAACAATTCTAAAAGGGGGGATGGGCAAAATTTGCAACTTCGTTTTTTTGGAGCTCTCTAATGTACATACATATGATGTTAAGTAACCTGGAGAAATATGTGTGCATTTCATCGGCAAACATATTTATGATTTTTGTTTTGCAAATTTAAATTATCTTTCCCGTAATCGCACAGTGTCAGATTTTGCAATTTTAGGGGAACTAAACTCTGAAATTATTAAGCATAAAGCTATGAAAACGTCAATAGGCTATATAACTTTTTTATCTTTGACCAGAAAGGCACAAAAAGGGGGAAAACGGGTAAAATTAGTATTTATATAATGTTAATTTTTTATTTTAACGTGGAAATATTTGTGTTTTATCTCTCAAAACCTTTAAATATATGTATTAGTAAAGTACTTTGCCAACCTTTCAGGGTGTAAAAACGGGCAAAATAGGGCATTCTACATTCATTTGTAAAAAATATATTTATAGAGTCAAAACTTTAAATATGAGTGAAAAATTCAATTAAATATTAATCTTTAGAAAGATTTAAAACACAAGGGTAAAAACGGGAAAATATTTGTATTTTTTGGTACTTTTTGCACGTTTTGTACATGTTCTAATTATGCCAGTACATGTTACAAACACATAAATTTTGAAAACTTGATATATCTACACTAGGAAGCATCAATGGCTAAATATTTTTTTCCTAACATGGCCTAGAAAGGGACAAAAGGACCAATAAAAATTGGTACTTTTTTGCTCATAAACAATAAATATATTTTTTCTAAAGTAAAAATTGTCGATTTTGCTAATATTTTAGTGGTTTTTTAAGTATATTTGTTTTAATTTTCACTGGTGTTATCTCGTAAAATAAAATCCAAGACTTTATGTAAGTTTTAAATGGCACAGCTGATGATTTTGAGTCCATGAAAAAATGTCTCACTTTTTAAATATACTTACAATTATAGGTTAACTTTAAAAGACGTGGACACCTCATTCTCAATCATACTTTTAAAAAAGTAATTAATTGCTATTATTAAATATAATAAAATAATAGTTCAAAATTAGGGAACATGCAGCAGGTAAAAATTAGTTTTAATTTTCTGTAATAAACACGACTTTTGAAGAACCGTTATTCTGTTTTGGGTCAAATTTCTTTTGTTTACTACTTGGACAATTGTCTTTCATATTGAATTCAAACAAAGGCAAAAAATAATCAAAAAATTTTTGAGTTTTTTCCCCCTAAATTTGCAAAATCCGACACTGTGAATCGGCTGGAAATTACGTATTTTTTGAGACCCATTTCTAAAAGACTGAAGTAATTTTTTTTCTAACATCTTGTAATGAGATCAAGATTTTCAATCGAAATAAACTTGATAAATTTATTGTTTTCAATAAAAACGTTAATATACATAAATAGTACAACAATAGTGTTATATGTGTGTGTTCTGGCTTCCGAATTCACAAGACCCGAATTCACAAGTTCCCGTTCACTTCCGAACAAAAAAATTAAAATAAAAAAATTAAAAAATTAAATAGAAATAGTTAGGTGAAAGCAAAACGAATATACTTTTTCATTGCGAGAAATCGCTTAAGAGTAAAATAAAATGTCAAAATCTACCACTTTAGAAATTAATTTCTTTAAATAAATTATTTTTTTAAAAATTTAATCATTTTAAATTCTAAAAAATTGCATTTTAAATCAATGCAATAGAATAAAAGCTCCAGAATTTTTTTATTATTTTAAAAAATTTTCATTTATTTTTACGCGGGATATAATTACAATTGTGTGTATTGCCAAATTTTTCTTTTACATTTGTTAAACTTGTTGTAAAACCAAATTTGAATCCAAGTGAAAACGGGAACATCACATTTTTAATTTCGTATGAAATCTTGATTTCATGTGAATTTGAAATGTTGTGAAAGCCAGAACAGACATAATAACCTTGTTTTCGATAGACTTAATGTAAAACAAAGGAAATTACACAAGATATACATATATGTATATTGATATTAACCCTTCAAAATAATCAAATTAATAATTTAATTAATATGGATATTTTTGATTAATTTCATTAATTTAAATAAATACCTGATTATTTTTAGATTACATATTTGTAATCGTAATCAATTAATAATCACACATTTTCTACCAGAGAATAAATTAATTATTACGATTATTTTTGAAAAATAATTTAATTGATTATTAAATATTAAAAATTATTTTTCCAACAAATTTGTCTGCTTTGATGGTTTGTTAATAAACAAGCATGTACATTAGGGTATAACTTTTTGCAATTTTTGTGAATATCAAAAATACCATAGCAAGACCTTGTAGAGCGTGAACAGATCTTAAGGAATATGGTATTATCCCGCACCAAAGGCGATGAAGTTTTGTATAAAAATTACTTTTTCTAAATGAGAAAAATAAACCTAGCAAAAACTGGAAATAGCTTGTACATAACCACTTACTTTTCAATTAATACTACTTACCGTTTTCATTACTTTTAACTACTCTTATAATGACTTACATATAATCAGATAAGTACTTAATTTTGATTTTTGCCGTTATATTTGCAATTTTTATTGAATTGCGCCCTAGCAACTGTTTTTCACACACATAGAAAGAAAATAGCTTTTCTGTGAAAACCATTACTGGACGCACAATAAAGTTTATGATGGGATTTATTATTTATTCATTTATAGCAATGTTTTATTCCTTATTGGAAAGATAATTTTTATTTCACTACGGTTTCAAGCGAATTTCCCAATATTGCTTAGCTTTAGTTTAATATTCACAGTTTATGGGTTAACATTTTTCGATTTTACTAAAACTTCAGATACATGCTTCCTATTACCTTGAATTTTGTATATATTCTTTAAAAGCTTATGTAAAATGCATAACAGTAAAGAATAAATACTGTTTTTCAAAAATTTAAACAAAAATAGTTTTCTCCGAAATCCTCAAAATTCAATTCGCAGGTACCGCTTATATGTGAGAGGAATCGGCCTAATTTCTTTATTATTTTATTTCCTTCTTTATTGTCAATAAGTCACTTGGAGATTTTCTTAAAATTTTTAAATTTGCTTAACAAAATTGCAAAAAGTTTGAAACTGGATTTTTGAAAATGCCGTGTGAAGGATTTATGACTATAACCCAAATACGGTTTACTCTATCTAATAAGGATAAAACTCACATTTGAGTTAATATGAATATATTTAAAGTAATGACATGATCTTATTAGAAAATTTCCCGAAATTAGTTTTTTTAAATATTTCTCATTTAAGTGTTTTGTGACACTAAATGATCGTAGGAATTTGTAATAACCTTTTACATTTTTGACCGATTATTGTGTTTTATATCTTATTGGAACGATAACTGAATGTATATTCCAATTATTTTCTGTTAAAAACCCAAAAAATACATTTAGTGCCAAAATCGTTGTAAAAATCGCTTTCCTCATCAGAGCCGTGGCGTCACCAGTTAATGTGGTCTATCGCGATAAATTTTTCAGGAATGCACTTCTATAACTCTAAGTATAAGTCTAAAGGCACAGAGGCCGTTATTCGCAATTTCTGTAAAAGTACAGAATTTCATATTTGGGACTCAAGTATATAGTCAAAAGGAATAAAGGATGATAATGTGGAAGATTGGTTGGAAAATTTACTTTTTTATTTCCATATTCGGAATCAGCACACTAAATAACACTGGGATTAGTGAAATCATTTAAAAAGTTTTTTCATCGATGGCATGTGTTATGTTTGTATAAAAAAAATGTCAAATTATTTACCGGATTTTACCCTTTTCAAAAGATTTACAGCACCGGTTCCCGTTATCCGATTGGACTAAAATTTAACACCAGTTAGTTTTATTAATAAAATAAGAGCCATCCAAGTAAATCGATATTTTTTGGGCCCTTCTAGAGTACGCTTTTACCTTGTTAACCGAATCCAAATATTAGGTCGGACGATATTTATTGAAAAAGTAACTGATATTCGGTCGTTGAAATTATTTGCAAACCTCACAACCATGGCACACTTAACAAGGTTCCAGCACTTGAGAAGAAACGCACGATTGTCAATTTTTTATATGGAGTTTGACAAACACGCGGTTTATGCCTGTATACTAGTCTATGTATAAAAAATTGTAAACAATGATCAGCTGGGCTAATAATGTCACCTTGTATTCAGTACACCCTGCTCACAACAATAGAATTGATAAGAAAAACAAATTGATAAAATGCACAAACACTTAAATTCTGAATTGTTGTGAGGGGTATTAAATGGTAAACAATTTGCACTATATTAGTTGATGATTATAGAATGCCATCTATAAAATCCAAGGTGCTTTAAAAACGTTCGGTTAATTCACTTAGAGCAGTATTGTTGAGAAAAGAAAAATGGATTTTATTCCAACGGGTAAGTTTTGACGAGTAATGCATACATGTAACATCTAACTAAATTTAAATATTTTAGAACATCAGCATAGACGTTTAAACCCTTTGACAGGACAGTGGGTACTTGTGTGTCCCCACCGAATGTTAAGGCCCTGGTCGGGACAACAAGAGTCGCCCCAAAAAAATGATTTGTTGGAATTTGACCCAACCAATCCGCTCTGTCCTGGTGTTACAAGACCTAACGGTGTCGTAAGGAATATTAATATACATACATATATCAGATTACTTGATATTTCACAAAGTATGATTAAACTTTCTGTTCTTTTAGGTAAATCCTGTTTATGAAGGAACTTTTGTGTTCACTAATGATTTTCCGGCTTTACTGGAAGATATACCGTCACCACCAGAGAGCGACGATCCTCTTTTTCAGTCAGCTGCTGCTAGAGGTACTTGCAGGGTAATGTGTTTTCATCCTAAATCTAATTTAACTCTTCCTCTAATGACGCTTCTCTCAATTGAGAATGTCATTCATGAGTGGATTAATCAGTACAATGAGTTGAGTCAGAAATATACTTGGGTGCAGATATTTGAAAACAAAGGTTCTGCAATGGGTTGTTCAAATCCACATCCACACTGTCAAATTTGGGCTTGCTCATTTTTGCCTTCCGATCCAGCTCTTAAAAATGAAAATTTGCAGAAGTACTATAGACAGCATAAAAGACCATTGCTGGATGATTATGTTGTTAGAGAAATAGATCGAAAAGAAAGAATTGTAATTCTAAATCCAGATTGGATCGTTGTTGTTCCATATTGGGCTGCATGGCCTTTTGAAACAATGATTATATCCCGTAATAAGAACAAACGCATCAATGATCTTACTGAAAAGCAACAAAAAAATTTGGCCAAAGTTATGAAACAGTTAACAACCAAATACGATAACTTATTTAAGTGTTCATTTCCTTATTCAATGGGTTTTCATGGTGCACCCTCTGGTGATATGTCTACAGACGATGACAGCCATTGGACTTTGCATGCCATTTATTACCCACCTCTGCTACGATCTGCAACTGTAAGAAAATTTATGGTGGGTTTTGAATTACTGTGCCAATCTCAAAGAGATTTAACAGCAGAACAAGCGGCACACCGTTTAAGAGAACTAGATGGCGATAATCACTATTTAAACAACTAAATATATTCCACAAGTTCTTGTTTTTTAATAAAAAATTCCATTAAACATAATAATAAAAACCTCTAACGAGTAAAAATCATTGCAAATCAAACCGATAAAACTGTATGCCTTTAAACAAGAGCTTTAAAACTATTTTTCATATAACATTCAAATAAGGCCTAAAAATTAAATTAAATAAATTTTTGTAAAGTGTAAGTATAATTACACTTTAATTTTTGCCATTAATTTTCACAATTGTCCATACATTAATGTTCCATTTAAGGTTACAAACATAACTACATACAAATATTTATTTTTAAACTTTAACCCATTTACAGCCAATCAAAAAGTACAAGTTAAATTTTTGAATCTTCAAGGTATATTTATTTTCAACAATGCAAAAAAGCAGAAACGAAAAAAAAAATATTAAAAAATATGAATAATTAGGACATTAGAGGGGATTTCCGTTTTTATGTAGCTCGCGTTTTTTAACGGTTTAGAACCGTCACAGAAACTAGAAACGGAGTGAAATGGCAGACACGGGCATTACTATGTTATCAGATTATTTTAGACCGTTTGTTTTAAATTAATAACTGTCATACTTTGTTTAAAAAATTATAACAAATTTATTTTATGACATGTTTTTAGTATATTTTTGGCCACTGAAGTTTAATAGATTATTATAACAATAACATTGAATTTAGTTAAATTGTTTGATTTAATATTTATTCTGAGCACTTTCCTCTACTCAATAATGCAAAAATAAATAAACCAGAGTTAACCGTTAATATTTATTAATTAATATTAATATTTGAATAATATTATTTCAGTACATATTTCGCTTCTTTAGATCGGATTCGAAAATACTTGATACAAATTTATTTTAGTGCTAAATATGAAATGCGATTTCAATAATTCGACTCAAACTATTTGATGTTCACAATATAAAAAATTTCATAAAAAAAGTTTCTTTAAATTTAAAGTAATAACAGAAAAATTCAAAATATAAAAAGTTTTATATAAAATCGAATCGAGTTAACAAACATAAGATAATCATAAATAAAAACATAAGTACAAATAAATATATAGAAACATTTTTAAAGGAAAACAAGTATGAAATTATAGTCGCGCGAGGCCGACCATATAATACCCTACACCTGTTACAAAATTAAAATGTGATTTAGTTTTCATAATAAAGCATTTAAGTTGAATTGTACCTTGTCTCAGATGTACTTAAGCCATTTATTGTTGAATAAAATTGTGGATATTTAAGTCAAATTTTGAAGGGGGCTTTGTATAGGGGCTATGGTCAAATGAGACCTTATAATAATAAAATTCATGAGTTTTGCAGCATAGAAGATCATGGGCCAAATTTCATTGAATTATCTTCAAAATTGCGACCTGTAGTTTGATTACAAGGTTTACAAGCCCTATTCGGGGGTTCAGTTGTATGGGGGCTAGGTGAAATAATGGACCGATGTAAACCATTTTCAATGGGCTTCGTCTCCGATACTATAGAAGATCGTGTGCCAAATTTCATTGAATTATCTTCAAAATTGCGACCTGTAGTTTGATTATAAGGTTTACAAGCCCTATTCAATGTTTCAAAAAAAAAAATAATAATTTTTTAAATTTGTTAATAAAAAATCAATTTTTAAAAACAGGCTTTGTGGTCACTTAGTGGGATGCAAGGGGCATATGTAAAAAACAAAAACTTTGCTTTTTGATATAAAATATTTTTTTGATAGATACCCCAATCGCATCCCACTAAGCGACTATAAAGCCCTTAAAGAAAATTATATAAGCTTTCTTTTGAGCAAAAAATAAAATTTTTTTAAACAAATTTAAAAACTAAATTTAATTCTTTTTGGAAACGGTGAAGAAATGGATATCTAAACTCCTTTGGACAACTTTTGCTAGGACCAATAGGTGAAAAGTTACACTAATTTGAATAAAACCTTGTAAGTTCGGCTGTTCTTGACCGTTAGAGCTGAAAACTTGCATCTGGCCTATTATCCAATAGTACTAATCCTGGAGCAAAAAACGAAACACAGCGATTTTAAAAGTTGGGTCACTTGATACGAAATTGCCCATATGATTAATTTATTTTTAGAGATAAGGTGAAATCTCTTATTAAGCATACAGACATTTACATCCATGCATATGTCATCGACACATTTATGCATTGGTGGTTGTAAGTAAAAAGTTCAAGAATAGTTTGTTCACTTTTTGTATTTAAAAAACCACATTATTTTTAAGTTTAATTAAAGTAATTTTCTTTATTTTTTGATTAATAAAAATCATTATGCTTCTTATGTAGTATGTATAACAAATTTATTTAAAAGCATTTATATTTTTTTTTGTTTTGGCTATAAGTATTGCAAAGAGTAATTTTTAAAACCTAAATAAAAAATCCACTCTGTAGCATGTATAATATTAGTAGCTTTTATAATAGGCATTGTACATCTTTAATACCTTGATACTTATAGGAATACGTGTAATACCTATATCGTTGTAATTATGCAAATCACTAATTAACATTCAAGAATTCCGCATTAGAAGCCGAAAATTATTAAAGCAAAAATATAAATACATAATTCCTATAAAGTTATTAGTCTTAATTAGAGCTATTTATATTTTTGGTAACGATATGATACTATAATGACAGCATTATTATTACACACCTATATGTACTTATGTGTAAGTATTTCTGTGTAAGACACTTATAATAATGTAATCAAAAGCTGTCCATGAAACGGTCTTAGAATTTCTTCATTACTGCACGCTGCTCTAGAGCTTGGATTTCACTAAGTAAAAGGGCCACATTGTAACGTAATCGATGAAACATTGACAACGGTAGTTCAAGAGTGCGATAGCGCCCATCTGATAACTGAAAGTGCAAAATTATTGTTGGCGTGACAGCAGATGGGCCACGCGACAGTCTTTACAGGATGGGATATTGTAAGAAGACAATAATAGAGAAGTAGGTATGAATATTTATATCAATGCTACATAATATATGTTTATTATACCTCTGATGTAATGATATATTGATACGCCATTGCAAGTTTTTGGCACAGGAACGTAACATCTTTGCTTCAACAAAATTTTTTGTAAGTGAAAAACGGTGATTGTGTAAAACTTTTGTTAGATCCTCTATGCACTCGTCGCTAAATCTATAGAAATATCGGCAATTAAATCATTTTATATCAACTAATAATTAGAGAAAATAAATTCACCTAAGATCCTCCTTTAAACAATCTCTTAATTCATCCGGCTTGACAGTGCCCTTGGGAGTACGTAAAAATATTTGCATTATTTGTAAAACTGCAGCGAAAAGTTCGCAGAAGTTGTCGGGAATGTTATGTCCAGCATGAGTAAGTTTATTTAACGCTAAATCCAGAACTTCGGGGGAACATTTGCTGCTTTCAATATAATGGACCGACACCTGAATGAGGACCCTCATTACGGGTTTTGTTAGTTGAGGAAAATATTTCACGTATGGTCTTATAGTTTTGACAACAGTGTAACGAAAATTACTTGACATTTTGAAGATGTTTTCTACAATAAAAGTATCGTTTTGTCCGATTCCCAACCAGACGATGTATTCTTAAATTTGTTTGTTTTTGTTTACAATTTCTTCAATAAAAGTACAACTTTATCGCCACTAATAAAAGTAACGAGTAAATAACCATTTGCACATACATATGTTAAGTACTCATGAAACAGGGTGTTTCATATTTATGGATAAAAAATATTTAGATTTTCGAACAATTGAACCTATACATGTACCTGCTGTCGATAAAAGTCGAAACAATTATTATTTTTTGCACATTGGGGTCTCCTTTAAGTAAACATGACATATATTATTTAGAATTGATTTTTTGATAAAAATTTAATATGCTTTATTGGACTTACATTCTTGTAAATAAGTTTTGCAAAAATATTAGACGGAATCTGTTTGTACCGAAAAAATCCTAAGAGAAACTATCATGAGAGTTTGGTATCACTTGAAATGTTTTTAAGGCCTAGTACACCAGTATATAAACCACTTATTATTATGTTAGCGATTTTTAGTAATAAAATATAGGAAATAAAACTGCTCTTCATATAATTCCCTATTTAATTGTAAAAAGAACTTTCCCTAAAAAACCAAAAATCTTCCAGATGCATTAAATTTAGTCTTTCGCGAAAGTAATTGGGATATGTATAAATGTAATAAAATTATTCCGTTAATAAAATTTTGAAAAATTTTGTTTTGAAAATTTTGCAAATTGCATTAAGTTCAACTTTTTCTTTTTTTACTTCGTATCTAGAGGACTTCCTCTATTAATCGATACTGATAATTTATACCAAAACATTGTAACATTGTATAATTTGCAAAAAATAAAGTAATATTTAAAAAAATATTTTCGAAAATGTTACAAGATATGTTTTAAAATTCATACTTTACGGGCAATTGTTTAAGTCAGTGTTGATCAATCCAGTCGCATTTACACCACCTAATTAGGAAATCTCAAATCGTTATAAACGATTTGTGTAATTATTTTCATTATACAAAGTCTAAAACTAGGCATTTATACAAGTATATAAAAATCACATCTTAAAAACTAGTGTTTATAAACCGGTTAACCGAAAAACCAGTTTTTATTGCATATTTCGGTTTTTCGCAAACTGGTTTTTTTAAAACATTGGTTTTCGGTTAACCGGGTTATCCGGTTTTTAAGTCTCGGTTAACCGGTTTCAAAAAATTTAATTTTTAGTTAAAATTGTATGTTTTCTTTGATTTTTTATTGTGATTTTTAAAAATTTTGGATAGATAAATCTAAACATTATTTTCCGTTTGTGCATAGAAAACAGACCTAACCCAATAAACATCGATTCAAACCTGTGAATATTTTTGAAATTTTTCTTAACTAAATAATGTATTTTCCAAATTGTTTTCAAATTTTAAAGTTTAACCTTTGAAATAAACATGATAATTTCAAAAAACGTTTAAAAAAATATAATGTGTGATATTTATAAAATTTTCAAAGTTTTGTTTTAATTGAACTTAGAAAAGTTTCTTTCAAAAAATAAATTATTTTAGAAAAATAAAAACAGAACATTTTTTCTACAGCAAAGGAGCGAAAAAACGTTAAATATAGGAGAAATAATCGGAGATATAAAAGAAAAATATGCTAAAATAAATGTATGAATGTTTTATTTTCAGGTGATGTAAAAAAATATATGAACTTTGCAATAGTTAGCATTATAATTAGGGTTTGAAATATGTATGAAAATAATAATAAGAATACTTGAAATACGTTTGAAATTTTTTTTAGTTTCAAGCTTACCTCTAGCCTTTTTTTAAATTTGAAATACATTTGAAAAATACGTTTGATTTCTAACTGCCTTTTTGTTTGAGAAGGCCATAATTTTCCATTTGAAAACAAAAATTTTCAAATTTGTTCTCAAAGGCTATGTATGAAATTTGAATAGGTTTTCAAATATATATTTACATCATTTCAAAGGTTTTTGCTTATTGGGAAGATTGTTAAACAAATGTTAGGAAATGTTAAACATAGGAGGATGCACTTACTTGTGTACTGCGTGAGTATAATAAAAATCGAGAAGTTTCTCAAACGTTCTCAAAACGGACTTTATTTATCGAAACATAAGGATTATTGTTGCTGTCCGAGAATTTATGCTGCTGTGGTTTTTCACAAGCTGTAATGGCACTTAGGTTGATTGACAGGAAGTCAGAATGACACCTGTCAATATCCCTAAGCGTCATTCACAGTAATTTGAACAACCACAGGCGTAGCGAGGGAGGGAGGCACAATTAAAGCAGGGGCTCAATGTCTATGTCAGTCGTCGTCTACTTCCGTTCCCGATGAATCGTCGCGAGCCGGAACACTATTTATACTTGATAGTCCTGGACATAAATTTTTTTGTTAATATAGATGCATTATATATTTAAAGATCAATTTATTCCTCCTATGGCAACTTCCGTTTTATGATATATTAATGTACATATCTATACTAAAAAGTGCAAATATCTTATTAAGTAATTCATAATATTTCGCAAAATGACATTTCCAAACATTTCGGTTAACCGGTTTAACCGGTTTTTTATACTCGGTTAACCGACAAACCGGTTTTCTATAAATGGTAAATTTTCGGTTAACCGAAAAACCGGTTTTATATAAACACTATTAAAAACCAACCTTTATAGTTTTTTCAAGCACTTATTTTAATTCAATATAAATTATAATTTGAGATAACATATTAACAAAATTTGTTGTTAAAAGCACAAGAATTTTTTGAATCTCGATATGTTTTTCGAAAGCTGTATACAATTTAAGAGTTTGCAGAATTTCATTTCAGCACATAAAATTTAAGTAGGAATCCAATAAGCAAAAACCTTTGAAATGATGTAAATGTGTATTTGAAAACCTATTCAAATTTCATACATAGCCTTTGAGAACAAATTTGAAAATTTTTGTTTTCAAATGGAAAATTATGGCCTTCTCAAACAAAAAGGCAGTTAGAAATCAAACGTATTTTTCAAATGTATTTCAAATTTAAAAAAAGGCTAGAGGTAAGCTTGAAACTAAAAAAATTTTCAAACGTATTTCAAGTATTCTTTATTATTATTTTCATACATATTTCAAACCCTAATTATAATGCTAACTATTGCAAAATTCATATATTTTTTTTACATCACCTGAAAATAAAACATTCATACATTTATTTTAGCATATTTTTCTTTTATATCTCCGATTATTTCTCCTATATTTAACGTTTTTTCGCTCCCTTGCTGTAGAAAAAATGTTCTGTTTTTATTTTTCTAAAATAATTTATTTTTTGAAAGAAACTTTTCTAAGTTCAATTAAAACAAAACTTTGAAAATTTTATAAATATCACACATTATATTTTTTTAAGCGTTTTTTGAAATTATCATGTTTATTTCAAAGGCTAAACTTTAAAATTTGAAAACAATTTGGAAAATACATTATTTAGTTAAGAAAATTTTCAAAAATATTCACAGGTTTGAATCGATGTTTATTGGGAATGAATTTTATTCAACCTAGAAAAAAAAAAAAAAACAATAAACATCTGGTATAGTGATATTACCTTATAAATACGTCATGATTATGTCATTTTTATGTCAAGAATGAGAGTAAATCTTAGTTTTACATGGAAATGTCAAGAGAAAAATATTGTATGAGTGCATTAGGAAAATTGAAATATGTATAACTGCATTAGGGCAATTCACACCTACTATACTATAGTTTAGCAACTATAGTACAAATAATTATGTTTATTTGTTCAATTAACATCACTGTAATTTGATTTTATTTACGTTTTATTTTGTAAAACGAAATACATACATATATTTAAGCTACGTTCACAATGACTGGAGTGAACTAAAATATTGTTTATAAAATAAATACAATTCGCAAGAGAGCTTTATCATTGTGAACGTACATAGCTTTAAACGTTAGGAATTTTTTCCATAATTTTTACCCCTTCATCTTCTTTAGATTGGGTATATACATAAGTTTGTCATTCCGTTTATAATTTCCACAATAATTTTCCCATAATGTAATGTATATGACATTACATACATCCGAGTCGAGTTGGGGTCCAAATCTTAAATAACTCTATAACATATGGTTACGAGGAGATTACTATTTAAAATCGGCAAAATTCCGAAACAAACAAATTTATAATACATTTCGGATACAATGCTCGATTCACTCTAGACCATTCATTTTATAATGTCTAGGGAAATAATTAAACATATGTTCTATATCTGGATATAGTAAAAAGATATGGGTTTTTGGGGATTGTAATAATTTTTTTACCTTTCATGCACAGAATATGAATTTTTTATTATAATAAAATTGAAAATTGAAGAAAAATTTAGAAAATGTTCTTAAAAAGTTTTGAAAATATTTTTTAAATTGAAAAAATATATCGAGGGACTATAATTAATAGTCGCTATCTGTAATTTGCATGAAAATGAGATTTTGAAGGCAAAATATCCAGCAAACAATCCCGCATCAGTGATATAAATTTCAAAGACAAAAACATATTTTTGGTTATTTTATAACATTTTGAAATTTTTTCTATTTAAAAAAAGAAAAAAATTTAAATGCAAAACTCTCTATCTATTCCAAAAATTGCTTTAAACTCTATCCATTTTGCATAATTTTTTAATTTTATAATCTGGTGCTTTTTTAACAATTCGGTTTCTTTAACTTCACATAATATAATATTGGTTGATATTAAATCAAATAAAAATTTTCTATTTCTATGAAAAACTCTCTATCTGTTGGTTGTATGAACGTTTTCGTAGAAAAAAACTCTATCTGATATCAATTTCTGAATAATATATTATAAAATAAAAATGTTAAAAATCTTCACGAACTAGCAAAATAAACTGTTTTTTAGCTCTCCTGAAAACTTCTTATATTAAACAAGTAAGAGTGTTATATTCGGCCATGCCGAATCTTATATACCCACCATCAAACCTCGTTTGACTCGAATGAAACTTACATATGTCGAATTTCATCTGTATACTCGTATTTTTTAGGCCAGTTATAAGCGTTAAAGTAATTTTCTGAAGGGGACCTTATATAGGGGGGTAGGGTCAATTATGGGTCGATCCTCAGAATTTGGTTCGTATTAAATTTATTTGAGTCGAATTTCATCGCTACACTCGCATTTTTAAACCATTAATGAGCGTTGCAGTCATTTTCTGAAGGGGACCTTATATGGGGGGTAGGGTCAATCATGGACCGATCCTCATAAAATTTTTTAGATAGATTTTGACTTGTATGAAACTTACTTATGTCGAATTTCATCGCTATATTCGTATTTTTAAACAAGTTATGGCTGTTAAAGCTGCTTTTCGAGGGGCCACTTGTATGGGGGCTATCCGAAAACATGGACCGATATTGCCCATTTTCAATACCAAACAAACCTTACCTATAAGAAATATTTATGTGAAATTTCAACCCTCTAGCTCTTTCCATTGGGACTCTATCGTGCTTTCAACAGACAGACAGACGGACAGACATGGCTAGATCGTCTTAGAATTTAATGAGGACCCAGAATATATAATGAGGACCCCCCATCTTTTTTGATGGTGGGTATAAAAATATTTAAATATACTATGGTGAATGGTATAAAATAATCTAATGATTAGTTGCACTGCTACTTGTTTTGATCTAGTTTAAAATTTTAAATAAAATTAAAAAAATATCAGATTATGTTCCTTATCATTATACGTATGTACATAAAAAAAAACTTAAATTGTACTTTTTGGAAAAAATTTCAGTTTTCACAATATGAGTATGATACATACGCAAAATTGTGAATGGGATAAATGAAATAATAAAATTTAAATGTATGGTAGTCACTCTCAGAGTACATAGTCTGCAAGTAAGCTGAGAACACAAAGAAACCGTGTTTGTGGTGGTAGTTTAGTATCTGTGCGATGGTACAGAGTTTTAGCTTGGTTTTAGCCAAATTGCTGTTCGATTGCTCAACTTTTACTTCAGTTGTTTGTGAAACGTCGGTTGTGTCGGTATTGTTTTATCATTTGCTTGAAGTGACTCTATAAGGAAAAATACACAAGGAATTCATTGGAATTTTTGTGTTGAAGCTAAACAAGCGCTGAGGGTGTATGTGCCATTGTGTGTAATACTAAGAAATATACTAAGTAGTTTGATTTACAAAAAATATAGATTTTTCTCAAAAAAGAAGAAAAAACAATAAAAATAAATAATTAAGAAATGAAGCATTAATTCATATAATTTATAGTATAAATTATAAATTTTATACTTTTGTAAATAATTTTGGGTTGTTATCATTTTTATGTTTTTTTTTAAGTATAATAAATTGTTTATGGAAAAAACTTCGCATTTTGCTTCTTCGTGGGAAGAACAAGTGATTAAAAAGAATTGCATAATTACTCCCATTGAAAAGGGTTCAAATTGTTAAAGTCAAAGTACTTAATGTTTAAGAATTATTCCAACTTTTAAAAAGATACAAATTTTATACCTATATTTTTTTACTATTTTCCATTTTTTGAAAAAAAATAAAAATATTCAATTGGAATGAATACATACTAAATGTTAGTGACATAACTGTAAATTCTATGAATAACGCGAAAAGGATGTAAAAGTCCTTGAAAATATTAAAAAAAGAAAAAATAGTAGTTGTTAATCTGTTTCTGTCCAATTTTGGAACGCAATTGCTTCCTTCCGAGCACTGGACATGAATTTAATATTTTTTGGAGTTTATAATTATGAACGACCTGTAATAATTTAACACACAATAATGTTTCCGGAATTAAATGCATATATTTTCAATGACTCAAAATGATGTCAGATTTTATTGTATTTATTGTCGTTAGGTCGTAAGAATCCTTAAGAATGACAAGTGCAAAATTTACAATAAATAACAACCATTTAAGGGAAAATCAATTTTTGTGTTCTTAAGTTTATTTTTAAAGACAGGGGAGGTTTTAACATACATATACATATGGAAGTATATATGGACGTATGTACATAAAAATAAAATATGTATAGAAATATCATCTAGACTTTGTTGTCGTTGTCGTCATCGTTATTGTCGCTGACGAAAAGCGTCCAATAAACCGAGGCAATAATAAAAACAACAGCGTTTGTCACTATTACAATTTTACAAAACTTATATAACAATAACTTGGGGTTGATTCGTGTTCGTTGCTTTCTTTAATTTCCTGCTAACTTTCAGTAGTACTTCTGTCATTAAAATTATATCCATATCGGACAATTTCTGACATTCTGAATATTAAATAAAGATTTCAATCATTCTAATTTATTGTATAGATTTCGAGCGTCCCTTGGATTGGACTTGTGCGAAGAATAAGCTGAATTTATGTAGCTATAGTAGTAACTTATATTCAATTAAACTTTTTTGTCCCAACATCACCGTGAAAAGAGCAATAACAACAATAACAACAATAACCAATATAACGTAACAACAAAATATATTCAAAAACAAAAAAAATAGAAAAGAAATACAGTAGATACATACATATGTATGAATGTTTGTATAATAAATACTAAATAACCAAACCCTTACAAGTTTATAAGAACTTAAACTATATTATCGTACTGCATAACGTGTTTGTGTCGACGGTCTTGTTAATAATTCGCTTATACGCAATGAGTTTTCGTAGTGGTAGAAGTGGAGGTGGAAGTGGAGGCGGTGACAGCGGTTGTGTTCACTCCGTATTGTATTTGCAGACATTATTTGCATTTTCCTTAATATTACTACCGCAATTGGCAGCGTCAACTGTTTTAGATAAATTGCGTGATGATCCAGATTTATCACAGGTAAGAAATAATATGATTTTACAATGAACTATAAATACATTTAGATAAACATAGTTACATATATATGTATGTACATTTATGTGATTCTCCGTATGTAATTAAAAAAAATAATTCAGATATTTGTGATATTTTTATTTCAAATTCTTTAAATGGACCTGTTATAATTTCATATTGTTCCTTTGGAGAAAATGTAAAAAAATACAACAATTTTAATTTCTCTCAGGGACATTGATATTTTTACCCATATGTATGTATGTATAAAATACATACATCTATAGCCAACTCAACACAATTTCAATTTCAAAAATTATGTATATTTTTATGCAATTACTGTTACTTCAGCATTTTGCTATTTAGATCTTTTACTCCATAATTCATTTCGATTTAGATTTCATTAGTAAGCTTGGTTAGTATGGTCAATTCGACTCTTTTAAATCGAAATAATTGAATGTTATTATTCACTTATATAGTTAAATGATTTATTTGTATAATTGGGTCATATGGGGTTTTAATAAATTTATACTGAATCTATAAATAATTTCTCTCTCTTCATTAATTGATATTAAAAATTAAGTTCAAACGAGGATCATTTCAAATATTTGAACTCGAGCAAATAAAATTTGTGAAAAACTTTTAAGAAAAATGTGCAAAATTCAATTCTCAATACTAAATGGAGACTATTGATTTTTCTTTGCAAAAAATCTATATTATCTATTTATGTTTGACAATAGTTTATCACTGTAAAACTAATTCTCAACATTACAACAATATGGGATTATAATTTATATGTAGTTATGTATGTATGTATCTATTTGTATTTACCTACATATTATTATATATTAAAAACACAAGTACATATGTATGCACATATTTCACTTTAATACCTATACCTGTGGTAACTTTCTGACTTTTCTATTTATTATATAAATACAAATTTGTATGTATGAATGTACAATGTTACCAACAAGTTCGTTTTATAAATGTGAAAAGTAATTGTTGTATTCAAAGTACATCACACATTTAAAGAAAGGGAAAACAGAAGTAGAATTCTGCTTAGATGAAAAAGGAAGGAATACATACCTCTAAATATTAAGTTTCTTTCTTCTTTTAAGTTTCTGGTCACTTGTATCCATTTCCAATTTAGACATTTTATTAATACATTACAGTACATACTTGCATAGATATTCATAAATAATATGTACCTAACAATATTACATACTTAAATACTGTTATTTTATTTAAAAAAATCATGTTTTCTAAAAAGGAGAGTGTGAGCATAGTGTTTTCTTTTCTTATTTCAATTACTTAGTCTGTCCTACACAGAGACATACATTTTTAGTTCCTTGAGTATCCACTTTAAAAAGGGTTATGTATATCTTTCTCTGTTTTAATTACAGAATTTTTCGTTTCCTTACAATATAACATTTATTCTAATAATACATCCTTTTATATCCGTAATTTAAAAAAAGCAAGGGAAACCAAATACATATACTATATGTATTTGGTTTCCCGTGGAAAATAATGTTAAAAAGTTTAAAAAATCAATTAAATTGTCATAAAATGTACGCAAAAAATTAATTAACGTTTGAAATTTATTTTAAATGTCAAATGATACACAAGTTGTAAAATCTATGTTATTTATTATGACGTGTTTAACAAAATATCTATTTTAATAACAATTAATCTCAGTTAGATATAGCAATTATTTTTAAGAGATTAGTTTTCTTTGACAAATATAAAATAGCATTTTTCTAAGGAACAGGTGGAACAGTGGATCTATTGTTTCCGTATTATATACACCCGACCTTAGTTACTACAGTAATTACATACAAAGGAACAGGTAGTATTGATTTTTCCAAAAAAAAACCTATAACAAGGTCAAGGATGTTTAGCAGGTTTGCTGTATACCTTTTCCTTTTGTTTCAAATAAATCAACCATACATAGTAAATGTACTTAGTACGCACGTCGAGTCTTAGATACAAGCAACTACATAAATATACAAAAATGCATATGTATATATGACATACACATACATATGTATGTACATACTAAAGTCAGAAAAGTCGGATACACTAAAAACAATAGTAATATTACAGAAATGGCAAATAGTAATTTATTAGTTACTTGTATTCATGAGTTAGTTATTCGCAAATAAATACTATTAAATTTGTAATATTGTTATACTAACAAAATATTTTAATAATGATACTTTTCCTTTTTAAAGCGAAAACATAGCAAGACGTTGAAAGTTATGATTACGAATGGGATCTCCTTCTTATATTTTAAGAATGAAAAAATGTTGCGCAAATAGATTGCATTCGATTAGCCCTAATACATATACATATTTGGGTAAATATGAAGAATAATATACATATGTCAAGGATTTAGCAGACGTACCTACATATATGTATAAGAAATTATGCGTAATAGTTTTATTTGTTGTTATTCTTTTTGGACTTCAAATAAGGAATAACATTATTCACAATTTAAATTTGTTGAAATGTAATGAAATGTGGAAACAAAGTTCCTTGATATTTCTAGCTGATGTCCTTTTAAAGATAATAATAAATATATGGGCAATTTCGTGTCAAGTGACTCAACTCAAAAAATCGATTTTGTTGAAATTTCTTTTGAGCAAAAAAAAATTCAACAACAACAAATGGAAAAATAGGGGAAAATTAAGTGCCAAATATTGAAAAAAATTTATTCTTGAGCTAAAAAATAATTTTTTTGATAGATATCGCATTCCATTATGGTACTATAAAGCCCTCAAAGGAAATTGTTCTTTCTTTTAAGCAAAAAAAAGGGTCCATTTTGAAAAAAAAAATAATTTTTTTTGGAAACAATGAAGAAGTAGCTATCTGACAATTTTAACTATATTTTTAACTTTTTTAATTTAAATTTAAAATAACACAAATTTATTAAAAGCAAACAAAAAATATCATTAGTAGCAAAAACTACATCGATACTTTTGCAATTGATCGATTTATACTTCCTTTTTAAAAGTAATTAATCATAACATTCGAATAAGTGAAAAATATGATCTGAATGACATTTTCCAAGTTATAATTATGATCGTTCTTTCTTTAGTGGGAAGTTATATTAATATTTTTCTGTTTAATAGATAATAATTCAAAAACTTAAATATCTGCAAAAGCAAAAATTGTAGCAATACTTACAAGTAAAAATATTAATTTTAAATATCACAATGAATTGTTTATCATTTTAATTTTGTTCAGCGTCATGATTGACCTTTTAAATTGTCGTTCATTGTCAACGAACGTTGGTTTATGTTTTATGACCTAACTTCCTGTGTATCTGACATTACATACACTCTTAGCGATGGCTGTGATGACACTGACAATCATTAATATCATCATCATAAAGAATGCACACAAAATGCTTCTACTTTTCGTCGTTATTTATAAAATGTATTGAAAGTTTCTTCTAAGTTTATACATGTAGATCTATAAATTTTGCTTTTCAACTTATATCATGTTTGTGTTGATTAAGCTACTTTTACATTATACCACAAGTAATATGATCTGTCAAAATATTGTGTAGAAGAGAACGGATGGGATAGTCTAAACGCAATATGTAATGAAACCATCACACAATGAGAGAAAATACGGATGGAAAATTTGACAGTCGTATGGCTCTCTTCATTTAATGAAATGATTCAAAAAATAAGCTTGTCGCTTATTTTTGATCTAATGCGACAAGCTTATTTTTTGAATCATTTAATTAAATGAAGAGAGCCATACGACTGTAAAATTTTTTATATAAAAAAAGAAAGAGCTATTGTATGATGCAATGGACCATTTTCAATCAAAAAATCATTTTACAATTTTCATATTATTAAATGATCAAAAATTTTAATGAATGATAAATTTTTAAGAACCGATCAATAATTAATCCAGTTGTAGAATACATTTTTGAAAACACATCTCGAGTATGATGCAATGGACCATTTTCCGCCCTTTGCATTTCAGGTGACGATATATTATTATCTATAGTTTTTTAATGCTTTTTATTATCAGGCATGGATACGTTTTATTTCGAAATTTTATTCTAAATAACGTCTAGAATACGGTGGATATACATATGTACTAGCTATGAGAACATTTTTTATGTCCATTGATTTGTTACTTGATCATTAAATGTAATACGCATTATATTTTTGAGATTCGGAAGATTAACATTTTTATAAACTCGTAAAATTATTTTATAAACTACTTTTTTCTCTAATATTTTGTCTATTATCTCTTAAAAAGTTTAACGGCAAAAATGTACAATAGCTGTGAGCTGCCCATCTCCGATATCTGTAGTGAGAATGTAAATGTACAATGTATTGTAGGCGTTTATTTCATCCCATAACTATCATGTATAGCTGTAGCTATGAATGATAATAATAATAACAATAATGATGACGGTGATAATGATAATGATGACGATGATGCACTCATTTGTTCAATTAAATTTAATTAAAGATTAAAGCAGAAACGGCGTTGACCTTAATGTTATTCATGTCGATAAGTGTTCCAAACACACGCTGCAATTCAAAAAAGTAAATAAGAATCTTGAAGATTGGAACTGAAATAAAACAATATCCACATTCACATGAATATTCATACATAAACATATCGTTATGTATGAATTAGCTTTGCAAACAATGCAAAGCTAAACGTTAAAAATAAAATTGTCTAATGTTTATAATGTTTTACAAAAAGTAAGAAAGTATAGTTGGGCATAGCCGACCATATGATACCCTACAGGAATTATTAATATATTTTAGTGTGAGATTAGTTTAGTCCATTTTTTGAGAGATAACGAAATATTAAACATAATTATGAGCCTCAAAGCGGTATTTGGGGGTACGCTTGTTGATCGGTTTTCTTTAACGTGGGTGTAGGACCAATATTTCTGTATGCACAAACGCATAATACCATTCTCCTTTCTGTAGGGTATAGCAACTAAAAATTATACAGCCAGAGCTTCTTGAAAATCATACTAATTTTATATACTACATACTCATACTCTTGAGAATATTATAATAAAATATTTGGTGGGTTTGTTTTTTGACTGACGATATATTACACTACATAGAAAGAATTTATCTAACTATGTTGTAATGCGAAACAGTGTTAGAAAATCATTGGTAATCTTAAACAATTAATATAAAATGTTTTAATTTGTCTTTATTAACAATGTAATTGCCACATTTTTTTTATTAAGAATGTTTTACAAAAGTGTACAGTTAATGCATGAAAGCGAAATGAAATTTAATTTAGTAATTGTATCTTGCATTCCATAATTAAAGAAACTTAAAAAAACTGAACCCTCTACAAACAACCCCTATTAAACTAGACATTTTTAATAAAAGTTCTTTAATTTTTTTTGAACTTATTAAGAATAAATGAATATGTAGTTATTAAAAATAAAAAAATATATATTAACATTGGATGATTTTCAATTCGTTTTCAATATTTCTGTGGAGTTTTAACAAAACTTAAGCAAGCGAGTAAAACATTTCAGAAATATTTTTAATATTTTTAATTCTAAAAAAGTTTGTATTGTATTAAGATAGGATTTAAGATAATTTTTAATTTATTTTTGTTAAAAAAGAAATGATTTGTATGTATTTTTTAAAATTTAAAATATAAATTAGAGAGTTTTTAAAAGGAGTTAGCATTTTTCCTTAACCTGTTGATTAATTTGAAAATCATAAACTTCTGATAAGATGTGATTCTCAAAAACGGGGAAAAGTGTGGAACAAAGTCTAATAGCTTTGCAGTTAGTTAAAAACAAAATGTTTAGAGTGGTATTTTAAAATAAATTTAATAGATCTATACAAATCGGAGTTCTTTATAGAGGTGTACATTGTGGCTTTAGTTATCTAGTAAAATGTTCAATTTGATAATATACATACATAAATTGTACTTATCTTATCCAGTTAGTTTATATGTATGATGCTTCATTGTCCTTTACTCACACATACACACAATTACAAAGATAAAGAAGAAGTACTTTAAAAGAATCATACAACAAGACATTAAAATCCTTTAAAACACTCATGAAACTTATAGACAACCATAGGGACAGTCATGCATAAAACTCCCCAAAACATACATACACCCTAAAATACGGTTTCATTTTGGCCTTAATGGAAATGGTTTTTTTAAAAAACGTGTTTTATGGCCTTTTTTTCTTACAGACTGCATCATTACGGAAACTAATGCCTGTTAGGGTAAGATATCCCAAAAATTTTAAATTAAACAGTTGATAAGTTTGTTACGTTACGTTCGTTGAGTTCTTTGTTTTCTGTTACTTTCATCAATATTTTCATTTTGTTTTTTTTCTTTTAATTTCCATTTGTATCCTGGTAGTATGGAAAAATCAATTTATATGTATTTTTTAAAACATACATACATATATATAAATATATGTAGATGAATATTTACTGGACGTTGTACATGTATTATTTTATATTTTTTGTATTAATATATTTAGTTAACAATTTCGTTATACATACAATTTATATTTTGTTACTGTTTATTTATTGTTGTATTTTATTTATTGTAAGTTGCATTTAAGGCTTGGCTTTTTATAACTACTTACTGTAATAGGGTTGATTTCTGCCGACCTTTAAGGTGTACATACATATGTTACTTGCCACTATACCGATAGTAACAGTCAGTATTTGTTGGGTGGAAAGGTGCAATTATATACCATATGTCCAATATTATTACCCGCAAAATATTTTAGTGAGGTTATAAAAGTGTGAACTTTCAAATGTACTTAACTTCGATAATATCCCTGAATTGCATTTAAATTTATAGCATTTCAGTCGACTCATCCCAATTTTTTTATGAAGACAGCCACTTACATGACATAAACACTCACCTAAATATACAATTTTCATATGAATTTAGAATTTAAATAAAAAATAATAAATAAAGAATTTAAAAAAAAACGCACTGTTGTACGGTATTATATGGTCGGTCATCCCCGGCTGTACGTTCTTACTTGTTAAAAATAAATAAAGTGAAATTTATATGCCCCTTATAACACACTGAATGTCGTTTTGCGGTCCAGAAATACAATAACAAAAATTTGAATTATTCTTCTCGCGATAAGATCAAAATTACAGAATTTTTGAGACCCATTTCGAAAAGATTGCAGAAATTGTTTTGAACATATTGTACAGAGATCAAGATTTTCAGTCGAAGGTAGGGAACTGAGGACCTTTACAAAAAAATAGTTTTTTATTTGTGTAGTATTCAGTACATTAAAACCCATCGTTTGAGAGGTATTCCTCCAAAAATGTGGTCCACGAGACACCTTAATGTACATACATACAAATATTTGATTGGTCTGAACGTACCTTATGATCTACTAGCAATAAACTAATGAGGGTTATAAATATTTCAAAAAATTACATAAACATTTTGAACAAGTAAGAGTGATATAATTGGTTATGCTGAATTTTATGATAATTTCATAATTATTGATTTTCCGTAGGTGAGGTTATATGGGGAAGTCGTGATAATTATGGTCGAATTCTAATAAAATTTGAATATCGAATTTCATTGCTACTTTTAAGCCAGTTATTAAAGTTAATTATTTTTCGAAGGGGACTTTATATGAAGGCCACGGTCCAATACGAAATAATTTTTGGATGTACAAAACATAATTGTGAAAATTTACAATCTATAATCCTATACGATCCATAGTTAACAACCAATATGTATAAAAATTATGGGTTAATTCATTATTAGAAGTATAATACCTAAGTTATCGTTTAATTTATAAATTAAGGAATCATGGAATTCCTAAACCCTACTCAGAGAAATATAACTCGTGCACTATTTTTATGAGTCGGTCTAATGTGCACACTTTGTGTTTGCAGGAAAAATAAAAGGCTTAACAATTTTAATAATTTTATCAATAAAGCTACATATAGTTTTACGAATTTTGTTTTTAAAAACAAACAGAAACCGTAAGGTGGAATGACAAAAGTAACATATGCCACTTTGAGTAGCATGGTGATAGATGATTCTAAGACTGAAGCATGTGCTATAACCAGTAATTGCAAGGGCAGGTGACAAAACTGTACGCTTTAGGGGTGATTTTTAATACCAATTTAATAAACCGAAATGAGTCAATATTTTTACACAATTAATTTGGAAAGTGGTATGAGTGTTTCATTATTGTTTTCAAAAATCTATAATTATAATAATAATTTACCTATGTATTTATATTTGTTCTAAAATGCGTTCAAAATTTCAGTACCCGGTTATTTTGTTTATTTTGGTTTAACCTAGTATTATTGGCCGGTTAAACTTAAACACAATCGACAAATCCTATAAAATAATCAAGTCGGAAGAAGAAAAAATTTTAAGTAAATAATAGTAATTTTATGATTTGTTTTACCAATATTATTATTTTTTTCAATGTTTTTAATTGAAATTGAATTACTAGAGTCTGCGTAATATAAGCGAATTTAAACTTTTAGCTGAAATACTGACAGAATCTCAGTTGTTTTTAAGAATAGTTCAAATGTTTCGATGTTTATCTTCGAAGTCAAAACTGAAGTTGGAAGTGTATTTCAATATTCAATAGAGTGTTTTTCACGCATGCTTTTGTTCCGTTATGTCAAATTTAAATTTTAAATGTTTAAATTTAAACAATAAAAATGCACTGATGTTGCCGGGTTTCAAACTTAGATTACCGATTTCATATAACGATAATAAAATTTTGAAGCACTTCTTAGTTCACTATTTTCTCATTCCATTCTTATTTTTCTTCCCAAATCTTTGTAAATATCAAACAATAATTTGAACAAGAGTACATGCTTTAAAAATAAAACTGTTATATTTTAAATATGTATATCCTTCTCTTATTTTCAGTTTTACAGCTTGTTGGAACAAAATCCTATTGCGAATTCAACATTATCATTAAGAGCCTGTACATTGTTCGTTCCCACAAATGAAGCATTTCAACGGCACCATGATACAACCTACGTCCTCTATCACATGGGTAAGAGTATTGTTAAATGAATAGAAAGGGAATTTTCTAATACTCTATTTTTATAGCTACTGTCGCGATGACTCAGGACCAACTTACTAAGACCATACCATCAGATATGGATGGAAATCCCCCATTGTATATAACGAAAAATCGTAACGGTGATATTTATGTTAACAATGCTAGAATCATTCCATCGCTGTCTGTGGAAATGACCAATAATGACGGCAAAAGACAGGTTTGTACTTTAATTGTAAACGGAATACAATGAATTTGAACATTTCCCATCTAAACATTTTTAGGTAATGCACATCATAGATGAGGTTTTAGTACCTCTTACATCGCTACCAACTTCCAAAACGGAAATTACAAATCCAGACGCATTTCAATTTTTGCAACAAGCTGATTTACTTAACATAGGAGAAAATCGTTTAAGGTTGGTTGAGAGATTCTAATGTTTTCGCATTAAAAGTATTAAATATTAATTTCTATTTAGATCGTACCGTTCTCAAGTCACTGTGATGCGAAAAGAGAATCTATATCAGTCTCCCGGTGGCCATACCTTCCTTATTCCGGTGGACGAAGGTTTTAAGGTAACAGTATTGCGATCATATTTTGAATATTTTTTAACTGAATAATTTTTAATATTTTAGCAAACTACCCGTAGCAGTTTGGTAGATAATAAAGTCATTGATGGCCATGTTATTTTAAACAATGTGATATTTACGTCGGCTGCTCAAATTGAAGTGCCTCAAACCACTGCCGCCTTTGAGGATAATATTAAAGTAACAGTTAGCTTTTCCAAACAAAAAGAAGGAAAAAGTAAGTCATTAACCGTTATGTCAATACCCACATACCCGGGTATGTTTTTCATTTTTGAAGTGATATATCTCGAGATCTATATATCGTATCGACTTGAAATTTGGACTATGCTTTCAGAGTAATGATTGCTGAATTAGTTAGATATATATTTTTTAAACCGATTTATGACCGATTTTCTAATTTTACCTCGTACATCAGTACCCAACATATCCGGGTATGTATAAAAATTATATGTCAGTTATCGGACAAAAATTAAGTTTCATTATAAATTTTATGTTTTATTATTAGAATTATATATATTCTTGTATCTTATGAAAAAAATTAAGATAAATAACAAATTTTGTTTCAAATACAGGGTCATGCGTCATTGCTTATATAATAACATTTACAAATATGGACCGATTTTGTTGAAATTAATTTGTTTATTGTATATGACTTAGTAAAGTAATATTATACCGATTATAATAATTTTCTTCTTATATTAGCAAAAATATTTAAGTTTGAATTTTCAAATTTTAATTTTTGACCATGACTTAGCAATCTTTTTTTGCAAAAAAGTTCCCTACTAACGAAAGCAAAAACAATTTCTTTAATGTTAATTGATTTTATATACCTTAATGAATAATATAGAAAAAAGATTTTTCAATTACCTTTCCCGGTCACTGAGTAATAGCTTCTTAAAGTCAAAATTTTACAAAGTCAAATTCTGCATAATGTACATACATTCTACGTTTTTTTAATTAAGAAAGCAATGAGAAAACTTAAAAAAAAAATTAAATTTAATGGTATGTGGTCAAAAACTATTTAATTTATTTATTCATGGGTTTTATTAAATTAGTTTTAATATTTATCTGAATTATACACTAGAAATATATAAAAAGATAAAATAGCCATATAAATTGTGTGACATACCCGGGTATGTTGGGTATTGTAATTTTGCTCGGGTATGGACACGACTTAAGTTTAATTTAATTAAATTTTTATTCTTATTGGGTTCTTGAAGAGACAGTCTTCTAACATATCGAGGGACTATATTCATAGTCTCTATCTTATATAACACTAGCTATCAGAAGAGCAAAACAACCTTTTATTTCGCTAGTTCAAGAAGAATTTAAAATTTTGCATTATTTGCAAAATTATTTAAGAATTTAAAAAGCTACTTTCTACGAAAATTTCCATACAACCAACTAATCGAGAAAAAAACTAGTTTTTAAAAAAGCACTACACAGCAATAATATTAAACTAATTATTATAACGAACGCTATCTCGAAAACAATTATTCCGATTTTAGATATTTTATATGATTTGAGTTCAGCATGTCCAAATATTAAGAAAACTTTTTGTGCAGCAGAAAATTATCCTAACTAATAGGATATAAAGCGATTTTTGTATAGAAAATTTTGGATTCACAAATAAATCTGAATTTTTTTTAAATAATGATAAATAATAATTATATAACTCGGAGCTAATTAAATTTCAAATAAATAATCATACTTATAGTTCTCGAGTTCTCTTGCGATCTATGGAGCAAATCCCCACGAATTAAAAATATTTACATTAAATTTTATACTTTGACTATTTTGCATTTCATAAGTTCAGTCCAAAAACACAGATTTTTGAATTATTACCTTATTGAAGTGAATGAGCGATAGAACTTCATTGAACTAAATCGTACTGCGTTTTCCTTTCTAGTGTATGTTAAATCGAATACTTTGCTGGGAGATTCAAAGCATGCTACTGGTGTGGTATTAGCTGAAATTGTTAAGGCAAATATACCAGTACGTAACGGTGTTGTGCACTTAATACACCGGCCACTGATGATAATTGATACGACCGTAACACAATTCCTACAGGTAAGCCAACAATATCTAAATACATAAACACAACTAACATCCAACAATAACAGCAGAAATAAAACAAAAGACATAGATACTTTTCACGTTGTGTCAAATAGTTTTTAAAAATAAAAGAAAAAAAATCAAATCCATAATATACACACATAGGCAAACATTAAACATGTACATATGTATGTGTATTGTGAAAGTAGATATATTTATCTAATCCTTGACTCAGAAATGCCTCATAATCGTATGCTCGTACATACTTACATACTATTTCAAAGTAGAGAAATGGGTAATGGGGCAGAAGTATCAATGGGCTTGGTTTAACTAAACAGGATTAGTTGCTATATACATAAATAACCGTATACATAAAGTTAAGACTATTATAAAAAATATTAAATATTTTAAAGGATAAATGTAACTTGATGCTCCGCTAAAAAACACATGATCATGTATGGCTTTGTTTTTATTTTGGGTCTACAACATATTTAATCACACATAAAATTGCTTAGAATATTTATTTCTAGCCTTTTCTCAAGAGACTCAAATAAGAACAAAGCTTTCTGAACGTCCCTCGAAATTACACATTACACACAACAACACATACACATATACAGACATACAATAATAAGAAACTAAAAAAAATGAAACCCAAAGACAGATTTTACTTGAACTGAATATCTCAGAATGTTTTATGATTTCAACATTTTCAAACGATTTAATCAAAAACTACATTCGGTTCTTAGTAAAATCAAAAGCAAAATTTTATTTTAAAATAATTTTTAAAATATAAATTTTATTTTAAAAAAATTTTGGGTGTAATGTAAGTATTCTAATAACAAAATTAATAATGAATATCATTTACAACTCATTCAAAAAATTTAACCTTGTAGTTACCTTAACATTAATTACTCTATGAATGTGAGCAATTTACCGATCCTCATAGAATTTGGTAGACAAACTTTGACTCGAACAAATCCTATTCACGTTGAATTTCATCGCTTTACACGCATTTTTAAGTCAGTAATGAGCGTTAAAGTCATTTTATGAAAGGGGACCTTATATGTGGGGTAGGGTCAATTATGGACTGATCCTCATAAAAGTTGGTAGAGAGATTTTGGTTTGCATAAGACTTGTTTTTGTGCAATTTCATTGCTATACGGGTATTATTTATCCAATTATGACTGTTAAACCTGTTTTCCGGGCGGGTCGCTTGTATGGGGGATATGCGAAAACGTGGACCGATATTGCCCATTTTAAATACCAAACAACTTGCATCAATAAGAAGTATTTGTGGAAAATTTCTGCCCTCTAGCTTTTTCCGTTCGGACTCTATCGTGTTTTTAACAGACAGGCGGACAATCGGAAAATACAATTTGACATGTTGCCTATATAGATACATACATACATAATATTTAATTGATCTCGATTTGTTTTAAAAGTATGTATGTATAACTCGAACGTTTTGTAATACTATTAAAGAACTACAAGGCTAAATACACATTCTATTGCATACTTCCTTTACACTTTCAAATTAAAAATTAAAAGAAATTACAAATTGTTGCGCGTAATTGTTTAGTTCGGGGTTTGAGAAGAGTTTTGTTTAGATAATTGGCTAATTACAGACTTTGGTTTTATTTCTTTTTATTAAACTAAATTATGTATTTACGAATTGGCATTTCATTCTTCTACAATATATTTTAAATTATGCTCGATTGTTTTTACAAAATTTTTTTACATATAATTTAATTACATCCATATAAATAAATAGCTGTATCATTTGTATCTTTTTGTTTTTGTCATTTAAGAAATCTTTTTTCTTGTACATAGTTTTATTTTCTTGTTCAATGTAATTTTCAATATTTTATACTAAATATCTATTTTTTTTTGGTAAAATTGTGTTTTCGTCAATATTTTAAACTTGCACCAACTGGATTTCTTTGTTGTTCTAACTGCAATTATTCTACCAATGTTGTAGTCATTTAAGGTAAATATTGAACTATTTCCTAATACTTGTTTAAGTTTAAATACATAGAATAATGTTCAAATAATTATATATTTTAGTATAGACTTAAAAATATCGAAAGTTTTGTGAATCTATGCTAAACTTTTTACAACAGGCAGTGATGCCAGGAGATATTTTTCAAAAATCCCTACGCTTATGAGAAAAATCCCTATTTTCACTACACCTACTTTTTATTTTCCCTACATTTTTGCCTACACTACCCTTTAAATTTTTTCAGGTTTATTAAAAAAAATAACAAGAAAATAAAAAGCTAAAGAATTAAATTTGTTTATAAGATATACATATATAATATATATTATTTTTTTTGAAATTAATTTTTAAAATTTCCATTTTAAAGTTTTATTTTTTTACATTAAATTTTACATCATACTCCAACTCTGACTCTCATATAAGAATCTGAACATAACATTGAAAACAAAAAAACCATTGCAGTCCCTAAACCATTGCTGCCCCTAAAAAATATTTTCATAAAATTTTCATATAATTGCAACTAATGCCTGCTTTTATAAATTTTCAAAACTTTAAATTAAATAAAAATATCTCAACAGACAGACGGACACCGCCAAATCGACTTTGCTATCTATAAGGAATCATAACAAGACTAGCATAATCGAGAAAAAGTTGTTTCGAGAGAAATGGCATACATATTCAGATAGTTGAGATTATTATGTTTCGCATCTAAATTGAATTGGTCTCTATCTAATATTCATGAAAAAAAATTGTTTTATTCGCTAAAAACTATAAAATTGAAAAAAATCCCTACAATTTCACAAAAGTAAGAAATCATTCCCTTTTTCCATACATGTGAAATTTAAAAAAAAAAATCCCCGCAAAAAGGGAAAAATCCCTACACTTGGCATCACTGCAACAAAGTCTCTTTTAATTTTTAAAGTGTCCAATGAAGAAATAACTATTTTAATAACACAGCGCGAAAAAATCAAATTAATTCATTTTCTTGGTCTAATGGAGCAGATCACGATACTGTATTAAGAATTTTTGTTAATCCTGGAAAAATTTTTATATGGACTATTTCGTATATGTATAAATTTTTTGAAATATTTAAGTCTTTTGGATAATTTTTGCCATGTCCTATAGGTGAAAAGTTACACTACGGCAGTTCTTGACCGATAGAGCGGAAAATTCCAATAGTACTAACCTTGGTTCAAATTTCATCCAAATCGATTTTTTAAGTTGGGAAGAATATATCGTCACTTTAATTATTTACCAAATAAAAACTGTTTAATAACTATTTAAAACTGCATTAAAATTTTCTTTCATCTTAACCATTGATTTTTATCATATTTCTTTCACCTTGGGAAAAAAAAGTAAATGTTAGTTATATTAAGGTGACGATATAAAAATATTTATTTTGTTTTATGCAGCTAAAAATGTAAAATCTGGTTAAAGAATTTCGTTTTTAGGGATAAATGTTAGTTTTTGGGGTAAATATTATAAATATTATAATCAGATGCGAATAGGGTGAACATATTGTCACTGAAGCTCTGTATAATGGAAAAAGTTAAAAATAAATAATAATTTAATTTTCACAACTTAAAAATTTGTTACGAATATAAAAAGCAGAACCTGCAAAGAAGGGATATTTCCAAAATATTTTAAAGTATCATTAAAAAACCCTTTAAAAAATGTTATAAGTTTTACGAAAACTCCACATAATTCCGCATATACCGTAATCGGCACCTAAAACGAAATTTCATACATTTGCACTGAAAAAAGTTAGCTTTTCGTTATTATTTAGGTTATTGAAATCAAAATTATATTGTTCCTAATATTCATAAGAATTTTATATTCTGGAAGGGCGTTAAATATTAAAAATATATATATTTTCTTCATTGTACTAATTTAATATTAATTAATAAAAATATTAACTTAATTTTCAAACTATATATTTGTCATTATAACTTGGGAATAAAATAATTTGTTTTTTTTATTAAATGGCGCGATGAACTTCAAATTGTCAAAAATAAACTTCAATAATCAACTTAATCTCAAATTTCAAAATCAAAATACACAATACATAGGCAATAGTAAGTATCTAACACTGTATCAATAAGTAATATATTTTAATATTATTACACATATCCACTACTTAAGTCACATACATACATATACGTATTAGCCGAAACATAGAATTTTATTTCCTTAATCACTGCTTTTATCATTACTTCAATGTAAAAAAAAACGAAAGATATCATTTACATCAAAGTAAATCGGTCAAATCTTTATTATTTTCAATACTTTGTCATATTTATATGTATGTATAGTACGTGTTTATGTAATGCTTTGATTGTATCAACTTCTGATAATTAACGTGACTATTATCCGAGATTTGTGCGCGTTTATTTTCAGTAGATGATCAAAATGTTTGCTATAATTTTGTCCTTTTTGTATGTAGTATGTATCAAGTATGTACTTGCACGATGAACAAAATTTAAAATTCTCCAATATGCTTTTTTTCATTTCATTATTATGCTTTTATGATCAAACAACATTATAATCCGTACAGAGTATGGCTTTTGTGAATTACACAGAAACAACATAATTAAAATACTTTTTTTTATTATTACATATGTATAAGAAAACATCTTGTTATTTAATATTGTACTTTATCGCTTTCAAAAAAATCACGTAAGAGTGATGAAGAAGCATTTGCTCGATACGGTTGCTCATCGAATAAATTCAAGACAGATAGGAAAACTTAATAAACAATATTATGATTAAGTATATTAGTTATACTTTTGTTTCCTTACGGGTCTGGGATTTACAAAATAAATAAGATTATATTCAATAGACTGGGTCCGAAAAATTCAAACCTGGTGCTATTCTATAAATTGCAAAAGAAGATATAACATTTTGCAAAACAAATTATGGAATTTTACTAACATTCTTTTAAAAAAGTTAAATTACATATGCGTTTTAATTTTAACTGCCAAGTGGGATTCGCCAAAAGCATTTCATTCATTAAAAACATAATCGAAATATATTTTCCCACATTACACTAATACATACTTATAAATAGCAGAAATCCTTTATTTCCATTGTTTGTTCTTATCATTCAATCAAATACCTTTAGAAAAGATGTAAAGTTCTCATAAATGCAAATAATTTTCACACAAGTACTTATAATCAATTGCAAATTAAAAATATACATAGAGTATAAATAATTACTTTGTTAAACATTGCACGAGCATTTCAACGAATAATATTACAATTTTAAGTTTATAAATTTAATTTTTTTTCATGTAGGAAAATGAGAATGGAGCTTTGCGAAAGTTCCTTGAAGTAATTATGGACATTGGTGGCCAAGTCTTAGATGATATTAACAATTTCGGAGATGTTACAATTTTAGCACCCAGTAATGAGGCCTGGAATAATTCAGCTATTAACAATATTATTAGGTTTGTATCGAGTTTTTGTAATTTATTCAGAAGATCATTTTTTAAAATTACTTTTAAATTTCAACAGAGATGTTCCAAAGATGCGGGAGATATTAAATATGCACATTATTAAGGATCGCCTAAATGTAGATAAAATCAAGGAAAAAAATCAAAATTTAGTAAGTCTGAAGGAATTTTAAATGCAAATTTCTATGTTTAAATATGTACTTTTTTTCCTTTCAAAGATTGCACAGGTTCCCACAGTAAATAACCGTACATTCCTCTACTTCAACATTAATGGCGAAGGATCGGATGAAGTGATTACTGTTGAAGGCGGTGGAGTGAACGCAACTATCTTGGAAGCAAATGTCGCCAGCACTAACGGTTATGTTCACATTATCGACAAAGTTCTTGGAGTTCCTTATACTACAGTGCTGGGCAAATTGGAAAGTGATCCTATGCTAAGGTAATACTATTCGCAATAAACTTATACACAGAATATCAAATAGCACATCAAATAACTTAAAAATATCTCTTTATAGTGATTCATATAAATTGGGACAATTTTCAACATTCAACGAACAACTGAATAATACACAAAGACGTTATACGTACTTTGTTACACGTGACAAGGGCTGGCAGAAAATAGGATTAGATTTCCCTTCAGTGCATAAGAAATTATTTATGAAAGACTTTGCCTATCACGTAAGTAAAATTATTTTTTAATAATAATTGTCATCGATATTTAGCGTTTGCCTTTATTTTTAAAGTCTCGCTCAATTTTGGAACGTCATTTGGTAATTGCTGACCGCGCTTATTCCATGAAAGATATGGTCGCTATGACAAAAGAAAGTGAATCAATTGTTTTGCCAACTTTCCGAGATTCTTTAAAAATTAAAGTAGAAGAAGAAGCTGGACGTAAGTATTAAAGAAATCTTAATTATTTAATCTTTTTGCGATTTGTTCTAATGAGCTAATAATGTTATGGGAGGTAATAATTTCTAATTTTTAATCTTTACCTTTTTTATAAAATTCAAAACCAAGATCTTCATGATGAATTCGCTTCTCATGATTGGACTGGTGAGTAGGGATACATTTTTAACATAATCAAGCAAAATTTCATTTTTAGAGAATTTCATTTGAAACATTTCCTAGATAAAAACAATGAATTTTTTGTGTTCTTTAAATGAAAAGTTAGACAAGAAAACACATAATTAATTGTAACATGTACATAATTCAGGAAAAAATAAAATAATTATAAATAATTTTGTGGGTCAAAAATACTCTAATTCCGCAATAAACCCAAAATTTAGAATTTTTGAGGCTCCACCACCAATCAATCTCGCGCTAAAAATAAATAATTCCTTATTTTAATAGAGGATCGAAATATGTTGAAAAATAAATATAGCAATAACAAATATCTACTATGGATGTCAATCGGGATTGATTTTTAGAAATACCAGATTTCGGGAATTTTAAATAAATCCCGAAACCGCTATATCGGTATTTCGGGCTTTCAGGATTTCTAAATCCCGCAAAATATAAATAAATTTTCAAGAAATCTTAGTAATTTACCGACAAAAAAATCACATTTTCTATTTCATATTACAATATAAATAGACTTAGTAAGTATTTACTAATACAAAAAGCTTTCCAATAAGCATTTTGTGAACTTTAGAAAAACAAATTAACTCAAAGTATAAAAATAATAAAATGCAGTCCTGGGACCTCCAGGATCATAATGGAAAGGAAAGGGGAAGAACATAGATAATAGGAGCAGATCGAAGAAAAACAGAAAATATTAGGAGATATTTATATATACATAGTTGCATAATCAACAGTTATAAGAAACTGAGAATAACTATGAACAATGAATTCATCCATTTCGACAAATTTAGAAATTATTAATTAATTGATTAATCATTTAATTGAACATTTGACAGATAAGAGAATAATTCCACCCTAATGTCTGGTAACTAGCTGTTTCTAGAACATGGAATATGAGTACCTGTTTCTCCTTCAAATTGATTTTAACAACTTTTACAGAAGTCGTTATAGGGTAAATCCATGCGCCTTGTATGGCTTCCAAATTTACAATTAGTTGAAACCTACTATTTACGTAGTATATTTTATGAGGATCCATACGAGGCTACAGCGTCTTAGCAATTGCGCAACTGTACTCATGTGACCATCCGTCTTGAGCTGAATATCGGATATATGGTTTTTAATGGCCGATAGGGGAACGCTACAGAACTGGTCTATACCAGTATAGCCATTGTAGTTCCAGCTTTGGCACATGTATCAGTAATATAATTACCAGTTATAACTCCGTGTCCTCTTACCCAAATTATCGTTTCGCCATCTTATTAGCAGAATGACTGCCAGCATAGATTCTGATATACCCATTAGATCTATGCCAATTTATTGTACTTTTTATTTTTTTATCAAAAACTATTAAAATCTTTAATTTAGTGGAAAAACACATTTTAAAATCCCGAATTTCGTCGGGATTTTAAAAAATCTCGGTTTTCGGTATTTTCAAATCCCGACAATTCCATGATTTTCGGGATTTCTAGTTAGTATTAAAATATTTGATTGCTAAGGCAAACGACTACATGTAATTTGAAGGCTTTATTTTAATATTACCGCTAATATACAGTGTTTTGTATATTGTATATTGTAACATAGGTACATACATACATACATATCTAAATATTTATATCAACAATGTTAATATAAGAACTTAAGTATTTCATATTTAGATTTACATACTCAATTCATATCTACAATTAGTGTTTAATTTTAAAATTTCTGAATTGTATTAAATAAATCCATTAAAAATTTTACATTTAATTTTGTAGGTTATGTCATCATTTGGAATTATAAAAAAATTAATGTCTATCGCCCGGATGTCGAATGTACCAATGGTATTATACACGTGATTGATTATCCAATGCTGGAGGAGAAGGATATCGTAGTGAGGGGAGGTAGTTATCAGATTAAATCTAACTTCTGCATATTGTTTGCAAATCTCTTCATAATAGCAATAGCAAAACTTTTCTAAACCAAAAACTAATTTAAAAAATTAAACGAACCAATTGTGTAAAAAGCGAAAAACAAACTTAATTAAATATAAACAAAATAATAAGTTCATAATAAAAATTTGAATTTCATACATAATACTCAAACATCAAAATACACATACATAATTTAACACCCCAATAAGCAAAAACCTTTGAAATGATGTAAATGTGTATTTGAAAACCTATTCAAATTTCATACATAGCCTTTGAGAAAAATTTTGAAAATTTTTGTTTTCAAATGGAAAATTATGGCCTTCTCAAACAAGAAGGCAGTTAGAAATCAAACGTATTTTTCAAATGTATTTCAAATTTAAAAAAAGGCTAGAGGTAAGCTTGAAACTAAAAAAAATTTCAAACGTATTTCAAGTATTCTTTATTATTATTTTCATATATATTTCAAACCCTAATTATGATGCTAACTATTGCAAAATTCATATATTTTTTTACATCACCTGAAAATAAAACATTCATACATTTATTTTAGCATATTTTTCTTTTATATCTCCGATTATTTCTCCTATATTTAACGTTTTTTCGCTCCCTTGCTGTAGAAAAAATGTTCTGTTTTTATTTTTCTAAAATAATTTATTTTTTGAAAGAAACTTTTCTAAGTTCAATTAAAACAAAACTTTGAAAATTTTATAAATATCACACATTATATTTTTTAAGCGTTTTTTGAAATTATCATGTTTATTTCAAAGGCTAAACTTTAAAATTTGAAAACAATTTGGAAAATACATTATTTAGTTAAGAAAATTTTCAAAAATATTCACAGGTTTGAATGTTAATGTGTGATATTTATAAAATTTTCAAAGTTTTGTTTTAATTGAACTTAGAAAAGTTTCTTTCAAAAAATAAATTATTTTAGAAAAATAAAAACAGAACATTTTTTCTACAGCAAGGGAGCGAAAAAACGTTAAATATAGGAGAAATAATTGGAGATATAAAAGAAAAATATGCTAAAATAAATGTATGAATGTTTTATTATCAGGTGATGTAAAAAAATATATGAATTTTGCAATAGTTAAAATTATAATTAGGGTTTGAAATATGTATGAAAATAATAATAAAGAATACTTGAAATACGTTTGAAAAATTTTTTAGTTTCAAGCTTACCTCTAGCCTTTTTTTTAATTTGAAATACATTTGAAAAATATGTTTGATTTCTAACTGCCTTTTTGTTTGAGAAGGCCATAATTTTCCATTTGAAAACAAAAATTTTCAAATTTGTTCTCAAAGGCTATGTATGAAATTTGAATAGGTTTTCAAATACATATTTACATCCTTTCAAAGGTTTTTGCTTATTGGGTTGGGACTAAACAAATACACTCATACTTTTACACACGTACGAAAACACTACATAGAAATATTTTAATTATTTTTTCAATAAAGTTCAATTATTTTTTAATCATGTTCTGTATGAATTTCAAATATAATAAATTAAGCCACTTTAGCCTTCATCACGCATTATGCATAAATACAACCTATATATACTTATAGTATATCAAATGAAACCTTTCATTTTTATTATAATTTGAATATTTTTTTTATATTTATTTGAAAATGTTGTGCGTTTATAGATACAAGTTATTTATCCAGAATTAATCATTAATCAAAATACCTACGAAATTTACATCTTATAGTTTTATTTTTTCATTTTCATGCATTATTTTTGAAGATTAATAATATTAATTTTCATGAATATACACACATATACATATATGTATTTGTATTCAATATTTGTTGTTTTTTTAGTCAAGCACCAGCAGAAACGTTAAAAAAATTTCCTTTTTTCATTAATTTTTAATTTTATTTATAACTTTTACGAGAAATATCACCGCGTTAAGCAATAAGTGAGACAGACATTTTTCATCACTCAATAAATTCATTCAAGTTTTATCTCAAAGCCATGAACGAATTTATATAAACTTCTTTTTAATATTTGTGTTCAACGAATCATTATATTAATACAATTAAAAATATTTTTTAAAAAAATTTTCAAAATTAAAATACACGCAACTAAAATTAAATGGAAAGTACAACAATTATGTACATGATAAAAATAATAATTACTTAAAAACTGCCGTTAAATTAAAAACACTTCAAATAAATAAAAAATCTTTTTTTAAAGAAAAACTCATTTGTAAAATAATGAATATGTACTACAATAATTGATCATAAAAAGAATCACAATCGAAAGCAATCATAAAATATCATTGTCATAATTAATTTATGAGTTTTAGCAAGAAGTATTTAAGTTCATGTATGTATAATTTTTCGAAGTATTTCGATTTACATAATTAGATGTATTAGAAATGCAATTATTTCACTATTATTTGATATAGTCTTCATTCCATTCCAATGAATGCATTGCAGTTCATACTTCATATTATGCAACAAAAACATGCATAATACCCTATACACAATACATATATACATATTAGATTAAATATTAAATTTTATTTTGAATTTGATACAACCCTCGACCATTCGTTCAATTTTATAGCCGCAAAAACTTTCCTCTTCTATCCTTTCACATTGGCACTCAAATCCCATATACTTCTGCTTTTCTTCTTTTAATATTAATTCTAATACTAAACTAATAATGATGAGATCATGAAGATGACGATGAATAATAATAATAACAATAATTAATAATGATGATAAATCAACTAAATCGTATATATATTTAATTTTATAGGTTAGACAATTAAATAACAATTTAAACCAAACAAATTCCCTTCAAAATACCAAAAAAAAAAAGTTAAAAAAATCAAAACCTACGAAAGAAACAATACAAAAATATAAAGAAAGCAAACAGCACTTCTTGTCATGTCTGATATTCTCAAAGAAAGGTTTGAACGAATGAGATATGCTCTCTCTTCTCTATGTCTCTCTAAAAGAATTACAGATTACATTTTTATTTTCCTTCATTTAATTATAAAATACATACAATTATCTTTTAGTTTAATTAACATTTAAAAAGATGCTTAGTATTTAATGTAAGTACTAGTTATAATTCAATTTAATATTTAATAATTTAATTAATAATATCTAATGGATTAAGCAAACTTCAACCTTTACATTAAGAAACAATAAACACAATACATACACCTAAAATTATGCTACCAAAACAAAAAAAAAAAAAAAAACAAACAAAAATGTAAGTGTGTGTGTGTATAGTTTTGACTCTGTTATTTAAATTAAATTAATGATATTTTAATTGTATGCTAAATCAAAATCATTTAAAATAACATATAATATATGTATGTATGTATAAAAAGTAGATTCTCAAAATACACAAAACACACCACACCCACCAATATAAAAAAAGTTTTAAATCATTTTAATTTAAATCATGATAATTTAAAATATGTTTGAATTATAAGAAGGTAAAATAAAGATACTAAAGGACGACCAGCAATAAACCAACTGGCTTTGAAAATTTTTAATTGTACAAGTTCTATAAAAGAGTTGAAAATACATACACAGTTCATAAAAATTGGTTTAAATTTAACCAGTCGTTGGATTGTCATTGGCTGTCCTTTTCAGGAGTTAGTTCAGTTAAATTGTTTATAATATAAAGCTTTAACTACATATGTATGTTCTAAAATGATCACAGTGTTGAAAAATAATCTTTTTTTGTCAAATGAGTAGTAGTAGCAGTAGTATCAGCGGCAGTAGTTGGAATATACAATCATATAAAATAAATTGGATATAAAAAAATGCTTTTGAGATCATAATACCTACAACCAAACAAAAAAGTTTTGAACTTTGCTAAATAAGAAGCTTTAAATAACCAAATAGCAAAATGTAAAACGAAAAGAAAATCGTATAAAACCGTAGTCAGTAGTTACACGTTAAAAGAAAAACACAAACAAATTGCTAAAAGTAAATCCAAGTATATTTAAAATCGAAATATTAAAAAAATGTATTTACAATATATATATACATGACTATATACATGACATACATACATAGATAGATTAACGTGTAACTAGTGCCTTACTAAAGTTTAACTCATTACCTTAATTAAGAGTACACTGTAAAAAACAAATTTAGATTCATATACTATAATTATTAATATACATACATTTACACATAAGAGCATAAACATTATTTAAAATTATAACTAAAACCAAATATTACAATTGAATGAAACTCAGAAATACAAAAAGTAAAAGAAATAAACAATAAATAAAAACTCTAAAAAATATTTAATATTTGAATACTTCTTGAAACCAAGTGCTTTTTTATTTAACAAATTGTATTTTATACTTAATTTTATGTATTTAAAATATCTAATTATTTACTGAGATCTATTTAGTTATTTTCAATGCATACCTACAAAAGTCATAAAGTTTTTCTATAAGAAGAGTATTTTAACTGAAGTATCGTACCTAACTGATTTAATATTTTCATTTTTATTTCAATTTTTTAATTTACTCTGTAATTGTAGAGTTTTTTCATTGACTCCGCATTGGGGCAATCTCATATTGGAGGAATAATAAACAATAGATCTCTATAAGAATGAAATATAAACTAAACGATATATATGTATAGAAAAGGCAATAAGAGTCTGACTATATAAAGCGTACATATTGTTATTATTCTGTAAATCAAATTAACATTCGTAGACATAAAACCATACAATATACATCCATGTATACATACATACATAAATACATACATACATACATGTAACAAATATTTATTTTTCTATACAATATTAAGAAAATCCAAAAATAATTAAAATTCATCAAAATAAAGTAATACATACATACTACTTATACTACTATTCAAATAAAAAAGTAAATAAAAATGTACCACTGTAGGCAGGCCATCCACATGCAATTTTAAATGAAATACATAATAATGAATGTCACGCTTTAAAGCCAATAAAAGAGATTTTTTTAACTCATAACAAATTTTACTTTATTAAAGGGAAATATTAAACAGGTAAGAAATTTTATATCGAATCTAGTTTTGGCAGTAACAATAGAAATAAAAACTAAAAATTTTGGTAAGTAAATGTAAAAAAATAAAAAAAACAAAAGGTTTAATATTAGAATATATGTAGAAGAAATTTTATTTTTTCAGGAAAAAATTATTTTTAAAACTTTAAACTTCAATATTAGAAAATATAGGAAATATACATATTTATGTATAATCCTCGTGTTATTTAATGTTTTTATCAGCTTTAAAATTCGACGTTAATTCGTAATTTCGAAATCCTAAAGAACAAACGTTGAACATGACTTCGAAATATCGAACATAAGAATTGCATTATTGTGTGGTGTCCGTCCTCATGTTTGTCATGCAGTCAATAATTGGTCATCATAAATCGCATATAAATCGCACATCCAAAAAATCTCCAACGTCATTATTTTAAAATTGTTTCATAACTGGTATTGAAAAACGAGAAATCAATGAAGAAAACAGCGTTTACAGATTTTAAAAATATGTATGTAAAACAAACAATGTAAAAAAGGACTTGTAACGTTTGCGTACTAAGCTAACGATTTGTTGATTTTCTGTGCTTTTTTTTCCTCTGAAAAATCATAACTATCACGTATACATAACATAAAATAGCAATAATTCACAATACGAAAAGTATGTAGTGTGACAAACGTTGAAATTCTATAAAAAAAATCCGCATAATATTAAAATTTTTTTGTTTATGGAACTAACCCCCGGTTGTTATTCTTCCAGTAAAGACAATTTTTGCATAAGAACTGTCAATATATCTTAAAGTTAAACAAGTAAGAGTGTTATATTCGGCTATGCCGAATCTTATATACCCACCATCAAGCCTCGTTTGACTCGAATGAAACTTACTTATATCTAATTTCATCTATATACTTTTTAGGCCAGTTATAAGCGTTAAAGTAATTTTCTGAAGGGGACCTTAAATAGGGGAGTAGGGTCAATTATGGGTCGATCCTCATAAAATTTTGTAGATAGAATTTGGTTCGTATCAAATTTATTTGTGTCGAATTTTATCGCTACACTCGTATTTTTAAGTCATTAATGAGCGTTGCAGTCATTTTCTGAAGGGGACCTTATATGGGGGGTAGGGTCAATCATGGACCGATCCTTATAACATTTTTTAGATAGATGACAAGAACCATATTTAGTGGTTGAATTTAAATGATGCGCGCAAAAATTATAGCGGTTTAAATTAAACATTTAAAAAAAAAGTAAACATCTATAAGGACTATCAGCGCATGTTAAAATAGTTATAGCAAATTTCATATTTCAGAAAATACACTGATAATTAAAAAAGTTATTTTAATTTTTTTTGCCAATCCTTTCCAAACTCAAAATAATGCAAATAAAAAAAGCTCGAAAAAATTGTCATAAAATTAGAGATGATTTTCAATGCATTGCAAAATGAACTAAGTTAATATCTCAGTCGGTTTGAAAAACATATGCATTTGAAGTAGCTTTCTCGTATATTTTTATACCATATCAAAGTACAATATTAATATTTTTAATATTTTTTTCGCCGCATTAGAAAACATAATTTTAATTATATGTCATTATTTTGTATGAATTGAAATGAAAAAAGAGAGCTTTTATTTGAAACTTAAATTTATGCAAATCATATGGCGCTATAGTTGTCTGAAAGCAAAATGTTTTTTTTCAGAAAAACTCTGCTAGAACCGCTATAAAAGAATAAATTTTATTTTTCTTTCGCTATATCTTTTAATCCATCAATATAACTTACTGCATAAAATTTACAAAATTTTTGCATCACGTCTTTAGTTAAAAATACAAAGAAAAATATTGAAATTATTATATTAATTTTTAAATGTCCAAAGTTGTTTATAAAGGATGGAACTGTAAGATATGAACTAAGAGTAAAGTTTTGAAATTTATAAAAAAAAACTCTGGTAAATTTCAAAGCATTTTTTAATTTTTAAAATTTGAAATGTTCATGAAGTTGAGAGGTAATAAGCTAGTGGTCTGAAATTATGTTCATACATGTGTTTTTATATATTATACCGAAAAGCAACAAAACATTTACTTATTTTAATAGATTAACGCAAATACGAGACATTTTAATTCAGTTTCAACGATTCTTAAAAATATTTGATTTTGCTCATATATTACTAGAGAGACACAAATGCATTTTTTATGAAACTATTTTGTTTTTATAAACATTTTTACAAGGATTTAGAGAATCTTTATCGCCTCGAAAATTCGAGGCGATAAAGATTTATAAATTGATGGTAAGGAAATTTCGGCACAAGCCGATCGATTCAGAATCACTTTTTGAGTCGTTAAGACATGTCCGTCCGTCCGTCCGTCCGTCCAGCTGGCTGGCTGTCCATGTAAACCTAGTGCGCAAGGTACAGGCCGCAATTTTCAGGATAATTTGATGAAATTTGGACCTAGTATGTTTTTTGTTCATACAACCCCCCTTCAAAAAATGTCTTAAACGTTTAAAATTTACTTGTAACCATTTGTATCGCAATGAAACTCAACATAGCTATTATTTAAAAATATATCCTTTTCCCAAATTTAATAAGGATCGTCCCATGTTTGACCTATACGTTATATGTTTTTTATCAATAAATTGCTTAAATACTTTGGAATTAAGGTAAAATGCAACATAAAAGTTTCTTTATGAAAAATAAAAATTTTTAAAATATACTCATGGTGTGAGGTATTAATTATATGGTCGGCCATGCCCGACTATACTTTCCTACTTGTTTAATACTTCTTTTGTGTCACACTGTCTGCCCGACTTATACACTTTACGAGAATGAATATCGGAAATATTTTGAATAACAAATGGGTGAGGATAGTATGGAGGCCACTCCAAAATTTTTACATTGTGGCATCAAATACATCCTTTTACATCCCGGGGGTATGGATCGGGGCATTTTATTTTTGAAATATCACGGCAAGAATTTAAAAATATATGAGAAAATGTGAAAAAGCTGTCTTCAGTAGGGCTTTACAATTATTACTACTATACTACATATACTATATACTATACTAGATGAAAGAAACTGAAGCTCACATGATTCATAATATGAAATTGCTCCCCACACCATCCCACTTCGCTCACAGCTATGCAGACAAGTTAGGTAGATCTCATCCTTTAAAAAATCATAAAAATAATAGTTATATCCATCTGGACCTTCTAAATTAAACGTTTTTCATCCAAAATAACAAGATGTCGGCTATCGCTTGTTATAACCCATGCAAACTGAATTTCTCTTTACGAGTGTCAGTTAGTGTGGGTATTTTTAATTTTGTTCATCTGATCAAAACCTTGGCTTTTTATACCATACGTTTTACTGCGGCTAGACTTTCTGTAACACCCTCTTTTTCTTTATTTTTTTTACTTAGTGGCAGATTGTATGAAATATCTTCTGTCCGCTTTTGTTATGACTTTATTAATAAGAACCATTAATAGTTTGTAATGACCAGAGATTATTCTAATAGCTTAAATTATTTTCCAACATTATTTATTTTTTTTTTTTTTGTATTTCGAACAAAAGTTCAAAATACATGGTTTAATTAATTTGTTAAAGTTTAGAAAGATTCCATTTTACGCTCAAATAACTAATAAATAATATGAATAATAGCCACAATTGGTTCCTAAGAAAACAATTCCCAAAAAAGAAGTTGTAAAACAGGCCGTAAAATTTTAAAAATAAAGTTTTGAAAAAAAAGATTAAAAATTAAATTTAAATTTAAAAAGTTAAAAACAATTACATAATTATAAAATATCAAAATAGGTATGCGCTAAAAACTTAAAATATGCTCTAAAGAACTCGAAATATGCCTTAAAAATGCTATTCAAATCAAATAAAGCTAAAAATATGCGTTAACAAATCAATGCCAAAATTAAATTGTTCTGAAACGTGTAAATATGTTATCCATGAGTCCACACGACACACCATAAAAAACATGCAATTGCATATGGGCATTTCCACCGAAAAGTACATTTTTTGTCACATCACGTCACGCTCATTAATTGACAATATCTTAGGACCATTTTTTTATTGCTCGCACCTTTATCCTATGCATAGAGCTATTAGAACTCTACATAAAAATATAAACAAATTAAAAATATGTATATTGTTTCCCTAGATATAAGCAGTTAATTGTGCGTGACGTGATGTGACAAAAGTTGACTTTTCGGTGGAAATGCCCATATTTTATTATTATAACTTTTTGTGCTTAAGAAGAGCTTTAAAGTCTTTTAATCAAATTTGAATGATATTCCATAATAATACAAGTTGAAATTTTGTTTTTGACGACTTTTAGTTTTTGAGTCACGGTGAACTTTTACGAAATTTTTTAGCGATCGGTGTATAATTGTTCCTAGCCTTCTTTAAGGGTTCCTTAACTAAAAAAGTTTATCATTACTAAATCGCATTAACATCTACATATGTATATCAGATTATTAAATCCGAAATAAACGCATTACTGACTATTTATTATAGCAACTATTTCCAAAACAGAGCTTCCTTGTATAGACCATATTATTGGCAAATATGACAGACTATGTTTTTGTACTTGTTTAGTTTTTTTAACATTTCTGTTCAACTATTTAAAGTTAAAGACTTTTCCTTTTTTTGTAGAGCAATATTTGCCCAATTATTAAAGCACTGCAGAATTTATGAACTTTAAAATATTGGAGTAATGTGTTACAGATTTTTTACTTTTAATAATTAAGTAGAGCAACCACTTACCAGTTTTAAAAATTTGTGAATGTCCATTGAAAAAAATGCACTTGTTCGACATAACGCTTACAAACTTTTAAAAATGGCTTCAATTAAAGCGAATGAAACATCGTTGGCATGGAACACAGAAAATTGTGTTTATCCTTTTGAGATGCATGATTACATGGACAACGTTCGCACATATTTATATTATAAAATACAACGTTCATAAAAAAATTGTATAACACTTTCATTTCTTTATGATACACAACACAATGACAATTTAAATGCAAATTTACAAGAATTTTTTAATATAAAAATATTAAGCACTGTTTAAGTTTAAAATTAATTTTCCCACCAAAAAGTATTTTTGCACTTGTATTTTTTTCCGTGAAAGTTTCATTTCTGACATTTTCTTTTAAATTATTTTCGTAGAAATGGCATCTCTAATTAGAGTGTGAACCCAAAGTTGTATAACAGTAATATTGACGCCGTCATTAAAATTTTTTCGTTGACTTGGAATTAATTGCTTGTGAAAAGATAAATTTAATTATTTTTTCTTTAATTTAAATTTCAATTTTGTTGTTCTTTGTCGGTTTATGATAGTTGCAGCAAATAAGAATAGAAATATATGATACACTTTAAGAAAATAAAGAATAAGTTTCGTTTAATTTATATGTAATTATAAATGAAAATATTAGAGAAAAACACAAGTGCAAAAATTCAATCCAGTTAGAGGCGTACGTGATATAAACAAGATACACTATGGTGGATACCAAATGCAATTTTCTAAATAGTAAATATAAAAAGTCAGAATGTAATGCATCCAATACGGATGTTACCAATGAGGACGAAAGTTTACTTAGACAACCACTTCGCACATCATGTGCAGGTTTTTGGGAAGCGAAAAAGGCTTACGAAAACGGTACAGATGAGGTAAGCAGACAAAGTATACCATAATTAAATTGTACATATAATTCAAATGCATGCAGACAATCTGCATTGGGCCTATTACATTTTTTAACAACCTAGTGAAGAAAATGGAAATGATTTAAATGTTTATTAAAATTCCAGGTACGACGTCTGTTAATACAAGAATGCTCTCTCATCTACGAGTGCAATATGTGTCGCAATATGTTTCGTAGTTTGGCAAATTTTATTAGTCACAAACGCAGCTATTGCAAAATGACTTCGCAAGATAATTTCCACTCCTTTGCGGTAAGTTTTTTAATATATTTTTGTATGTAAATGCCCTATATGTAAAAGTCTGTGAACAGTATGTTGTTGCATATTGTCGGCTATCTTTCTTTAAACGAGTTGGGATTTTAAAGGGACTAAAAGTTCGAACTAATTATACAAAATTTCCAAAATGACTACCTACAACAAATAGAATAACAATTTATTATAGGTATTCTACTTTTTTATAAGATTTTTATATGCTATTTATAATGATAACGATACATTTTTAAGAGAGCTTTAATTTTCAAATAAAACATTTCTAACCGATTATTGGTTACGATTTATAGAGGGATATACTCTATATAATATAAACATTTTATTGATATTATAAATAGACAAGGGCGATAATCACTCAAAACTAAATATTTCATCATACATAAATCACATTTTAACTTTAAAACTGCGATTACCTTGTTGATAAGAATTGTTAAAAAAAACTATACTTAAATTTAAATACATAAACCATATATGTATGTAATTTTATACAAATGCTATATAATTAAAATTTATTGTTAAATATACACAATTTTCTTTTAGGATCGTAATTCTAGTGTACTCATTCAAACAGTGGAACGTTCGGAACCATGGCTAGTTAAAAGCCGCAGCACAGGTTCATCACCTATTCCAAGCCCTAAAACTTCAAATCGTGATTTGAGTACAGTAATTGAACGTTTGAAGCGAGTAGAGGTCTCTCCGGAATGCAGTAAAAATAACACTTTATCAATGGAACACATAATGAATCCGTTATCGCCAGAGCCTAAAGCTCCCGATCCTGTCTTAGAACTGGAACGTGTATCATCAACTGCTCACGCAGTATATCAGACTTTAAAAATGCAAAATGATTCTGATAGTATAAAAACAGAATTAGATGAAGTACACAACCTTTTATCAAATCAAAAAACTATGCTCGGCCCCGATGGCAAAGTAATAATTAGTCCAACTTTAATAACTTATACTGCAACAAGTGAAAATGACAGCAATGGACTAAATGAACTCAATTACGAAGTCACTACAATATTGGGAGGTATTTCTTGCGAAATATGTAATATGACCTTTCAGACAGAGAAGACACTAAAAATGCACGTCCAAAAGAAGCATACATCGTCAACTTATGTATTTCAGTGTCCAACATGCTCAATGACATTTTTGCAACCTGCTGCTGTTATACGTCATTTGGCCAATGAACACAAGTAAGTACATATTGATTAGTTTAAATATAATAATGTACTTGCCTGATATGACATTATTTAAAATTCATCAAAATTGATATTTCGTTAAATTTTGTCCAGAGGAGTAACGTTTCGCCGTACTTGTGAATTTCTGTGAAAATAATAAATTTTTAATTATAACATTTGTCTTTTTTCATTTTTTTTTTAAATTTTCTGTCTGGTGATTCGATTTTTATTTATAACATTTGTCTTTTTCCAATTTAGATTTGTAATTTTCTATCTGGTAATTCGATCCGATTCACCAACTAGTTTTCAAATTCACAAACCTCAGGGTGTATACATTTTTAAAATTTTTTACGAATATAGCTTTAATTTTTCTACCAAATCGGGCTACGGGAACGGCTTGAAAATTCAGTAACAAGTTTAATAAAAGCTAGTAAGAAATAAAAATCAGTGTAAAAACACCTTATGACCATAATCTAGGTGTTTTATATTTTTTTTTTATAAAAATTTTACATATCGTCACCTAAAACGCAAACGGCCCTATCTAACATTTTTAAAATTTTACAGGAGAAGCAAAAAACTATTGAAATTGAAAAGTTTGTTTCTATCAACGCGATTTATTTGTAGTAAATAAAAAAATTATTTAATAGTATTGTATTGTTGTATTGTTGTTGCTGGGGTTGACAGCCCTTGGCCGAATAATTCGGGTCATTCCGGTACGTAGAACCGGCTGTCGGGGAATAAAACCTATCAGTTGTTATGATAGTTGACAATGGCGTATAAAAAAATGGATAAATTGGACTTTTTACGTTTAATATTTAAATGTGTTTGTAGATAGGGCCTTTTGTTTTTTGTGGACATTTGTTTTGATGCAATACGTTATAATCAACAATAAAATCGATTTTGAATTTTTGGTTAGTTAGGGCCGTTTGCGTTTCAGGTGACGATATAATCATAATTTTCGTTCCCTGGTCTAAATACATAGTTAATTTTTGGTTGTAGATTCCACATATCTTTATTATAAATAGTATTTTGGCAAAATTATTAGTATTTATTAAATACTAATAATTTTGGCATTTTATCAGAGATGGGGGTAGTGCACTAATTTTTAACTATCACTAATAATTAGTGAAAGTTCAAAATTATTCACTACTTTTACTTAAGTTTAGTGATGAATTGAAAAATATAAGCCTCACTCAATAATAGTGATAGTGACATTTAAAATTTTTAACTAAAAATATTTTCAAAATAGTTAAAATATTTGTTTTTACAGCCTAGTGAAATAATTTTTTCTACACTAATTTATTAGTTCAAAAAATATTCCTGCACTATTTTTTTTCTACGGAGAAATGTTTTACTCAATTGAAAGTTTAAGTTAATAGGTCAGTCTAGAAATGGTTTAAGTCAACCAAGAACTCATTGGACGAATATTAATAATGAATAAAACTTTCATTATTTACAAAATTTCCAAGCTATTGCTTAAAAACATCCAGTAACCACATCATTTTTGCATAGCCAGTTGCTATGTATTTTCTGTTTTAATAGGTGTATCTTATTGTCTTACAAATTCCTTAATTTTCATTTAAAAAAAATTAGTGCAAAAAAAATTATTGCAGCCTTTGTTAGTGACTCTTCAAATTTTTAACTATTAGTGAAAAATATATTTTTTGAAATAATTTTTAGTGCTAGTGAAATATTGATTTAACTAAAAAAATAGTGCATTACCCCCATCTCGGCATTTTATGAATACATATTAGTAATATTTAATTAATATTTTAAATACATTTTAATATTAAGAGAATAAAAAGTTAGATTGTGTAATATTTAAATAACGTTAAAAATTTTGTTTATCGGAGACGACAAATTTTTCATGAGATTTAATTGTCTTTTACTTTTATGAAGATTGCATACTAATTTCGATCATTTAGCATGGATTTATAATTTTTAATTCTGCAACGATGCATAGTGTTTTACTAGAATACACTGAAATAACAATTATCAATAAATTCATGATAGAATAATTAGGTTTCTTTTATTGTTTGTAGGAAACCGATGCGAAGAATACGCAAAATGCGCGATACTATTCTTAAGAAACGAATTCAAATTGGAGATGTTCAAGTGAAAGGACCAAGTCGTGAAGTAAAACGTCTTAAGATGAATAATACCGAAGACAACGATGTGTCTAATTCACTAGATCAACAAAATGGAAAATCTGTCACATCATGTTTGTATTGTTTGAAGAAATTCGAGAGAAGAGCTGCTTTGACAACTCATCTTTCAAACTGTTCAGCACGGAAGACATCATTAAACAAGACAGAAATGTCAAAGAAACTAAATACTTTAGATTTACAAATCAATGAAGAAAAACTACAAAAAGAAATCTCAAATCAAATTTTAGAATCTAATAATCAAAATGATAAAACCGTGAGTGGAGAACAAACCGAAGCTAAAGTTAACATTAAGCAAGAGCCTCAAGAAAATGAAAACTCGGGAGTCAATGCAACAAATATAAATGAATTATTTCAAAATTTGGAAAATCAAACATTTGGCAATGGTCTACGTACTGTTTCTTTGGAAAAGTTGGAAATACTGGTAGACGCGAAAGGTATCGATAACACAAATCCAGGAGAATGTAATAATGGTTCTTACCAAGTCCTTTGCTCTTACGGCGAACAAAATAATGAAAAATCAGTGAAGAGAAATAAAGCTATCAATAGTGGAAATGGTATAAAAAAAGAGAAGACAAAACGTTTTCGCATTATATCTGCTTCAAAGCAATTAACTTGTCGTTGCAAAATATGCAATAAACAATTTAATGCCCTGAGTAATCTTAGACGACACATCTCAATGTTTCACTATAGATCGAGGAGATTTGGCTGCAGTTTATGCGATTATCGTGCCTTTAGACGTTATGATATAGTAAATCACTTGACGTTTGTTCATAAAATGACGGAAGAGCGCGAAACTATGGCTGTGGAGTATGTAACGGTCCATGAAATAAAATATTCAAAAGACGATGTTGAGGGTGATATTGTCGTAGTTAGTGATGAGGCTACTGCATCTGAGCAGAATAAAATACAAGAGCAAGGACAAGTAGTAGTCCACGAAAATGCCCTAAGGACATACGTAAAGCGGGAAAAACGTAAGAACGTACTTTTACAGCCAAACAAAGTCCTAGAACATCCAAACAAAGTAGATTCCATTGTAACCAAAGATGTGTCTCACGTAAAAGTAATTCGTAGAAAAATGAAAAAATCTCTAGACCAACAAGTTGAGGGTAAAAAGAGACCAATTCGAAATCGCATAAAAACTGTCAACAAGGACTTTGTATATGATCTCCTCACAGTCAAAGAAGAACCTAAGCAATCGTCACGTGTAGCTTTCAAGCGTCGTAATACGATGTTTACCGATCAAAACAACACAGCAAATGTTCATCTTACACCACCCTCCATAAAACTAACACCATACAGATTGAGAACTGAGCCTTTAATACCGTTAGATAAAAGTGCTGTAAAGGGCGTTGCATCTAATGTTTGTCGTAATGTAATCCATGAGGGCCTAGCTGCTTCTTCAACATTGCCCGAATTGCCTGCTGAGCGACCACAAATGCGACCTCGTCTGATATCATCTTCACGTAATGACTCCAGTACTGTACCCATTATTGAAACAACTGAACTGGAGGCCGCTCGTTTAAAATCGACACTCTTTGATGACTCCTTTTTAGAAAAGTTTGCAAAGAAATCAAATCCCTCGTTTAAAATGAAGCCATTGTTGGCACTACAACATAGTCCACTCAATTCCATACTTCAAAAGTTCGATGCAACTCAACAAAATATTCTGCAGAGAACAGATAATAATAATTTCTTTAAGCCGCCGGAAAAGACCAACAGCACTCCACCAAATTTCACTCTATGTTCACTTCAACAAACAACTCTGAAAGAAATGGATATAACACCAAATGGAAAACAAGTTATGGAAAGATCTTCGCCGCCCGCCACTCCCAAAAAACGTATTACTCTAATGCAACGTCTTGCAGAAAACAGAGCCAAACGAAGAGACAGTGTCATTCGTACCGCTTTAGAAAATTAATTTTAAGTTTCTTAGGTAAGCCAATAAATAAGTGACATTCTGGGTTTCTTAAACATTTTATTTAATTCCATTAACAAATATACATAACCGTTCGATACAATTTCCAATACAAGAAATCTGTACATATAAAAGGTCCTTCAAGTACTTATTAAATATGTATTCATCACTGAACGTCTTTCTGTTGTATTATTTTAAAAATAGTATTTTCATTAAGCTACATTAAAAACCTTTAGGGGTTTTTCCAAAATTAATACCATAGCTAATGTACTGCTATGGATAGTTTTCTAATTTAAAATAATAAAATTACAAAAGTAAATTTATAACAAAGAACGTTCGAATTTGTCATAAATAAAATTTCGAACGTTTTGTTTACACATACAATTATTTGTATACAATTTTAAATCGAAAACATACGACTTCGCTCTGAAACCAAAGATAAAATTTTAAAAGTTTGTTCAGAATTTTATTGAAAGTAAAAGTAGTGAATTAATTATATTTATCTATATGAATGTGCATAAGTACATAAAACTAAGTTATTTGTGCAACTATAATTTATTCAAACCAATTTTGCATTCCTAACTGAAGTTGGCGTACATTGTACGAAATACTTCATGATTTTGCAAATCAAAAGTAATGTGTAAAAGGACTTTTTTAATATGTACGAATTTATAATCTTTATCGGTGGAAAATGTATTTAAAAAATTATTGTGATTGATTCAATATATATTACATATACAGTGTCTCTCATAAGTATTCGAATTTAGGTAAACTATGAAAAGAAACCAAATTAAATAATATATTTTGTGTGCAAAAAAAATAAATTAATTTGTTATATTGTCTAGATAGTCCTAAGTTTTGATATCACGCCCCTTAAAACTTGAAAACTTTACATTTACTTAAATTAGTTGTGCTTTTTTTAAAAAAAGTCCATGAAACTACTTCACAAAAGTATGCGAATTTTTCCCGTATTTCATATTTGATCATATTATACGATACACAAATTTTAGAATCGCATGGTTTTATGCTTAATATTGTTTTGAGGGGTTACTATCAACCGCATGGATATATTTTTGACCCATTTGGTCCACAATTTTGGGGGATTTGTACCCTCTTTTCATGTAATATCATTAAAATGGCGATTTTTGGCTATATTTGTATGTTTCTCACCCTTTTTCCAGAGATAAAACCAAAATTTAATATTGGATTTTAATAGAACCCATAGGGTATCTAAAAATAATATTTTTTGTTATAAGGATCTGTACTTAAACGTTCCAAGATGTATTTTTGGTATCGTTTTTCAGTTTCTAATTGAATTATCTGGATCATAAGTCCCTTTTCGTACCTCTAGGGACGATATTTTCCGACAAAGTTGTCTAGTGTATATTCATGTACATATTGGCACTAATGTAATTTAAATTTTCAATATTTTATAGCGGTATACAACCCCAAAACATGCCTTAACAAAACGTCATCCTATATAGTAGATTTCAGTTTTTACTACTCGTAACTTTCACGCTTATGTAGCCCGTTACAATAACACTGTAAGTCCTAAATTTTGGTTTTAATTTGATCATAGTAAATAATATTTAAACACATATCACACATTTTTGATGTGATCATAATGATATCGTGCCATGCAGCATGGAGGCCATTGGTATATAAAAATAATGATTTTACTATTTTGAATGGTGCTTCTTCGAGGCATGTTTTGGAGTTGTACACTTCCACAACACATTGAAAACTTAAAATGTATAAAAGCTGATATCTAAAAGAATATATACCAGAAAACTTTCCCCGAAAATAGTTGATCGTAGTATTATAAAAATGGACTTAAGTTCCAATATATTGAATTAGCGACAGAAGAATGATCCGAATAATTTATCTTGGAACGTTTAAATACAGATTCTTGTAACAAAAAATATTATTTTTAGATACCCCAAAGGGTCTTTTAAGTCCCAATATCAAATTTTTGTTTTATATCTGGAAAAAAGGAGAAAAATTTGCAATTATGGCCAAAAATCGCCATTTTAATGATATTACATGAAAAGAGGGTACAAATTCCCCAAAATTGTGGACCAAATGGGCCAAAAATCTATCCTTTCCGTGGATAGTAACCCCTTAAAACAATATTACGCATAAAAACCATTCAATTCTAAAATTTGTGTTTCGTATAATATGATGAAATATGATATACAGGAAAAATTCGTATACTTTTGTGAGGCAATTTCATGGACTTTTTTTAAAAAAGCACAATTAATTTAAGTCAATGCAAATTTTTCAAGTTTTAAAAAGCGTGATATCAAACATAAGGACTATCTAGACAATATAACAAATTAATTTATTTATTTTGCACACAAAATATATTATTAAATTTGGTTTCTTTTTATAGTTTACCCAAATTCGAATAATTATGAGAGACACTGTACATATTTAGTTACGCTCTACCATTTTATTATAAAAATATAACTTAAAAAGTAAATAAAAATAAGAATACAAATATTTAAGAAAACAAATTTAGCTTTTCAGCCTATTAACTGCTAAACGATATTGAATTTCAAGAAAAAAGTAGTACACGTTAAAAAAACTAATTAATATATTATTCACAATAATATGCATATGTATAAAAAATGTACTAATGTTTGAATGTTTTTTATAAGTTGTCAGACATGCTTTCGAGAAGTTCCTTTCTATCAGCAAAATCGGTCCACAAATAACGGAAATATAAGCAAAAATCCGACAAAGTATTAGAAAATTTTGTGAAAAAAAAAATACTTTTTTTGCAGACAGAAGAAATAAAACAACAACAACATGCAGGTTTATATGGTATATGTTGTACTTACACTAAGTTTGCTTGTTTTTAAAAACTAAAAAGTATTAAAGAATTAACTTTGGAGAAGGGTACATAAGATTCGACACATACGAATTATTATTTTTCAAAATAATTCACAGAAAAAACTAATACATAACTGTAATGAATTTTGTAATAAATAGTATGAATCGAACATGACTTTTTTTTTCCCAAACCATTTTCATTCAGAATATTAATAGTTCATAAAATGTATGAATTTGTACATGACGAAAAGTTTTTGAGTTTTTACTTATTTTCTTTGATATTCATTAAAAATAGCAATAAATGTCCCTTACCTATTAATTTGTTACCATATTATTTAGATAATAATCATATATGTATTAGCTAAATTTTTATGATAAATAAATAAAAATCTTGAAAAACAAAATCTGAAATAAAAAACCTCAGTAAACATAGTTAAACATCCATTCTTAATGAAATTCTGCAAATTACCCGCACATTTCATCGTTTTCAAACTAAAATTCATAAAGAAATAAAAGATTTTCCAAAGAAAATTTCCAAAATTTTTTAACAAATAGAAAAATATAAAATAAATTTTAAGTCAAGGCTTCTAAATTATGTTTGAAAAAATAAAGATTAAAAAAAATTCATACAATGTAGGAATTTAAAGGGCCCATACACAACACCAGCATGCTGGCACAATAATTTGATTGTGCTTTCTTGCTCGAACCATATATGACACCAGCATGCTTGTACAATATTTATTTTTTCAGAAGTTTTCTGTTGTAAAGGTCGTTGCGAATAATACAAATATTACAAAGAACTGACCTATTTTGTTTACCGCAAGCATGAACTTGTAGGCATAAAACAATTATCCCCAAAATATTTTTCTCTTGGAATTCATAGACAAACTATGATTATTGCTCAAAAAATTGTATTTGTATGATCAAATTTCCCCATACACAGTACAAGCATGCTGGCACAATCACATAAATATCAAATTAATTTTGATATCACACAATCAGATGGCACAATAGAGTTTTATATACTAAACTTGATTTAGATATAAAGTTTTAAACAATTCTGAATGTCAACTATAAATTTATCGGAATACAGTGGACGTCCACTAGTACGAATTATATAGTGTCAGGCCCTTTCGTAATACCGAAAAATTCGTATTATTGAACAACACATTTTGTATGTTTAAATTCAAATAATACACATAAAATATTGGATTATATTTATTTTTGTTTTATTTTTCATGAAAAATTACATAAAGGAACAAAATATAATAAATGTGTATTATTTTAAATAAATTTCTTGTACATAAACAGGCATAAAAGGGACATATTTACGTATATGAATTGTTAATTTTGAAAGTATCGTGAGTCCAATGGTTGAAATGAGATATATGTAGAAGGTTTTAAATTTTAATGTTTTTAAAAAGATGTGTGCCAAAGACAATTTGCAATTTACATATGTGCTCTAAAATATATTAAAATGTTCAGATTACATAAAGCTTTTATTAGAAACTTGAATGGAATATACCACAATTCTCTAATTTATAATTTTCTCTTAAAAATTAGAATAGTTATCCTTAAACCCATTGTTTAGAATGTGGAGTCACACTACTTTCAAAATTAACAGTTCATACATACATATGTATATAAATATCATTTTACTTATTAAAAAATCCATCATTTAACATCGATTTGTTTTTTTCAATAACAGCGCTTTTGAGGCTTCAATACTGTTCTCAGCAGAGTTATTGTCGGGAACTAATAAAATACTTTCCTCATTGGCGTTATCATCCAATTTAATTTCTTCTCTTGGATCATCAAAATTCCAATAAAATAAATTAATAACACTAAATAATTGTTGATTTGTAAATAAACATGCAGTAAATTGTGTGTATAGGATTTTTAAAAATACAAAACACTTGTAATAAATACAAAAAAACTTCAAAATTACTGAGCTTAAGGTGAATGTTACCGAAATAATAAAATAAAAACATAATAAAAATATGTAAATAAAACCAAAATTCCCATAAAAAATGCGTTATTCGTACTATCGAACAGAAAAATTGTGACTTTATTCGTACTATAGAGTAGACAATGCAACAATTTTGCCATTCGTATTATTGGATATTCGTAATAAAGAGTATACGTACTATTGGACGTCCACTGTATATCCTCTTTCAACGTGACGAACGTGACATTTAAAAGTCTATGAAAGGAAATCGAAAATTTTACTTTTACGGATCTTTGCTTTTTATATTTGTATGTTTTAAGATAACAATTATTCCAACAAATAATTTCCGATAAAAGTCAATTTAAATATAAGCCTTTAAAATAATAAAAACTAGTAAAACAAAAAAAATATGCCTGAAATATTATTGTAACTTTCGATTCCGATTTCTCATCATAGTGGTTAAGAAGAGCTTTGGTTTCTTTAATTTAATAAAATTTGAATCTTTTTCTATAATAATACAAGTTAAATTTTCATTTTTGCCTGACATACTGACATAACTGAAAATTAGAGTTCTTTGAACTGAGTACAAAAGAAAATAGAAGCCGCTCTAAAGTATTTAGAACAATTTTAGTTTTAAACGTCAAAACTAAAACTCATAGAATCAGTTTCTGATTTATTTATGAAATATAAAACATTCAAAGCTGTTTTCTCGAAACGATACTTTTTGAGTTATGACAGTATTGAAGTAAATGAAATTAACGTATGTTAAGACTATGATGCAGCCATTACCATGTAATTGTTATATTATGTGTTAAGAACAAATTTTAAAAAAATATAGGTACCTAAGCTAAAATCGATTTAATTTTCTTCCTGAATTTTTCTATTTGCTATAAAATATAGGGTGATCGGCCCTGAATTTTAGTGTATGTGTAATACGTATCTGCAAGATGTTCATAAATGTGGCTATATAACCTACTTACAGATAAAGGTTATGTGTAAAAAGTACATAATATTTATCATTGTATGTACTATGATGTTTATGTACAACCAAAATGACAAACCTTATTCAGGCAAATGCTCACCCGCACTCATCCATACAGATAAAAAATGATTCAATGTATGAATTGCGGTCAAAGTCGTGTTAAAAAAAAAACAAACGAGATAACAACTGTTTTTAACGTTATTGTCTCATAAGAGTGCAGAAAAGCTTTAAATGAAAACTTTCTTTTGAAAAGCTTATGTAAAAAGCTCAGAAAATAGAGGACACTCGAAATAAACGTTTGAATGAACCATTTAACGGTGTTTATGATTCTATAATTATTTTAATTTCCGTTTGATACTGATTTGTCCAATAACGTTTCATATTTTGTTAACATTTTGTTATATTAAGCCAAATTAAAAAAGTTTGCCTTAATACACACATTATTTCTTAAAAATAATATTAAAATTATTTTTCTAAAGAGTTTAAAACTTTTATCCGTACACAAGTTGTCAGTCTCTTTTTACTATCTATCTCTCTCTAGCTCTCTTATTGTTTCTTTGGCATACAATATTACAAAACGATGTATGTATGTAGGTCCTATTTCTGTTTGTAAGAAAGTCTGTAGAAACATAAAATTTTTTGTGTGTGTATGTCTGTAGGTATGTATGTATGATGTGTATCTGAGGTTGTTTTGAGCCAACATATGTTTTCGGGTCGTTGCCGCTAAAGCTGAGCAGTTAACGTATGTAAGATAGACACATGTTGTATGTTCGACCTAGTCAAGACAACAAAAACATACAAATTATTGAATTGAAGGACGCCAAATATGTCTGTTGTTGTCAGTTATGCAAGGATTACAAATACTTATTCAAACTTACATATATGTATGAATTGCTGAAATACAAGCACTTTCTTACACACAAATAATATGTACATATGTTTGTATGTATGTATATGAGTTTTACAATTTTTTTCTTGTACATGTGAGGACTTTATAAGCGAATTGACTGACAGACTAATGATGACAAGTTTTTATAAGAAGGATATACCACTTAATAAGAAAATTGCAAAATTAATTTCTCCTTGAAAATAAGCTGTTAAGAAATTTAATAAATATTAAGTTTTTAAACCATTAATTTTATATTCAAGATGTTGAGTTGAATCTGAAGTGAGATTCATTAGGATAACTTCTCCTCGTTTTGGAAAACATATTAAAGCTTTTTGCTAATTCTGCCAACGCTGAATTTAACATCTCAGTAACTGCGAGTAGGAGTATTAAGAATCTCTTGTGAGGTTTGTCAGACAATCACTTTTACAGTATCCATCAGTTGAATCTCGGCCGTTAACTTAAACTGAGGTGTGCGTAAGAGTAAGGCAAAAAAAAAAAAAAAAATATTGCAAATCTAATGATAAAAATTTCCTCAAATATCTAAGTGAAAAAAATGAATCATAAAATGAAGTTTTTGCTCGTTTAAAACTTGAGAATCCCTAAAATACATCATATAAATTGTAAAATTAAAAATAAAAGAAACAAATCTACAATACACAAAAACAAATTCTTTTGTGTATTCCTTAATTTATATGCAAAAAAGAAAAATATATATTCAATCTATTATTTTTTATTGTTATATAGCAGAGAAACAATAGATGGAATTCAATTGAAAGTTATTTCGACTCGCCACAAAAGGCTTCACTTCACTCGATACTCTACAACTACCCCGAAATTTATAACGTTAAAATATAATGATAAATAAAAAAAGAAAAATTACATACATATTTGTTCCTACATACATATATGTATATGTGTATGAGATATCTATATTTGTATACAGCTATACATAACAGATTTATGTATATATCGAAGACAACAAGCACTCATCATATCTCATTTTATTTATTATTACTATCTTTGTAGTAGTTGTTTACGAAGTTGTTTTAACAAATTGCAAAATCTTCAAGAAATTAAAATATATACATGACATACATACATACAAACAAACATACATACATACATACATACATACATACATACATACATGCATACATTCATACATACATACATACATACATACATACATACATACATACATACATACATACATACATACATACATACATACATACATACATACATACATACATACATACATACATACATACATACATACATACATACATACATACATACATACATACATACATACATACATACATACATACATACATACATACATACATACATACATACATACATACATACATACATACATACATACATACATACATACATACATACATACATACATACATACATACATACATACATACATACATACATACATACATACATACATTTTATTATTTGACAGTTTTCAGATATAGTCTTGCTTTGGTGGGCTTTTTTTATACCCACCCCAACAGTGTTTCTAAGTCAGTATTCATTAAAACAAAGACCGACCGACAAAACAAACACATAAACGAACCAACCATGCCCATAACAGACTCTCATCACTTTATCAATAACCTCACTTACCATCAATGTCACCTCAATAGAAAACATTCATGTATGTACGTACCCTCACAAATCATCTATCATTACAAAGAAGGACAAACATAAACAGAAGGCAATTTCAGTAAGCTCACAACACAATATCACACTCATATCTTCATACATATATACGTATGTATGTTTGTATGTTTTTTTAAAGTGTTACACACACACTCCTTAAGCGTCGAACAAATTGAAATTATATTTTTAAAATAAATATATTCACTAATTGTTTTCTATTTAAAGAAAGTTATCATTTCTATTCTTATGAATAAGAACTAATAAGTGATCTCGTAGTAACATACATTTTCATTTACTTTGATCCTGATATAAAACTACAAAAATTTGTTATTTAATAAAAAACAAGGAGATCTAAGAAAAGCAGTCATTATGTTCTCCATGTGTTCCAAAGTTAAACCCCATAATTCTATGAATTTACAACAACATCAGCAAACAACGGGTAAGTACGAGTAAAGTTTAAAATTAATGGAGCGTCGTTTGCTTCCACCCACATATACATTAGGGTCATAACTTTTAAATAATTTCTAAAAATTTCAAAGCCGCCCTGTCCATTTCACATAGAGTACGCAAACAAATTATATCACTTTTTCACGAGCGTTAAAAAAGTTTCCGCGGCAAATGCTTTAAAGTTTTCGATATTTACTCTATAGGTTCAAAATATTTAATTTTTTTATACAAAATAGGACATTTTTGATATAATCGTGAGTCATTGTTTAACATACGACATTTTCACGAAGAAAAAACAAAATTGAATACCCAAACATTTAGAATAAACTATAAAAAATGCGTGTAAGTTTTTTCTGAATGGATATAGAAAATCGATTTGCCGCGAAAAGTTTTTTGACCAAATCGACTCGAAAAAATGATTTTTGTTATTGGAACACTTCTGGCTCACACATATTAATAGAGCCTTATTTTGGTTATACCCTAATGTAAATACATATTACGAAACAAACACAAAACACAACATCTTATTTGTTAAAGATGAACAAATAATAAAAAAAAAAATAAAAAAAACTTATCAAAATTAAGACTTGTTTCTTTGTGTTCCTATAAATTGTCTACACGGATTTAGTTCAATCATTTGGAAATTAAAGCGGATCTTTATCCGTACCCATAACCTTTAATTTTATTCTGGTATACATATACTGTTAATATTAAAGATTTTAAAATATTGTATTTTAAAAAGTAGTGTATGTTATACTGTGTATACATATGTATGTATATAGTACATACGTACATAGATAGAAATACCTGCTTGCGAACAATTACGAACACACTCACTCAAGTTTACAGAAACTTATTAATGGCGGGCACTCAAATTTTTCTCAATGAAATTACACACTCACAACACCAACCCTACAAATACATTGAAAATAAATACGACCACAGCAACAACAAAGATTCAAAGCAGTATCTAAACGAAGGAGACCCTACAGTTTGTTGATAGAAACATGTCTCCTCCACTTATTTCTTCGCTCTTTGTTAAATCGAACTATGTGTGAGTGAAAGTGCGAAAGTATCTGGTACATTTTCTCTCTGTAATATGTAACCTCGTCCGGTTTTCTTGTTAAGTAAGTTTATTGAATTTTATTAGAGCAAGTTAATAGTATGGACTAAAAACATGATCCGTTTGCCAAAATTCACACTAAAATACCAATATACGAAAATGAAGATACGATCGCAATAAAAACTTCACACAATCGTAAAGCATTGAATCGAAATGGAATTGCTTCCTCTCTTTCTTACGATTCCGTATATTGTTGGAATATCTTTTTCCGATAATTGCCTAACTGAATGCGGAAACGTAATGAAAAGCACAATAGGGGGAATTAAAATTTAAAATGTGATCGCTACAAGTCTTTGACGTGGATGATTTTAAACTATATTCTGAAATCATATGTAAATATATATATTATGAATATCCTTATGCAGCAGTCATACATGCATATTTTTAATGTATTGTACGAATTGATAGCAGTACACACATACATATAACAATATACATACCCTGCAGTTCGACAAAGAGTCAATGCATCCGAAAAAGACAGTGATTTCCACTAACTTCTAACCATCTGGTTGGCTCTAATTCGTCTTTCGTCACTGATGTACTCTTTGTAAACGAGGGTGAAGATAATCGTCACTTTAGTGTCCCCTTTGTAAGCGAGAGAGGGGACACTTAAAAAGCACTTGTCTGCCTCATCGTAACCTACGGGGTGACGATTGACTTCCTCGTAGGACAAGCACATGTTAAAATAACTAGTCACCTGGACAGTTGGTGGCTGGGTGAAACCCTATGTGGTAGGTTAAATAGGCAGTTCGGGACTGTCCGACCGAACTGCTGGGTAGGTATACTATAGACTCGTAAATACCATAACGTCCTTCAGAAAATTCTCTTAATAGTAGTAAATGCGACAGCCAGCGACTTTTTAATCTGTCTGCAGCATACCATACAAAAATTGTGTTTTTGTATGTATATGTGAGCATGTACATATATACATATACATATTTGTATATGAACTTTTGTAGTTTGTAGGTTTGGGGCTGGGAATGGTTTGCATGACATAGTTGCAAACAAGTGCATACTTACTTTTGTATGTATACATGTATGAATGATACACAAATGCACATTAACACACACATACGCACATACACACAATAATGCACATCATGTTTGAACTAAAACATTGTTTGAATTGTTTTTATTGGGGTGTGGTACATGATGTGATCATGCATGGCTGTAGCTTTTTGTAGCAAAACAAAACCAAAGGGTGCTTCCAAAACATGTCTGATAAAGAAAGACACATTACAAGCTTTACGAACCCACATTTACATATATGTATATTTGAGTATATATACATATACAACTAACATATTTCGGAAACGACCATATAATTAATTATTAGAAAACCAAGTAAGGACTTACATCAAATCCGTAATTATATTTTTACGTTTTTTTTTTTAAATTTCATATATTCCAACTGTTCGAAAGCCGATTTTCGGAAAATGTCGAATAATCGATTACCCTAGTGCCTAATCAATGTTTTAATCCATCAGTTCCTAAATGGGTCCCGCGAAGACAAAATAATAAAAAGAATTAAGAATATTCCGCCTTTAACAAAACTTTTTCATTTCTTTAATAATTCGATATTATCAGATTTACTGCAAAACTCCATACATTTGTAATTAAATGTGTTCCCTAGTATGTAAAACAGGTCTCCAAAAATTGGGTCTGATATATTTTTTACTTTAGTTAAAACCCTAAGAAACTGACCCAAAACAGTGTTGGGCAATGGGTATTATTTCAAAAATAAAGGTTTTTTATTTTTCTCGTATTCAGTTCATTAATAAGCTTCGTTTCAGATTCTTAAAATGGCTGTTCCTCGGTAAACTCTAATGTATAGTTAATATAATCAGTTAAAAGTAAAATCTCTGTGGAAACTTTTTTATAATACATAGCAATATGATCAAGTTTTTTTAGTGTTTCAAAAACAAAAACATAATTGTCACGGAAACTTTTTTACCGATCATGAAAGCATGACATACATTTAGAACGTAATTTTTTTTTTATATTTTCATAAATAATATAAAAGCTATTGCCCTAATGAACTTGCTTATGTTGAATAATTGTTTGTATTCTTATTTTTTTATAAAAATCTATTGATAATTTTGTATAAATCAATCATTTTTATAACTTTTTTCACTTTAATTTTTCTACTTTATTTTGTTTCTTAAATGTTTTAATTTGTCAATTAATGTTTGCTTGATATCTATCCTATGTTATTTGCATTTTTTACTTAAATTGTTTAAGCGTATACGTAACGATGCACTGCGAACAATATAAAGTATTGCGTATACGCATAGGTACAATTGTAGTTAATACTAATTTTTAAAGATTTAGATATAGTACATATGTATGTATGTATGTATGTATGTATGTATGTATGTATGTATGTATGTATGTATGTATGTATGTATGTATGTATGTATGTATGTATGTATGTATGTATGTAGTATGTATGTATGTATGTATGTATGTATGTATGTATGTATGTATGTATGTATGTATGTATGTATGTATGTATGTATGTATGTATGTATGTATGTATGTATGTATGTATGTATGTATGTATGTATGTATGTATGTATGTATGTATGTATGTATGTATGTATGTATGTATGTATGTATGTATGTATGTATGTATGTATGTAGTATGTATGTATGTATGTATGTATGTATGTATGTATGTATGTATGTATGTATGTATGTATGTATGTATGTATGTATGTATGTATGTATGTATGTATGTATGTATGTATGTATGTATGTATGTATGTATGTATGTATGTATGTATGTATGTATGTATGTATGTATGTATGTATGTATGTATGTATGTATGTATGTATGTATGTATGTATGTATGTATGTATGTATGTATGTATGTATGTATGTATGTATGTATGTATGTATGTATGTATGTATGTATGTATGTATGTCTGTCTGTATGTATGTATGTATGTATGTATGTATGTATGTATGTATGTATGTATGTATGTTATGTATGTATTATGTAGTATGTATGTATGTGTATGTATGTATGTATGTATGTATGTATGTATGTACATTAGACCGACTCACAAAAATGATTTGCTCCCCTCAAAATATTCGCTGTTATGTAATATGATGATACCCAAAATATTTTGTGTTTAGTGTTGTCCGTTCGTTTTCAAGAAAATATCCTATGGGGGACACGATTTTTATACCCACCATCAAAAAAGATGTTGGGAATATTGGTTTTGTCACTCCGTTTGTAACACATCGAAATATTGGTCGTAGACCCACAAAAGTATATATATTCTGGGTCCTTATAAAATTCTAAGACGATCTAGCCATGTCCGTCTGTTGGTCCGTCCGTCTGTCTGTTGAAAGCACGATAGGGTTCGAACGGAAAGAGCTAGAGACTTAAAATTTCCCACAAATATTCCTTATAGGTAAGGTTTGTTTGATATTGCAAATGGGCAATATTGGTCCACGATTTCACATAGACCCCATACAAGTGGCCCCCCGAAAAACAGCTTTAACAGTCATAACCACTTAAATATACGAGTATAGCGATGAAATTCGACATAAATAAGTTTTATATGCGTCAAAATCTCTTTACCAAATTTTATGAGGATCGTCCATAATTGACCCTACCCCCCATATAAGGTCCCCTTCAGAAAATAAACGAATATAATATAACGAATCTCTACCAAATTTGTAAGGATCGGTCCATAATTGATCCTACCCCATATAAGGTTCCCTTGAGCAATTTACTTTAACGCTAATTACTATCTTAAAAAACGATGAATTTTGACATAAACAAGTTTTGTATTAATGAAAATCGCATTACAAAATATTATGAGGATCGGTCTAAAATTAAACCTACCCCTCATATATAAAGCCACCAATAGAAAATTACAAGTTCTTTACGTTGTACTCGCCATAAAAAGATTTTTATTATAATTCTTCATTCCGAATTTTATGAGGATTGGTCTTGGATTTAAAATTTTGTTTTAAAAAATTAATATTTTGTTACTTCGAAGATCACGTACATAATTGACTTAAGCCTGATCTCCCTGATGTTTACAGTAGAACATTCCTTTTACGGCATACGATTTGATGGTGGGTATATAAGATTCGGCATAGCCGAATATAACACTCTTACTTGTTCATGTTCAATTCAATATTTTACTCAGCTTCAAAAATCTTTGTTTTGTTTTATGATGGTTCCCAAAATATTTTTAGTCTATCGATGGGACCAGCTCACGTGGTCTCTTTCTAGTTATATTTTTAAATTTTACAGTTTTTTCTTAAACAAATTTGCAAAAATGTGCATACATTTTATTTTTATTAATGAAAGACCTAACAATTTTGGACGTCCTTTCAAACGATACCCCATATTGAATATACAGTGTCTCTCATAAGTATTCGAATTTAGGTAAACTATGTAAAGAAACCAAATTTAATAATATATTTTGTGTGGAAAATAAATAAATAAATTTGTTATATTGTCTAGATAGTCCTTAGTTTTGATATCACGCCCCTTAAAACTTGAAAACTTTACATTTACTTAAATTAGTTGTGCTTTTTTTTAAAAAAAGTCCATGAAACTACTTCACAAAAGTATGCGAATTTTCCTGTATTTCATATTTGATCATATTATACGATACACAAATTTTAGAATCGCATGGTTTTATGCTTAATATTGTTTTAAGGGGTTACTATCAACCGCATGGATATATTTTTGACCCATTTGGTCCACAATTTTGGGGGATTTGTACCCTCTTTTCATGTAATATCATTAAAATGGTGATTTTTGGCTATATTTGTAATGTTTTCACCCTTTTTCCAGAGATAAAACCAAAATTTAATGTTGGAGTTTAATAGAACCCATAGGGTATCCAAAAATAATATTTTTTGTTATAAGGATCTGTACTTAAACGTTCCAAGATGTATTTTTGGTATCGTTTTTCAGTTTCTAATTGAATTATCTGGATCATAAGTCCCTTTTCGTACCTCTAGGGACGATATTTTTCGACAAAGTTGTCTAGTGTATATTCATGTACATATTGGCACTAATGTATTTTAAATTTTCAATATGTTAAAGCGGTATACATCCCCAAAACATGTCTTAACAAAACGTCATCCTATATAGTAGAATTCAGTTTTTACTACTCGTAACTTTCACGCTTATGTTGCCCGTTACAATAACACTGTAAGTCCTAAATTTTGGTTTTAATTTGATCATAGTAAATAATATTTAAACACATATCAACATTTTTCATGTGATCATAATGATATCGTGCCATGCAGCATGGAGGCCATTGGTATATAAAAATAATGATTTTACTATTTTGAATGGTGCTTCTTCGAGTCATATTTTGGAGTTGTACACTTCCACAACACTTTGAAAACTTAAAATGTATAAAAGCTGATATCTAAAAGAATATATACCAGAAAACTTTCCTCGAAAATAGTTGATCCTAGTATTATAAAAATGGACTTAAGTTCCAATATATTGAATTAGAGACAGAATAATGATCCGAATAATTTATCTTGGAACGTTTAAATACAGATTCTTGTAACAAAAAATATTATTTTTAGATACCCCAAGGGGTCTTTTAACTCCCAATTTCAAATTTTTGTTTTATCTCTGAAAAAAAGGAGAAAAATTTACAATTATGGCCAAAAATCGCCATTTTAATGATATTACATGAAAAGAGGGTACAAATTCCCCAAAATTGTGGACCAAATGGGCCAAAAATATATCCTTTCCGTGGATAGTAACCCCTTAAAACAATATTACGCATAAAAACCATTCGATTCTAAAATTTGTGTTGCGTATAATATGATCAAATATGAAATACAGGAAAAATTCGTATACTTTTGTGAGGCAATTTCATGGACTTTTTTTAAAAAAGCACAATTAATTTAAGTCAATGCAAATTTTTCAAATTTTAAAAAGCGTGATATCAAACATAAGGACTATCTAGACAATATAACAAATTAATTTATTTATTTTGCACACAAAATATATTATTAAATTTGGTTTCTTTTTATTGTTTACCCAAATTCGAATAATTATGAGAGACACTGTATATAAAAAATAATAATCACGAATGGCCATCGCTAGATTTAAAACATTTTGGGAATCATCATAAAACAAAACAAGGTAAATTTTGAGAGAGGTAATATACAAACATATGTATACTAGAGTGTCCCGAGGAAAAGCCTTTTTAAGAATTTCATGTAGGAATACCTCTCAATTGATGCGTATTGTGTACTGAACATGAGAAAAATAAAAAATAATATTTTTCGAATGGTCCTTTTTTAAAAATAAAATATCTTCGATTTTTTGAAATGGATCTCAAAACTTCCGTAATTTTGAGCTGATTATGGGAATAATAATATTAAAATGTTTGTAGAGTATTTTTGGTCCACAATATTATTTTTAATGGGTTGGAGAGACATATTATTTTCGCTTTTTATCGAAATAGGTGTAAAAAATTTCGTAATTTTTGGCTTATACAGAAAAATATTTAAAAGATAGTTTTGCATTTGATTTAGTCCATTTCAGAATTTTTTGAAATTTATTTATGACCCCATAATACACAAAAAGTCCTTTTGCAGACCAGTAATACACTAACAAAAATTTTAATTATTTTTCCCGCGATAAGCTCAAAATTACGGGATTTTGAATAGCAGATAGGGAACTGAGTACCTTTAAAAAAATTGTTTTTTTATTTTTCTCGTATTTAGTACATTAAAACGCATTGTTTAAGAGGTATTCTTCCAAAAAAGTGGTCTACGGGACACCCTAATGTATACATGTATGTAGTTAATCCCTATAGAATATTACATTCATTTTGGACTATTTGTTTAAATTAAATTTAAAATACAAAAATTTTAATGGAACGTAATGTGTAAACATTGACTTCGATCTAATTAACATGTTAAAAAGTTTCTTAAAAAATTTGAATTAAGTTTGCTTGCTCAATATATCATGCGATATTACCTGATAATGAGTTAACAAAATGTTATCATTGAACGGATCTCGTCGTTTGAATCTCTCGTTCGTTTCAAGTAGGAGTACCTATTATTTTATAATTATTCTTTTTTTATTTTTTAACTCAATTTTATTTTCTTTGTTATCTTTTTTGCTTATTACTTACAGCCATTACAAGCAGTTATATTTTTTCATTCTCTTGTGGTTTTTGCATCATCTTAAAAAGCAATTGTGGCAAATGGAATAAATTACCTTGAATAAGTTTATTGTTCAACCATTAGTAGTTGTTATAAATTACTTTAGCAATATCTATATATGCGTGTACATTAGGATTAACTCCTAAAAAATATATTGTCTACTGAAGTTTGAGATTGAGAATTTAGTACTACTGAACTTTTTAAGAACTCAATAGTTGAAAAGATTATTTTTTTAAAGATCACGTACTTTTTGTAAAATATTTGATAGGTGTGAACTCAGATTGAAGAAATAAAGAAATGTTTAAGGGCCAGCCTAATGTACATGCTTACATTTGCTTAAACAACATCCTTGTTTATAACATTACACCTTATCATGTCTAGTCTATAGTCTAGTCTATAGTCTAGTCTATAGTCTAGTCTATAGTCTAGTCTATAGTCTAGTCTATAGTCTAGTCTATAGTCTAGTCTATAGTCTAGTCTATAGTCTAGTCTATAGTCTAGTCTATAGTCTAGTCTATAGTCTAGTCTATAGTCTAGTCTATAGTCTAGTCTATAGTCTAGTCTATAGTCTAGTCTATAGTCTAGTCTATAGTCTAGTCTATAGTCTAGTCTATAGTCTAGTCTATAGTCTAGTCTATAGTCTAGTCTATAGTCTAGTCTATAGTCTAGTCTATAGTCTAGTCTATAGTCTAGTCTATAGTCTAGTCTATAGTCTAGTCTATAGTCTAGTCTATAGTTTAGTCTATAGTCTAGTCTATAGTCTAGACTATAGTCTAGTCTATAGTCTAGTCTATAGTCTAGTCTATAGTCTAGTCTATAGTCTAGTCTATAGTCTAGTCTATAGTCGAGTCTATAGTCGAGTCTATAGTCTAATCTATAGTCTAGTCCATAGTCTAGTCTATAGTCTAGTCTATAGTCTAGTCTATAGTCTAGTCTATAGTCTAGTCTAGTCTATAGTCTAGTCTAGTCTATAGTCTTGTCTTATCGAAAATATTTTGGGTATGACTTCAAAAATCTGTCAAATGTAAACCACATACAAAGAAACATTTTTTAAATTATAAAGCAAATCAAACACATTTTTCTTCATACAAAGTCAGTTTTTAAATTGGTCTGAATTCTGGGAAAATTCCACACAGTGAAGTTGAATTTATGGATTCCATAAGTTCAAAAACTTGAGTTATGCACATTTTCTTTGTATCTTTTTTTTGCTTTTAAAACGTTTTTAATTTAGAAAAATGTAATTATTTATCTTTTTATAGGTAATGTTGGTAAACAAATCAAAGGAGGATACTTATTGCGCTATAAAAGTGAGTACCTAAAGATACTTATTAGTCAAAATATAAAATATTATAGAATGTATTGTAAAAATATTAATATACACAAGTTTTGGAGACAAAATTTATATTTAGCATATTTTCACGACTGTGATTTAATCACAAAGATTGGTAATTCACTGGTAATTACTGTGAATAAAATTATCAAATAACAGTTACTTGCAATCTCATTCTTTTGAATTTTTAAATTCCAAAATTTGTTGAATTCATTTTATACCCTCCACTTAAGTATAAATAGCAGAGTCAATTTAGTTGAAATCAGTTTTCGGAAGACCCCATCGAGATCCGAATCTTCAATAATTCTATCCGACATGCTTGCGGGAAGAACGCTATTTAAAGCAAAATCGGTTCATAAATAACGGAGATATAAGTAAAACTCTGAAAATGTTATCAAAAATTTAGATTTATTCTGCATGCTTAGATTTTAACAACAAATATCTTCTTGTTTATAAAAAAAAAAAACAGAGCAAGAACAACACGTTACGAATGAAGGTGCAATTAAGAATGTAGAGCCCGGAGTAAGTAACAACCAATAAAAGGGGACTTTTTGGTACTTTTTTGTTCTTCAAAAGGTACTTAGAGAGTTTTCTATTTTGATGAAATGGATGAATGAATTGTACGAATGGTGGTGGAATGAAAAATTTATATTTTCTCGTTTTTCAATTAATTTTTTATTATTTTTTTTTAATATTATATCTAGCAGAACCCTGATAGAATGAAAAGCTATAAGAGGGGACTTTCTAGTACTTTTTCATTTTAATATATTAATATATTAATTTATTTTACAATAGGTATTTTAGATTTTTGTAAAAAAATCGTACTGACAGTTTTTTTAAATATACTATGGTGAAGGGTATATACGATTCAGAATAGCCGAATATAAAACTCTTACTTGTTCCATATAAAAATTTCCTCTCGATCGACAGATAATAACAAGAATGGCGCAAAAATTCCAAATTAACACAAATTAAGAAAAAATTATTATATTTTATATTAACGTTTAAAAAATTATTTGACTTTTGTTTGTTTTATTTTTCCATATGTTATAAATACATCCTGATAGATATCATTCGTTATAAGAATTGATACGAATTTTGGATTTCAGCAAATTGGGGATTTCTGTGATATGGAATCAATATTCAGGTTCAACACATATCACAATACAGCAAATATCACGAAATACATATCGTCACCTAAAACACAAACGGCCCTATCTAACATTTTTAAAATTTTGCAGGAGAATCAAAAAACTATTTAAATTGAAAAGTTTGTTTCTATCAGCACGATTTATTTCTATAAAATAAACAAATTGTTTAATAGTGAAACCCATTATTTTTTATGATAGCTGACTGATACTTAAAAATTGATAAATTGGACTTTTTACCTTTAATATTTAAATATTTTTGTAGATAGGGCCTTTAGTTTTTTGTCAAAAAAACATTTGTTTTAATGCAATACATTAGAATCAGCAATAAAATCGATTTTGAATTTTTGGTTATTTAGGGCCGTTTGCGTTTCAGGTGACGATATATTGAACGTGTGACACTGCTCATAACTTAAACAAAGGCTGAGTTTTACAATTCACACTAAGCGAATAAATTTGAAATTTGTGTGAAGAATCATACTTAAATAATATTTGTATATCGTCACCTGAAACGCAAACGACCCTAACTAACCAAAAATTCAAAATCGATTTTATTGTTTATTCTAATGTATTGCATTAAAACAAATGTTCACACAAAAAAACATCTACAAAAACATTTAAATATTAAAGGTTAAAAGTCCAATTTATCCATTTTTATATAGACCTTTGTCAGCTATCATAACAAATTATAAGTTTTACTAATAAAAATCTTGTTTGTTTAATAAAAATAAATCGCACTGATAGAAACAAAATTTTAAATTTAAAAAGTTTTTTGCTTCTCCTGTAAAATTTTAAAAATGTTAGATAGGGCCGTTTGCGTTTTAGGTGACGATATGGGGAATTTTATGTCAAGTGATTCAATTCAAAAAATCGATTTTGAAGAAATTTATTTTATTTTACTATTGTATAGTAGGTCAGACACAAATTTTCAGCTCTATCGGTCAAGAACTGCCGGACTTAGAGGGGGTAAAATTTGGAAATTTTGATCATACAGGGTTTTATTCTAATGAGTGTAACATTACACCTTTAATTTTTTTTTAAATATTTTTTTTTGCTAAAAAGAAAGCTTATAGAATTTCCTTGAAGGGCTTTATAGTCTCCTAATGGGATGCGAGTGGGATATCTATCAAAAAATGTATTTTTTGACTCAATATTTGGCACTTAATTTTCCCCTATTTTTTCAAGATGGACTTTTGTTGTTTTTTTTTGGTCAAAAGAATGCTTAGACCATTGCCTTAAAGAGCTTTGTGATTACTTAAAGGGATGTGAGTGGGATATAAACAGTTGCCGTCAAAATAATAGCACCATTTCGCAGTTCGATTTTAATTTTTTGATTAAGTTATTATCCGTCAATATTATTCTCCATAATTTTGTAGTATTATTCCTAGAAGTCTATAGTCTTTCTTATAAAGTAAACAAATGTTCCAAAATTAATAAGTGAATTTATAAAAAATACGTCCAAACGCTTATGTGCTCCAATTTGGACCTGTCAAAATAATAGCACTAATAAATTCATTTTTGGCAAAAAAGCAAAGTAGAGTATAATATTTTATTAAAACCCATTAAAATAGGTAAGCTGCTATTTGTATTATTAATTATTAAATTCGACTTTTATTTGATATAAAATAATAGGCTATTTCATCGGAAGACATCGATTTTTAATGTTGGGTCACTTAACACGAAATTCCCCATATATTTGCACATTTATTAGGGATGCCACTGGCTTTTACAAATCCCGGGATTCGGGATTTTGAAAATTGCAATCCCGGGATTTTTCGGAATTTCTGAATTTTAAGGGATTTCGGGATTACATAAATTTAATTATTTTATACATGAAAATCTTAAATCTTCATGTTTGTGAAGAAAATTGTTTAATCTTGTGGAAATTAATCGACAGAAGATAAATTTAAATTAGAGCAATCCAATTAATTCCAATTCTTAAATAAAACTTTTAGAACTTTTATTTTTGTAGATTCAAATCGATTCTATTTTAAAAATGAATTTCAGCAAATAGCTGATTGTAATGTATTGATATTAATATTGGCATCAAGTTGGTTTTCAGAGGAGGTGCTTTTAGGATTTCTTGTCTTAATTTTGGTCCAAATATGAGTCTACTATAGACAAAGAATGTGTATACTTTTTGGGTCTACGACGAAATGAAAAAATAAATTTGTATGTACTATTCAGGATTCATGATATCCTAATAATATCCATATAATTTTTAAAAGTTAAATTCATCTGTATAAGATGTGTAATAATACATACATATTATGTACATACATATATTCATTAGACCGACTCAGTGTATGGGAAGCAAAATCGTGTTTCTGTTATACCTCTCAAAATTTATTTTGCTATGTTTTAAGATGATTCCCAAAATATTTTAAATCAAATTATAGTATTTTTTAAACAATTTAATTATATGGAGTACCATTTGCTTTTAAACCCTTTCAAATGATACTACATATTGCATATTTTGTTTAATAAAAAACTGCAAATTTAAAAAAAAAATTACTAAAAAGGGCATTTTTTGCAACCGGTTCAGCTCTTGAATGGCCATCGATAGACTCAAAATATTTTGGGAACCATCATAAAACAAAGCTGTGTAAAATGTTTAAATGAACATGTTAAATCGTGTTTCCCATAGGATATTTTTTTTTTTTGAAAACTGTCTAGTTGACGAACGGACAACACTAAACCAAAAATATTTTGGTTAACATCATACTATATGACTCAAGCACTATTTTTTGTGAGTCGGTCTAATGCACATATTTACACGTATAAAAAAACTTAAACACTTGAAGACAAGAACATGAAAAGCAAAAAAGACAATATCACAGCAAATGACTATTTGTTTTTAAAAGTGCGGAAATAATATAAAAACCCTACTCAACAATATCCAAGCTAATGATTCTCCTGTACCTGTGAGTATCTGTTAGATATGCAGACATAAATACATACAAACACAAACAATTAAAAACATACATACATACATATGTATGTATATATTTATGTACGTAGGAAACATATGTACATAAAAACTTTTAATTGGCATTGAAATTTCAATGCTAGTGAATTTCTTTCAAGTAATGGTGGTAACTGGAGAAAATATCGCTTTTATAGAAAACTATTTGAAAATATGTATAGTTATTTAACGATTAACCCCCATTTTCACAATGTCTAGTTATTTTTTCACTTTTAGATATATTGACAGTTCTCATACAAAAATTCTTTTAACAGGTTAAACTATAACTGGAGGTGGTGAAAATGGGGGTAAGTGATTTTGTCTCGATATGGTTATTTGCTAATGAATTATATTCATGTAATTGATTTTCGGAAGTGTATTTTATGTGGGAACTATGGTCAACTATCAAGCCATCCAGGTTTTAGTTAGTAATGCAATTTCTATTAATATTATATTCATATATACAAAATTATAAATAAATAAATAAATAAATAAATAAATAAATAAATAAATACTGATACGCACTATCTAACATTTTAAAAATTTTACAGGAAAAAGAAAAAACTATTTAAATTGAACAGTTTGTTTCTATCAGCGCGATTTATTTTTATTTAATGAACAAATTGTTTAATAGTGAAACCTAATATTTGTTATGGTAGTTGACAATGGCGTATTTAAAAATGGATAAATTGGACTTTTTACCTTGTATATTTAAACGTTTTTGTAGATAGGGCCTTTTGTCTTTTGTAATTTTGTTTCGAGGAGTCCAATTTTTTGTCTGAACATTTGTTTTGATGCAATACATTAGAATCAACAATAAAATCGATTTTGAATTTTTGATTAGTTAGGGCCGTTTGAGCTTCAGGTGACGATATATACAATCCTTCTCACAAAGGCGAAGGGTATAAAAATAGGTCGCTCATTTATTTTTTTAAGCAAGAAAAAAATTTAAAATATTTGGATTTGTGCGCGTACAAGTCCACAAACGTGCAACATACAAATCGCACAAAAATTCTGAAATAAATCTATTATTTCCAGTCCGGTTTGAATTAAATTTCACGTGTGTAAAGAGAAAGTGCTCGGCACTGACAGAGTTCATAAGTAGGATTCTTCGGGTATTTGAAATTTTTAAAACAATTCAATTTCATCGGTCCGATTTCTAAAAGAATATATAAACATGCTTGTCGAATAAGTACTAACCTCGTAGTTATATTCCCATTAGAAAATTAAATTTTATACTTTTTTATTTACACACACTACTTTTTCGATATTATTAATTACACAAAAAACGTAATTTTGGGTCATAGAATCTAGATGCATACTCCGTTTTGACATAGCCTTTTAAATCGCAGCAATCCACTAGATTCTTCGATCCAAAATGAAGTTAATGAGCATCGACTTTTTTCTGTGTCATCTCAAAAGTTATATAGTTATATATAGTTTACCTACAGTGTTAGAATAATCAGAATTAAAATTCTAATAACTATTATTAATTTACTAATATTGGTAAAATAAACATTAAAACATCATATTAGAATCGAATAAAAATGTATTTTGAAATGTTTCAATATTTAATTTTAGAACAACTCCTTTGGAATAGATGGGCTGAAGAGTGGGTCGTTCTGTATGATGATTCAACCATGGCTTGGTTCACCGAACCAGGACGTTCATCGCCAGCAGGAAAAATCCTTGTAAAAGAAGCACCTGAAATGTTAGCCATAGCACATTGGACGGGACAAATTCCGAGACGTCCGCCACTACCTGAGGGGTGTAGTGTCTCACAACTTATTGCATTGGGATCACGCAGAAAACGTTCAAAGGTCTATTGGATGTTGGCCAAATCGGAAGAAGAAGTTAGGTACGCACTAGACAGTGAAATTTTGCTCTCAGTAATGATTAAAATATTTTATTTTATATTTTTAGTGAATGGATCGATGCCATTACAAAAACAGTAAGTATGTACAATTTATTGTTGTGCATTCACTTAAATAACAACTAACTGAGATGAGTGAATATTGAAAATGGAAAAATTTATAAATAAATTTCTTCTTTTTATACTTTTAGTTACCACCACCCCCACAAATTGAACTAGTTGTGGATAAGCCTCATTTAATGAATGTTTTACGCAGACCTTTGGTGCGCATAAGACGTAAGTGCAATCAGTTCAATTCTCATATACATACGTATGTACATATATATACATATGTAAATGGGCAATTTCATATCAAGTGACCCAACTCAAAAAACCGGTTTTGACGAAATCTGCACCAAGGTTAGTACTATTGTATAGTAGGCCAGACACAAATTTTCAGCGCTATCGGTCCAGAACTGCCGGACTTAGAGGGGGTCAAAGCTGGACATTTTGGTCATATAGGGTTTTATTCAAATGCTTGTAACTTTTCACCAATTGGTCCTAGAAAAAATTGTCCAAAGGAGTTCAGATAGCAATTTTTGCTAGGACCAATAAGTGAAAAGTTACACGCATTTGAATCGTGAAGACATCGATTTTTAAAGTTGGGTCACTTGACACGAAAAGACCCATATGTATAAACTTACATACATACATATATTGAGATATTCACTTATAAATGCAGTTGTACGATTGACATAATATCTATTTCAATATTTAATTTTTCTAGCTGCAACTACTTCGGAGGTTAAACAAAGAAAGTCATTAGTAAAGTCTAGTAGTAAATCACATTCAACTTTGGCAACTCAAAGAGCTTTTTACAATCAGAACCCTCTGGTAAAGAGTGATGCTGCTGTTGCTATTTTAAGTAAAAATCCTGATTCTAAGGCATCACTGGCGTGCGCTTTACCCTGGGGTCATGGCTGGGGCTGGGCAACACTTCCCAACGGAGTATGGAGTGGAGGTGAGCATTCGGAAAACTTATAACTTGCACCAAGTAAATAATGTGTAATATTATTTTTAATTTTTAACAGGATTGACATGGTCTCAATGTGAGGACACTTTCACTCTGCACGCACTGCCAACCACGCACTGCACAAATTTAATTGATACCTCTTGTAGCGGAGCCGTCTATCACACCGACATAGGCGGTTTCGATTTTCATTCATCTACTGTTGAAGACCTAGGAGGTGAAGACTTCGATTACGCTATGGATTGTGGAGATTTTATATTTTAAGTCTGGTTATTAATAAAATTTCAAATGCCAAAACCAACCCCACCCTAAATAGAGAAGCGTTCTTAAAACGTGTTATGCCAGCCTCTTTGAGCCAACTCTATTTCAAAATAAAAAATATTAATACAAGAAATTTAGATTTGAGTCATAAAGGTATAAAAATATAAAGAACTGCAGACAATAGTTGTAGTAGTTGTTCGTTCGTTCGTTTGTTCGAATTATTTGAATTGCATTGAATGGCAAAAATTCAAATTGTTAATGCTCATTAATTTTTCATTTATATGAGAACCTCAAGAATATAAAACACTAATGATAATTATATACGGGTATATTTCATTTAAAAGAATTTATTTTATCAAAAATCAATAAAAATTATTTTACAACTCCCATCAACTACATACAAGAACAACCAACAATAAAAATAAATTCTCTTTAAAAGCTAAAAACAAAAAAGAAAAACTCAATTAAAATGAGTGAAAATAACAAAAAAAAAAAAACACACACACACAACAGTATTTAAATGTACACACCAACCTCTTAAACCAAAAATGAAATGAAAAATAAAACAACAACAATAAATTAAATAATATTAATAATTTTATAGCTACTTATTAACAAAAAACAAGAAATCCCTTTCTTTAGACAAGAAATCTATGTTTTTAGAATAAAAATTATACACATTCATACAAATTTAATACCGAAACAAAAAATGTCGTTATTTTTTGAAAATTTGTTGTAGGAGAACATTAGAATAAAAATTAAAAAAACCAATAATTAAAATTTAAAAATACGCGTAATAATGAAAAAAAAAAAACACTTATAATTGTACGAAATAAATCCTTTACATAGAAAACAAATTGTTTGCATGTGTGTGCGTATGTATAATTGTGTGATTGTGAGTGTGTTTGTAGATGTATTGCAAGAATAATATTATAATGCATTAATTAATTAGGGTGGCCCGTATTTAACTGACAAAATAATAATAATAATAATTTATAGGTAAGTAATTAACTCTGCAGGCAGAATAAACTTAAAATGCAACGTCAAAGTCAGTATATGTATATGAAAAATTTTATTATTAAAAATATAAAAGTTTCACCACTATTTAGAATTTTATTCTACTGCCAAAAGAAAACATAATAATTGAATCCTACAAGTGGTGATTTAAATTGAATTGTAAACATGTTTTTATGTTTCATATTTTGGTTTTTTATACAAGACCGATCCACCCTAATAAAAATTAATTTGCATCTTATACGTGGTAGTGAAAGCGAAAACAAAATTTAAATAGATAAATATTTCATGTAGAAACAAATATGTAGAACAAAACAAACAAATAAGAATAATAATAATTACAATAAATACCTTTATAAAGTATAAGTGGATCCCCAGCTTTGCTTTCCTATATTTTTATGACAAAGACACATTTATTACTTTCGGATTTCTTTCTTTCGGATAGTCAAATTTGCGTAATCCATATTGAGGAAAATTTATGAAATCATTAAGAATGGCTTAAATTTCTAATAATTTAATTCATTGAAGTGAACAAGTGCACATTAAGTTATTACCAATACCTTAAATACTATATTAGGAATCATTGGAAATAGAAAATATGTTTCTTCTTTGTCATTTTTATATTGACATGAAAATGATTACACTCTGATTCCTTAACCACAATTCCCCCTCCAACAACCAACCACAAAAAAAAAAACAGGTTTCAATAAAATAAAAACAAACGTATAAATAGATAAATAAGCCAATGACAGAAGGAACATTTTCACTACCTATAATTACGATATAGGGCAAACAGAACGAAGTATATGGAGTGGAGTAATGAGCCAAACGAAAATAAAATTTATGTAAGAATGAAGAATCGAAAGTAATTGCAAATGTTAATTTACACACCAATCAAATTTATATATGTATGGAGAAATACATACATTACATGCATGCATATGTAAGTATAAATATATACTTATGTGTGTGTGTGTGTTTATTGATGATATTCAGCTTAAATTAATATTATAGAAAATGAATAAAATATTTAATTTTAATATTATGATTTAATTTAATTAATTGTAAAAACAAAACAAATAAGAAAGAATGCATTGTATATAAAAACATTTTCTGTAGACTAAAAAAGACTTAAGCAATTGTCGTCAGGACGTTAAATAAATTAAAAAAAAATATATTAAAAAAAAAACTATAGATGAAATAGAAAATAAATGTCTGTTAATAGAGCATTAAATGTTGGCTTTATCGAAAACAAAACAAAAAATAAATAAGTGGTATTATTAAAATGTAGAATGAAATCGAAATAAATTAATATTAATTGAATATGTATGATTGTGAAATGAAATAAATGTAGAAAAAATAGACTTAATAAATAAATTTTATATGTTTTCACCAGAAACAAATTAAGAACAAAAGCAAAAATAAACACACTAAAAAGAATTGATTATACATACATATTACAATTATTATAATATTTAAATACACAATTAACAAATTAAGTTTAAATGATAAAATAAAACAAGGAAAAACAAAATGGATGCGCAAACAAAAACTCCGACAATCACTGTTTTATATAAATTAATAAAAGAATAAATAAAAAATAAATAAATGTCAACAAAGAAATAGATTTTATCATTTAATTATTTACAGACTTGTATTTTTAATAAACTGAAACGAGTTCAATTTCATGGGCGTAGGGACCAATAAATTTGAATGGATTTATAAGCTATTGAAATTATGGCATCATAATTAGATTGAAAAATATGCAAATCTTATATATTGTGATTTGTTAACAAATATCAATTATAAACCACGCCTACAAATATTACTAAACAATTAAAAAGCCTGCCTTTAATTAATGTGTTCATTGAATGAAAATATGTATTTATAAATAAAGCGAAAACGAAACTAAAATTTTACATTCATATTTATATATTTACATATGTATATTTATTTTACATTTTACATACTTAATTACGTTCACTTTAATCAAGGGGCGAATGAAAAATGTTGACAAATATTCAAAATGAACTCGTTGTGGAAAAAATGTAGAACCGCCCTCAGATAATATTGCCCTTGAAGGATCTAATTTTGTTTTGTTTTTTTTTTTTTTTTTTAATTTGTAACCTAAACCATTTATCGGATAATAGAAATTTTGAAAACGTACATACATATGTATTTTGGTAGTGGCGCTGATGAATATAACAACATTCTTACTTGTTATTTATTTAATAACTTTAAATCACAATATATTTAATTAAAAATCTTCACTGAAATTCATGATTTTTAATAAAAGAATATCTTTTTATCACCATTTAACTTTGAAGGATGTGTATTGGTAGTCGCAGTGCAACCGAGTCCAAAATGGTTTATTCGAAAAATATATTTTTAAAATACAGGTAACAGATTGGAGATTTAATTTTATGTTCGTTTATTTCAACATTAACTATAAAGAAAATTGTTTGCGCATCCGTGTTTTAATTAATAAGTGTTTCCCTATAACGTTATAAACCAAACAACAAACCGTAGATAGATGTATATATGTATTTACAATTTCTTATTCATATAAAATTTATGAATTAAAAAATCAAAAATTAAAAAGTATTGCTTAAACTCTGAAAATTAATTTAAATTCATTCGCGATAAAAATTTATTTTCTTCGGCGTAGAAACAAAAGGAAGCAATCTCCATTCTATTATTAACCTTACCAAAAACCTTTAGATCTTATTTGCTAACAAACTTATTTTTTTTAATTTGTTTTAAACCTGCTTTACATCTTTTTCTAATTCCATTATAAGATATAAATATATAAAAAAATCTTTAGAAATAAAGATCAATTAATTCGAAAAATACAAAAATGGAGATTATTGTCTTTGTTTCTACATCACTCAATTCACAATATAGTATTTAAGACCATGTGGGGAGGTTTTTGGTAAAAAGTCATGCAAGACTAAAAAGTTGAGTTAAATCAATCTTAGATAAAAATCTATTATCTTGAGTTAAAAGAGTTCTGTTATAGTACTTCAGTTTTTGACTCTATAGATGGGTACTTGTTGATATGTACATCGAAACTATCTTAGATAAAAATCTATTATCTTAGACAAAATAGAGGAATACTATTTTAAAATTGTCATTTAGATTTTCATACACCTAAATCGCCATCGCCCCATTTAACATTTTGAAAATTTTATAGGAAAAGTTTTGGATTTCAAATGAAAATTCCAATTTCAATAAAGAGATTTATTTTTCTTTAATAAACAAATAGGTTAATCGCTTTTCGTAATAAATTCGCTACTTATGTTTGGAGGATTCCAATTCATAACACAGACCATCGAAATGAATTTTTGTGAAAACTTTTCAAATCAATTCGACTGATTTTAATGTATTTTTAGCTGCTGAAACCGAATCCGATATCTGTTTTTCTTTGTCGCCCACAATGTTCTTTCAAAATGGCGTTGAATATTTAGTTCATATATTACGGATATTTCATATAATTATAAAAATATATTAGCGTTTAAAGGTTAAATTAATTTTTTCGATGCCATCATATTTTTCTCAAGTTTTTTCAAGAAATTTTTCGAATATTGCATAGTTTGAATTCGAAATTATAGTTTATGGGTTAACATTATTCGATTTTACTAAAACTGTAACAGATGTATGTAAATATGTTTCCTATTATCTGTAATTTTATATTCTGAAATGGTTTTATATAAAATGCATAAAGTAAGGAATAAGGTTTATTTAAAAAAATTTTACCAATTTTTTTCTCCGAAATCCTTAAAATTCAAATTGTAGGTACCGCTAATCTGTGAGAGATATCTATCTAATTTCTTTACAATTTTATTTCCTTCTTTATTGTCCATATATGTACATGCAAATATTCCAATTACTTGCTGTTAAGATCACAAAATATAAATTAAGTGGTAAAATTTTTGCAAAAACCATCTTTCACTTCAGAGCTGTGGAGGCACCAGTTAACGTATTCCTCTAGTCCGAAAAATTTCCAGAGTGCACTCTTATACCTTAATGTTTAGGTATATATGCAGAGATAGTCAATAGTAAAAATAATAGAATTGAATATTTGGAACACAAGTATACAGTCACAGGGACTAAAATATCAAAATGTGGAAAATTGGTGGGCGATACGACTTTTTTATTGTAATTTTTGGTATCAGCACACCAAAAAATAGAAAGATTAGTGAAAATTATTTAAAAAGTTGTTCATCGTTGGCCCGTGTAATCAATCCAGTCCATTTCGAATTTTTAGTTTGTTAGGGGCGTTTGCATTAGATGATATACATGAGAGTGGGCCCAAAATTAAAGTTACTGATGTTCACACCGAAAAAAAATGTTGGTAAGCTAGATTAAATAATAAAATGGTCATTTCTGACTTTTTCCATATTTCTTACCAAAAAAATTATGTAAGAATGTATTTTGAATCGATATAAAAAGGGAAAGGAATTTCGAATGGAACTTTTTTGATTTGATATTGCAAAACATTCCTTAGTGTGTAATATAAAAAAAATTGGAAAAACTTTTTAAAAGGATCCAACTAAACAAATATTGACCTCACGGTATCTTTCATTTTCGGTGGGAACATCGGTACCTGATTTTTTCTTCTTTACATATATTTTGTGTTTCTATCGATGTATCTTCAATTTTAAATTTTACTCTTAATAAATAGATATGAACTTTTGATTTAGAAACGTTTATTAACTTGTCTTTTTACAAACCATTATTTGCGGCAATTTGTTAAACAATAAAAGAAAACCAAATAAAATCAAATAAAAAACAAATGTAATTGTATTTGTATGTAAACTGTAAGTTAGTTGTCATCGTCGTCGTTGTTGTAATTTGTTGTTTGTCGTCATCGTCAATGTATTTTTGCGTGTCGTTGATGTCATTGTTACAAATGTATTTTATATTTTGTATATTTGTACTTGTATGTATTTATGTATATACTTGTACACCACCACACAACCACCTTAGCTCAGAGTAAAAACCAACAAAAACCAAAACCAAGAAATACGCTTAAAAACAAATAGATAAATTACACTCTACACCAATTCCAACACTGATGCAAAAAAAACACTTAAAGTAATAACTAAAATAAACAAATATTTAAATAAAAGTTATTAATATCGTAGAAAAACGAAGGGACGTTAACGCAATCGTTAAAGTCAATACAAAAAAAAAAACAAAATTTTGTGACATAAAAGTACAATAGAGAGCTAAATTTGATTATAATTTTTTTATTCAGAACTATTTTCTACCGATTTATTTTAAAACTGAGAGATCGTCGTGGTTTCATTTGCGATTACGTACAAAATTAGAATTATTTTAATTTTTTAATTACCACCAGTTTTGTATGTACATTTAAATAAATAAAATATATAATGAAAAATATATGAATACATTTATAATTTAAAAAATATGAAAAACCAAATATGAAACTGAAGACAAAAATCTCATGTATGTATAGAGTTAAGAGTAGTTTATTTTAAGTAAAAATTATATTGGTAAATTTGTAATTGATTTTTTAGAGAGTATTTTTTAATAAATGTTATAGTTTAGTTACTTTCCTGTGTCTTTTATTTGTTTTTTTTTTTACATGGTCATGATGGGTAAAAATATTGGGTTTAGCATTTTTCTTTTTTGAGAAAAATCATTACAATTCGTACTTTGAAAATATTCCAAAATATTTTAACAAAATTTAAAATCCCATATTCACAAATGATTAATAAAATTATTGATTGTTCATTGTAGGAATTTTGTATGGAAAATGTGCTTATAAATATCTAAACTGAGGTTAGGATTTATAAACTGCTAAGTTTAAAAAAATAGGAGAATACATGGCTAAAACTTTTTTTCGGATTTGCCATCTTTGAAGATATAACCGAGAGTACATTTCACAGATCGCCAGATTTGAAAAATAAAGTAATATGTTTCTCATCTGAACTTAACCTTACTTATCAAATATAGTGAAAAATCGTACACCGAAAATTACACTGTGTGACACTAAAAAACACTCGTTACGCGATATAATGCTTTTTATAGACATAGATGAGTAGATCATTTTACCATTTTTAGAATCTTCAATATACCCTAAAAATCGGAAGCTATTGGAAAAAAACGCTTTTTGTTGACTAGACAGACCAAAAAAATTATATCTCCAAATTTTCTTAACCGATTTAATATTTTTCAACGGTTTTGAAAAGAGTGTATTAATTTTTTGTAATTTTGTCACACCGTGTTATTGTTTATGAATAACGCCTCTAGTATTTAGTTTTGAAACGCCGATTTTTGGATTATGCCAGTCATGTAGGAAATGAGTGAGAGAACTGTATGGAACGCAACATTTTGAGGGGGGTAACAAAGCCCTCATAAAATTTACATTGCTTTGTTTGTTTGATAATTCGGAAATTATTTTATTTTCGTTTCATTTGTTGGATGGAAAATTATTAACTCACAAATTGACATTATAAACATGATCGAACGGATTACAATAAATAAACATTTTTAAATTTTATTGAGGGCATTGAATATTTTATTCTTTGGTTGATAACATCAAGTATTGAATTTTTTTTAAAATTGCAGTTTTTTTTTTAAATTACATGCATATGTACATTAGGATGACCCCAAAATGGAAGTTGCTTGTTCCCACCGAAAAAGAAAATTTAGTTCATTCTAAAAAAATTCTCAAAATTTTTTTGTCCTGACGTTAATATTTGGTGAGCTGGATCAAAGGATAAAAAGGTTTCGAAATTCGATATGTTTTGTATTTTATTTAAATATTTTTGATCCTATATTCTCCCCGGTATTGTGCTAGCTATATTTATCTAACGTAAATAATCCGTATAAGCGCAATTCCATTAGCTTTACATTGGTATATAACATTTTATGGTTTCATTCTATTATAGATCAAATTTTCCAGTTTAACAAAAATATAAACACAATTTATCCCAAGCATCTACTTGTTTGTTATGCTTGCTTTGTTAATTACGGTTTGTATGTTGTTGTTTACTTTATTTTGCAATGTTTTGGTAGTGCACATAGAGGACTATAAATTCAAAAAACCTGCAATCTAGATTGTAATTTTGAAAAATGAAAAAAAAAAAAAAAAAAACGTTTCCGTATATTACATTGAGGAGCATTATGTATTAATTTCAACGAATGATATTAAATTCATCTGTGTTAAAATGTAAAAATATCATCTAGTTTCCCGAAAAATTAGAAAGATTACTGTTGCTGTTACAGAAAAATTTCTGATATGGAATTTATATCGTATCACAAGAACCTTTTAATGATACCAATATTTCATATCCTTCCATTGGAAGAAATATAAAAAAATCATAAAAACCTCAAAAAGGACCTTTTTTGACACCAGGACAAAAATTTTGAGAAATTGTATCTTAGAATCAATTAAACTTTAATTTTAGTGGGAACATTGACACCTTATTTTTCCCCCATACAATCGGGGCCACCCTAACATATATATCGCACACCCAGTACAAAAGTGACACAACTCAAAAAAATTTTTTAAAGAAAAGGAAATAAATTTTTTACAAATTCTGAAAGATAAAGAAAGACATAACGTTTTTTCTTGAACAGTTAACAACAACAAAATACACTAATATTTTTGTAGAGTTAAACAAGTATCTTGTGTATAGTTTAAGGCTTAAAGAATATAAAAACGCAAAAATAAAATTTTGAGTTGTGTCACTTTTGTACTAGGTGTGCGATATGTATGTATTTATCAGCAACTTGTTGCTATTATTTTGCACAATATTATATGTAAATGTTTTACTTCAATACATCGGTTTGTGAATAGATTTAATACAGAGAAGATTTAAAAAATGTATGTATGTATGTACGTAAGTATGCAATAATCTTAAAAAATTATTATAAACTCGTGAGTTCTAGTACGTTAGTCAATAATAAAAAGATTCAAATGTAGCTTTTTTTGCTTTGTTTGTTGTCTTTTAACTCGTAAAGCACCGTTTGAGGAAATTCCTCGTATACGAATGAGTGTTAAATTTTAAAATAAAGAGCCAGACAATGTAAAAAATGTGTGGTGAATTTCTCTCAACAAATTTATCCAATACTAACTAATAGACAGACAGCAGTAAAGCTAACTGAAAAAGAAAACGAAATGAGATACAAGTTCACTTCTGTGTTCTGTACGTTTTTAATTCAAAAAATATAAAATAAATGTATGTGTAAACTTAAATGGAAAAAAAGTTGTGGTTGGAGACTTTGTCGGAATGCTTTTTAGCTCCACAGTTAGTCTTTGTATAAACTTCTAAGTAAACGGCACAGAAACACTCATACTTCGCGTGATAATAAATCCAATAAAAAAACAGAAATACTTACAAAAACCTTCATCTAGTAAATGGTCAGCTGTTTTTGACGGACGGTATGTTGGTCAAACACAACATTTGTTAAGTGTCACAAAATAAAGGATAAATAAATACCTATGTATGTACATAACACAGACTACATACAATACCTATTACATACATACATATGTATGTATGTATTTAAAAAAATAGCAAGAATATATCATTAATTAGTGTAAATGGATTTACTTAAATACAATTAACGAGTTAGAAACAAAAATATCATAACATTTTTTTAAAGAATCAAGAAGTCAATAAACTTACAAGTGTTTTTGCTGGTTGGACGTTTGTCAGTTTAAAGAACATACTATTTATATACATACATATGTATTTATTATTGTTAATGTAGATTTTGGAATTTTTCAATGCACACCCTCTTCAGTATTCAAAGGCGCAGCTCTACTTGAATTTATCTTTATTCTATTTACTTAAATATTATAATAAAGAAATTAAGTGCAATACACATTAGAGGTGTCCAAAAAATATTGATTTTGTTTGGATAGATCTTATTTATTTCTTTAGTGTTTAAAACTAACAGGTGTTAAATTGAAATTGATTGAAATATGTAAAATTGGGTAATTAATATGACTTTTTTCAATTTCTTCATAAATGGTGCCATTAAAATGATATTTTCTTTTCTCAAATATGTAGCAAAAACAACTAAATAATTCATATTTTATCGTTTTATATATTTTTGTTTACATCACTTCTGCATGCAAAACAAAGACTAAACAATGCAAAAATTTCATTATGTTTTAATACCTATATGGCTAGAGAAATTGTGTATAACTTTGTTGTTGATCTTTGATATAAATGTTTTATACCTCGTTGGATAGACAATTTTCTCTAGAAGATAAAATTTGGTTTGTATATTAAGAAAAGAAAATCCTATTATTTACCCAATTTTCTAGAAGATAAGATTTGGTAAAGAAAATATAATTTTAATGGCACAATTTATGAAGAAATTAAAAATAAATTAACTTTAATTACCCAATTTTACACATTTCAATCGATTTCCGCCAGGGGTTCCCCTTATCCCATTGGACTACATTAACACCATATTATTTGAACACCTCTAATACATGTATGTATATTTACTACCCTACAAAAATTGAGACTACTCCCCAAAGTACTAGAACTCGTCCAAAACTAATCCAAATATATGGAAAAACATACTCCATTTAACATTGTGATGTCCTAGGTGAATCCATACATACATTACATCGGAGTAATCCCAAAACTACTCCCTTGCTAAAAATATGGGGGTATGGACCATTTTGTTTCAAATCTGCATTGCATAGGACTACTTAACGGCTCGTGTACTCCAATAATGTTTACAAGGGAATAGTTTTGGGATTACCTAAATGGATCATGTACTACAATAATTTTTGCAGATTAGTTCAAGCAAAAATAATATACAATTTCAAAATTGAAATGTTGTGGCACCAAACTATAAATCGACAATGTCTTCAGATTATCTTCAATGGATCAAAACTGTTTATATATTAATGTAAAAACATACATACATATATGTATGTATATGTATGTCATTAGAGGGGCTCAAAAAATATCGTTTTTGTTTGGATGGAACTTATTTTATTAATTAGTATTAATAAATTGAAAAGTGGGTAAATAATATGAAATTTTTATTTTTTTTTTTTTTTTTTATTTCTATCTAAAGAGGTATAAAACATTTACATATATCAAAGGACAAACAAAAAGTTATTATTAATTTTTCAAGCAACATTTTCAAAAAATCATGCGTTTTGAATTATGAATTAATTAGTCGTTTTTCCTACATATTTGTCAAATGGAAACGCCTATATCTTGTTTAAAAGGTTTCTCTAGGAAAAAAATTGCTCGAAATGTTAAGAAAATATATTTTTAATAGAACAATTTTCGACCAAATTTAAAAAAGTCCAATTAATTAGCAATTTTTTCTTTCAATCGATTTCTGGCAAAAATTTAACACCAGTTAGTTTTAGACACTAAGGAATAAAATAAGACCCATCCAACGTACATACATATGTACAATGTATGTTTGTTTGTGACTACTGCCCTATATCGCTGCCTAAAATGCAACTAAAGAGTCAAAACCCAAAATCAGTTGTTTTTTTTTTAAATAAGTACCAAATGAAGGTCTGTCGTATTAATTTTTTCGATAGTTTTATTTTTGTCAAAAAACATGCATATGCATTAAAGGTATCCAAAAATATCGATTTTATTTGGATGGATCTAATTTTTTTTTTAACTGGTGTTACATTTTTGCCAAATCGGATAACGGGAACTTTTTTTGATTCATTAAAAAATTGTTCTATTGAAATTAAATTTCCGGAACGGTTTCCCGCTATCCGGTTTGTCTAAAATTTTACACCAGTTAGTTTTAAACACTAATGATCAAAATGAGACACCTCTAATATGCATGTACATACATACATACGTTTGTATCTATTATTATTATTATTACTCATGATACAACCATTATACATATATGTATGTATATTGTTATATTATGAGAGAGGCAAGTAAAACTTGAGCTTTTTTAAGAACGCCCTAATGATTTTTTCTATTTAATTTTTAAAAAGTTTTTCTTCATTAAAAAATTGTGTCAACTAATTTTGAAATTGATTTTTTGTCAATTGCTTTCCATTTATTATAAACAAATATTGAATTTAATTGAAGTCATAAATAAATTTGCCGTGTCTACATTTTCCCTGTTTATATTTGTATGGTTTTATAGAAAAAGAAGCCAAATATAATTAAATAACAAACCGCGTTTATAAATACATAAAAAATTTTTTTTACCGCAACAGCTGCTACAGTTTCCATTTCACCTTTTATGGTAAGATCAATGTCATCTTAAATCGTCGGTTATAATTAAAATGTATACGATGCTGACTAATCGAATGGGAGACAATTCGACCCACACGTAAATAAACTATTAATTGTCGCGCAATTACATTGAATTATTATACATATGTATGTACAATTTATTTCCTCCATTTCTCACTTAACGCCTTCATATACAAATATCAGATTTTTTAAAATCTTAAATAACATTTTGAAATTAGTACTAAATTATTTAGCTAAATACCTATGTATGTACAATACATATGTATGTAAATACATATGTATGTGCATTAAGTTTGGGCTGCTAAATTTGGCAAATATATAACCAAAAGCTAAACTAATATTATTACCAAACGTTTGCTAAATCCATACACATTATTGTATTAGATTTATTTGGTCAAACTTTTGTTTCATACCATTTTAAAAGTGGAATCTTGATTTTGGTCAGTGAATTTTAAGCCTAAAACCTCAACGTTGAATTAGCCAATTTGTTATACATACATATGTACACATATGTAGTATGTAGTTGTATATAATTATGGACAAATTTAATTGTATGTAAAATTCTTTAGGTGAAAGTTGTACAATGTTTATTAAATGGGTCTTCTTGTGTTATCCGTGAAATTTTAAGTAAGAAATTCCGAATGAAATGAACAATATAAGAATGACTGAAAGAAATATCATTTTACATTTAAAAGGAAACAAGTTACATTATGTAGTATATACTACACACAATGTTTTCCTCTAGGGTTTACATCGATATACATACTATGTATATATGAATAAATACATACATATGTATGTTTATCGCTAATATGGTTTCAAAGGATTTTATTACATTTTAAAAAATATATAGAATTATTATTTATAAATTACTGTTTATAATTTCTTAAATTTTTAATTATCTTATAGCTACAAAAAATAAAAGAAGGAAGAAGATTTCAAAGTTTACATAAAATATTAAACCATGTTTTGAATTGAAACCAACGAAATAAATAACAACTATTTAAAATAAAACAAGCTCTGAATAGTATAATTATAAGTGTTGTCATCTGCTGTATTTATTGGATTTGTTAATTTTTTAAAGAAACTCGTAATAAAAACAGAAATAAAGTGAGTCATCATTGCAAAAATATAGATGTATAATAAATAAAAATTTGGAAGAAAACAAACGAACAAACAAGCCAAAAAACAAAAGAAAAAACACGATTTGATATTGGCCGATCTCACGTAAATACATTTTTATATATGTATTGACGCGTAAGCTAAGACCCACACAAGTCTTTAAAAAAATAATAACGTTAGTTCGAACTCACTCTCCCAGAATAATTTTGCATAACTACCGCTACCTACAATCGTACTCAATACAATTAGTCACTCATTCTCCAATCACACAAACAGTTGATTTGATTTTTGCCATCTACTACATCAGCTCAAGACTTCCTCCCATCTCAAGTGTCAAACTACAAGTACGAGATAGAGCAGAAACAGCAGAAAATAAACAATACTCTTATAAACTTCGTCGTCAGTAAAGCAGTAATCATTTACATACAAATTTGGCGATGGCGTCACAAGGTGTAACAGCCAACTCACGACTGGCTGAAATGCAGGTAAGTCAAGCGACTGTCTAGGCCGCATTAAGAGAAAATATTATTAAACACAGTTTAGTTAAAGTCAATTTAGCATAGAAAAAAATCTAAGAACGCACACACATAAATACATACATACATACATACATATGTATGTATATGCAGTTACTGTCAAAATAATAGCACCACTTAAATTTTTTATTAGGAAAATATTCCTAATTAAAAAAACGTGGCAGCATTTCTAAGCTAGTAATGAGCTTTGAAGTAATTTTCTGAATGGGACCTCATATGAGGGGTAGGGTCAATAGAACGATCCAATTTGGTAGAGAGATTTTGCTTATTACACTATTTCCAATTTATCAATTTAGGGACCTCATATGAGGGGTAGGGTCAATAGAACGATCCAATTTGGTAGAGAGATTTTGCTTATTACACTATTTCCAATTTATCAATTCAGGGAAATTTTTACGTCAGAAATGATCGTAAAAGTCATTTTCTGAAGTAGATCATACTTATATGGAGGGAGGGATCAATTATGTACCGTTCCTCATAAAATTTGGTTGAGAGTTTTAAGTTCCTATAAAACTAGTTTTAGTCGCTATACCGGAATTAGCAGTTAGTTAAGTCTGTTTAAACTGTATTATGAATGGATGAAACCGTTAGCCAACACTGCTTTTCAATACCAAAAAGTGAATGCGTTTGAAGAATTGATAATTCTTTTAATACAAATTCAATTGAAATAATTTTAATTTCTTTGAACTTCTTTGTATAGAACTTCACTTCCGATTATAATTTTAACAAATTAGTAATTGAAAATTCGATAGAAGTTACTTAATTGATTAACCGAGGATGGTTAATGATTAGTAATAAGACACTAACTTCTAATACAAATTTACACTTTTCTTTAAAGTTCAACCAAATTTTTTTACGCATATTGATGAAGGACATTAAAGAAGCGAAAAAGAAGTTGGATTAACTAATTTGATTCCCAATCCACAACTTCTGAAGTCATTCTCAAGAAGTAATTTACTTAGTTCTACTTTTGAAACGGTCATAAATGTTATTCTTTTGGAAGTACTTCGTTATATTTTTGCTGGTTTTCACTTAATATTTGTTGGGTTATCTTCAATGTGTTTAGGTGTATGTTAATGTCAAAGCTAGTACCCCGATATTATTATAACCACAACCATGACAACGATAAATGTCGAAAGGTGCAATCCATTAATGAATATAAATAAACATAAACATACTCATCAAACAAACTCATTTTGTTAGTAGTTTTCTAGATTGAAATAAGGATTTAAAATTGATTTGTTTAAATTTTAATAAAACAATAACTTAACGTAAGTGGCTTTATATTGAAACACCTACACTTACATACAGGTTACATACATTTGAAGGTTACGTGGGAACAAAGTGTTATTGGTAATATGTTTTAATTATCTATTTCTGTAATTGTTGTTAACCGAATAAAATGCAAAAATTGTACAGAAAATTATATGTGACAGTATACTTAGGTATAAAAAGTATCAACAAGAGGCCTTTTAAACGGATACAAACAGATGTACGGTCGAACTCTATTCTTACGAAATTTTTAACGAACCGATGGGAGTGCAATGAATTTAATTTTAAATTCGTTGTAACCGTATACCACTGAAGAACTTATGTATACAAATATGTACATACAAATAATATACATACATATGTATGCATATGTATGTACATAACGAAATAATGATATTTGATGTAAATCGGAAAATTAAGAGAATTTTTTTGTTTTCAATAACATTTGAAGAATTAATCATGAATTTTTGATGTTACGTTGTTTTGCATTCTAGTTAACGATATGTGCTTACATATATACAAATGTATGTATGTGGCGTAGAATACTAATACTTAATAACAAATGTTGGTATATGTATGTACAACAAAGGTGTAATTGGTCACAGAAATTTACCCTTTTTTATAAAAAAAAGTACAGTATGCGCATAAAAAACTGATTATAAAGGGATCAAAATAAAACTTTATATACGTACATATCGTCATATAAAATCCAAAAAGCCCTAACTTACATTAAACCGATTTTTCAGGAGAAGCAAAAAAAAAAACTTTTAAAATTGTAAATAAACAAAAAATTTTCAACATTTTCTCAAGTTATGTTATTTTTTATTAACAAATTAGCATTTGAAGAAAATTTTGGAGTTTTTGTTTTATTTACGGAGATATGAAAATTGTGCCCTTGAGAATTATTTTTTTCTGAAACCCAAAATTGCGTAAGTTATTTTAAATATAATAAAGTAAGGAAATTTGTAACAAAACTTAAGGCAGTTTTTATTGCTCAAATAAAAAGATTTTCGAAGGCTTTTTCGATCACATAGGCTTTTTAATTTTTTCTGTACAAGTTCACTGAACTGTGCACACTTCTAACTAAATAGCCTTTTTGTAACGTTCAGGTAAACTTTAAAATAAATTTAAAAATATAATTTCTTTTATACTGAACAAGTTTATCGAGAAACATAATTATTATTTTTATTAAACCAGATTGGTTGTTAGGTGTATGCGGAAATACAGAAGAAATGCGTTTGTATTAGGTTGATACCTTAAAATATTAATGTTTGTTTTCAAACGATTAAGATCGATATTCTAAACAATTGAAAATAATAGTCTTCTTTAAAAAAAATATTTATGTTAATTAAGAAATCTGCCCAGCAGTTCGACAAAGAGTCAATGCATCCGAAAAAGACAGTAATTACCACTGACGTCTAACCATCTAGATGACTCTAATTCTAACTTTCGATTGACTTCCACCAACGACAAACACATGTTAGAATAGCTAGTCAACTGTGTAGTCAATGCTAAACGGTACCTAGTTCGAAATGTTAGTCCGAACTGCTGGGCGTTTTTAGGAAAACTTTCAACTCTTTTTGAACAGTCATAAATAAAGTTCATATGCATACCTGTGTGCATTAAAATATGTATCTTTGTGTGTTAGTTAGTAAGTATTAGTATGATAATAATCTACATATATAATACATATGTACATATTTGAACATTAAAAACACTATATTAGTACATACACTGAAAATAACCCATGCCCAATATACACGAAAAATGTTCTACATTGTACGAAATGCTTCGTGGTTTTGCACCACGAAATTCTTTCGTAATATATACGAAATTGTACGAAATATTTTAGTGAAATGCAAAATAATTTTATATAATTTTAGAAAACAAATTTTTTCATTTTACATTTTTTTTAAGACATAAATATGTTAGTTCTTTTAAAATAATTATTGTATTATTTTTGTAAAAGAAAACAAAGTTTCTTAATATATACGAAAAAAGATATTACGACAGGTTTTCGTACTTTCGTAAAATTAGAAAAGGGGTTGATTAAACACTATTTCGTATTATACACGAAATTTTCGTATATATTACGAAAAAAAGTAGTTTTTAGTAGAAAAAAGTAAATTTTTTTTCGTAAAGTTAAGCATGGGTTATTTTCAGTGTACATACATATGTAACTACTAAAGGCCTGCACAATACAACAATAAGACAACAATTTGTTCGCACAAATATAAAAGCACACGACATTTTTTAACAAATTGTTGTCTTGTGCAGGCCTTTAGTACATACATACATATCGCGTATGTATGCAATATTATATTTAGTAAGTTCGTCTATTGTTGCTGTCTGTACTATAGGTGTTTGTTTATTTACTTATCCCTTTTCTTTTCCCTTTTTCACATTTGAGTCCTTTGTCGTTGTGTCCCAACTAGTGAGTAGTGAATAGACATTTCAACAGCCCGATATTCAGTTAAATACAAGACGTCATGACGTTAAAGTTGGTTATTGAGGCATTTCTTGCCAATTATATACTCTAATTTACTTGCTTCCAATAAAATAAATTCAACTATCTTCATATGAAGAAATTATCCAAAGTATTTAATGCATATTCACATATTATCCAATGTAAAAATATGTATAAGTATGAAAATTTTGATGATGGTCAAATACACCAAAAACAAAGCCAAAATTATTCATATTCGGACTTTTTACCACTTCAATTGAATGAATCGTGGGCTGGTAGACGACTTGTAGAGGCATTAAGTCAATTACCACCAAGTAATTTTAGTTCGTCTCTAGATGTAAGTGGAACATGTATTTGTGTTTTTAATATTAAACTCAAAGCGAGTAGAATAGGTACAATAAAATTTATAACTAATGAACTACATTAATATTCAAACTCTTATGGTCTTATTCATAATGAAAAATCGAGCTGCTAATTAGTTAGTAGTTGGCTTTATTATGAATAACTTAATTTACTTTAAATTTGCAGATGAAATTCCAAAAGAAACAAATGTTGGAACGCGAGCAAAAGAAACTGGCATTGACGGTCGGTGACATTTCTCAAGCATCGAAAACAACCATTGGTAACGGGAAGGTAAGAGTTTTATAACAACACTATAACGGTTTAAAATTAATTTTTATTATTTTTTAGGTTCGTCAAATGTTTGATGACCGTCGACGTGGTGTTGGTATAGATCGTAGTCATCCTCTGCGACCAATTGCGACATCCACTACTTCGTCTTTAACAACTAGAAATCTAACACAACAGCCAGCTACCAATAAACGTCCAGTTGGTGGAGCAAATGTTTCCAGACGTGTAATAACGAATAGCACATTGATGCAAAGTACAACATCTTCTACATACGGCGAAAAAAATGTGTCCAATGGCAATAGCAATATATTCAATAACAATCTCGATGAACTTGACAACATTGACAACGAAACATTTCCTAAGGAATTTTCATCGCTGAGTTTAAATAACACGCATATAATGGGTTCACATGTTGCAAGTGATCGAGATTTTGATAATAATAGTAATGAAGAAAACAATGTTTTAGGCGGTACTGTTGTAATCAGTAAGAGAACAAATCCAACGACAAATGGTATTAAACTGAATCCTGTGATTACCAAGAAATCACCGATTACAACGGCTACTAAAACGACAAGCAGAACACCGAGTACTAGCAGTAGAGTATCAACACTTTCCAAAACTACACCCAACTCTTTAAAATCGCCATTAGTGAAATCACCAACAACACCATCATCAACAGCTAAAAGTATTAAGGTAAATAATATATTAAATAAATAATACATATGTACATATTTTTCTCGTTAAGTTTACCTTTCACCGATATTTCGGTTGATAACTTTCATATTCGATAGGCAATTTTTGAAAAACAGAAGTGTTTTTTACAAAATCTGGGACTTCGCTGTGATACTCAAATCACATTTATTCAGATCCAATTTATTCTAGATTTTACAATATTCAATTCAAGAATTTTATATCTTAAAATAATGTTAATTGATTTCTAATGAATTAAATATATTTTCGACATCACTTTTCTTTTTAGACAACGGTAAACAAAACGAACAGCACTAAACCAGCAACATTCATATTGGTAAGTTAAACAAAATCAAATTCCCTGGATTTTCGTTAAAAATTAGCTTTTTTATTATAGTCGGTTAAACCGCCACCCAGAATAAGTACTCCTCCACCAGGTATGGCGGCCTGTCAGTATTGTCAACGTAACTTCAATGAGGATCGTTTGGCTAAACATGAGGATGTTTGTAAAAAGATGACGACTAAAAAACGTAAAATATTTGATGCTTCCAAACATCGGGTCAAGGGTACCGAAGCAGAGAAATATATAAAAAAAGGTAAAGTTTCAAGCACGAGCGGTCCAAAAACTGTAACGGCTGCAATTAAAAAGACTCAAGAACCAACCAACTCTGGAGAAAAGAAGAGCAGTTGGCGAAAAAAGCATGAAGAGTTTATAGCAGCCATAAGAGAAGCCAAGAAGGTTCAAGCTTACCTAGCCAAAGGAGGAAAATTAAGTGATTTACCACCGCCTCCGCCGTCTGAAAATCCCGATTACATACAATGTCCTCACTGTAGTAGACGTTTTAATCAAGCGGCAGCAGAACGTCACATCCCCAAGTGCGCCAATATGCAGCATAATAAGCCGAAACCCGTAAGAAAGCGTGTTTAACATATTAATAGGCAAAATAAGATAAAGGGATATGTAAAGTTTTGGACTTGCAATGTTGAATGATGTTTGGTCCAAACTAATAAAAAGTTTTTATCAATCCTTGACAAAATGTCGTTGAGGATTTAATCATTTTCTACTTTTATATTCTTATAACAATAATATTAGTTTGTTTTTTATTTTACTAATAATTAATGCTTATGCGTAAAAAATAATGCGTAATTTACTCCTAAACATGTGATAAATTATTTTTGTAAAACGATTTCTCATTTTCGTTTCAAAAATGAATTAATTTGAATAAATGAAATTAAATATTATTAATTAATCTGTTGTTTCCATTTTTATGTCCATATCATCTCCGTCATCTTTAATAGAAGGTACCTTACTAGATAAACGTTCAATTAGTGCTTTTACAGCTTTGGCAGCAGTATTTATTTCGAGACCCTCCATGGTGTATGCTAAATTATCTAGACTTGCATCGTCATCATCAGCAAACCAATTAACAAGCATTGCTACACAGCCGCCATCTCGTTCAGTGTGTTCTGTTTCGAAATATAAGAGTTCGTCAGCTGTATAACCCAATTTCTTGCCCAATTTTTTCCAATCGTCACCAATTAATGGTGCTAATTCCTCTATTTGTTCTTTCGATGCTGTAACTAAATTGGAATGTCCGTTGTTGTCCTCTTCTGGCTTGTCCAGATCATTTGTTTCTTCCTCCTCTCCCAGAACGCCTTCATCGTTACCATCGTGATCATTTTCTTGTTCCTGTAAGGCAACGGTTTCTTGTTCATGTGATTCCGACAAAGTTGGCGTACTCTCTGGGTTCGACCCATTAGCATTAGCTGCAGCTTGTTTGGCAGCATCTAATCTTTCCTTAGTCAGACGTTTACGGACTGCTTCTAAGTAGTCAGAAATTTTATAGGATGGCGAATTGATGAATGTGAAGAAGTGCGGGGACTGTCGTGCAAGCAAGCGTAGTGCACGCCATTCGAAAGATGTGTCATTTTTATCTCGTGAACTCTCTAAATATGTTTCAACTTGAGGAAGAAAGTTTCGTTCCTCACTTTTACATGCTTGCAAATTATCAGGTGAATAGTTCCACAGACGCGTTAAGACCTCACTAAAACAGTTGAAGAAAATATTTGTAATGTATGTATTCAAAATATAGAATTGTAATATAGGAATGTGGAGGGTCCCTATTTAGATTTGTAACGATAAATCTATAAAGGAAAGCCAAACCAAATTTACTTAATAAATAATAATCATTGATTCCTAGTCAAGAACATATTAACAAAGAACCCACACACGGTTATATAGTACCAGTACCATTAATAAAGACTGGCTACAGCTATAGTATTATTAACCCTTAATAGCCTGGTGGTACCGCCAGGAACCAACCAATAAAAATTAAGTTTTTTGTTATTTAAATATATGTCAACTTCATGTTTTGAGTTTTAAAATGTTTTTAAAGCGGCACTAATTTCTTTGATCGGTATTTGAATAAAGTTTCATTTGGCATGTCCAGGTTCAAAAGAATGCAATTACCTCAAAAAAAATTATTTTGTGATATTGTGTACTTTTGACAAAAAGTTTTAGTATAAATCGACAAAATTTTAAACAGAAAAACATATTTTACGGATCGTCGCCTAATATTATTGTACTAATAGGTATTTGAAGTGATTTTACTTCTTTAGTTAAAGAGATTTTTAGAAATTTCTGGTTGGTTCTTTAAGGTACCACCAGGCACCCAGACTTCAAATTTTTTCATATATCAGATTATATAAATCGATATTTTTGGGATGTTTTTTGATTGATTTATTTCAAAATGAAGCATAGCATTTGTGCCAGTAGTCTGTGATTGCTTGGTGAAATCTTGTGTTAAAATTCGAGTGGGAAAAGATCGACCAAAAAATTTTGGAGTTGAAATTGATTTGAAACGTCGGCGTACAATCTCTGTTTATTGCCAACTAGCTATATTCACCTAGATCACATAATACTCTTACCAAAATTTATATTATAAGGCATAACGCGATCAAAATATCCAAATTATTCATCCCTAACGAAAGTTCGATGTCGAAAAAGTCGCATAAAATCATATTTTTTATCAGAAAAGAGCTGTTTTATATCCCAGCAAAAAATATTAGAAGTGGATCTTTACATATGACATTTAAATCACTTCTAAAGTTGCAAATGCATCTTTTCTACTTCAGTAGATGTGATTTTTAATATGAGTATTTGGCACTAAATTGTTCGTGATTACCTCCGACATTTTTTAATTATATATTTTTGTATTTATATCCCAATATAATTGTCTTCATTAACAATGAAATTGCTTATTCGCCTTTAAAGTACGTTTTACAATATTTATAATTTGGAAGTCCGGGTGACTGGTGGATCCTTTAGGAACCAACCAGGTATTTTTCACAAAACACAGGTAAATACTACATATGAACAAAGTTGTAGAACAAAAGTTGCTTAGAAATGTGTGAAAAATGGAAAGTTTTATAACATTAATTTTTTTTCAGCTCAAACAAACAAATCAGGCTATTAAGGGTTAATCTATAAAAACAAACTTATACTTATACTTTACATACTTGCCCAGGAAAAACTTTGATTGTCCGTTGGCCTCTTTCAAGCAATCGCCCAAAGTTTTACGTTCTTTTTTAGCCGGAGGTGGGCTGTCTTCCATTAATGAGTCTTCTGGTTTTTTAAATTCTTTACAGCCTTCATTTTTCCAATTGTTCCACATCTCCTCACGAGTCAACATATGTTTAACAGTGCGTGCAAAACGTTTACCATTGGGAGGTGTTTCCTCTAACAGCTGATACACTTTGGTTTCCGTTTCTTTGATAAATTCCGTTTGGGCAGGAGTTAAAGTATTCGATTCTCTGGAATTTGTTAGACATAGTTTAAAGCTGGATGAAGATACAGAGGAATGTATGTACAATGCTTACGATTTAAATTTTACTGTAAGCTGCAAATACTGAAATAGAATTAGAAACTGTACTAAAACTGCACGTCGAAAATTGGCATCAGAAAGTTGTAAAGCCAATAGTTTTGGATTTGTTAAAAATTTAGCAAAGAAATTGTCGACCTTTTGGACAACTTCGACGATACCGGTTTTGAAATCATTACTGTATATATCATCCAAATCTATTTTCTCACTATCATCGCCGCTATCTTCTTGCGAGGAATTGGACCGAGTATCTTCAAGTTTAAAGCTGGAAAAAGATTCCAGGACTGTGGTAGCATGCTGAAAATAAGATAAATTAACAAGCTAAATTACAATTCTTGCAAACTTCTCTTACAGTTTGAAACATTTTCCAAGACGCTTTGCTGTAGCACTGGTTTGGATTACGGAAAAAATCTTGAAGAGACCAAAATTTACAATATAAATTGTAATCTATTTTGATGGGAATATCCTCAATGTCCTCCAATGTGTCGTCTAAATCTTTTCCATCTACACCATAATCTGTTACATTTTCCAAATTGAATTCCGAAACAATATTCAGACCAGATCTTTCGGAAAATGGAAAGAATTTCGACAAAAATAATAAAATTCGCCCACAGAAGACCGTGTTCTGAGCACGACTAAGACGTCTCAAAAGATCATTGCACATTCGCAATATATTGTTCTTACAAGAGGAGAAAAATATTTCCTCCTTCCACACCTCCACCATCTCTTCAACGTAATTAAAGATTTTCTCACACTTGTCCAACGTGACTGTTTCAAAAATGTCACCCAATAACACTACCGGTATAGTTACAGACACAATTTCCGCCCTTACAGCGGCTACAGAAAGCTTAACCAATTTCCCAATCAACTGAACGTCATTGCTCATTTTGAATATCAATAGTTCTCTAAAAGCTTGGTCCATAGGTGGCTTCTTATCGTGATCAGAGTTGTACGAGAAACTATCATATGATTTTCTTAAAATCTTAACATCATCGTCTTCAAAAGCCTTCTTTAAAGCGTCCTATTAAATGAATGGACAAAAACATTGTAAGTGGTGAAATATGAAATGTTTTAAGTTACGCTGACATACCGTAAATGCAGCATGCAATCCGGAGAAATCAGTAGTATTTTCTAAAACTTTACTCATTGTTTTTTTAATATAAGTTAATAAATGTTCTTATTTTATAATTTTTTTTTATTTCTATAATAATTTTCTGAAATTGTTTTACTTCCAATGTATTTTGTAATAATCGGCTTGTTTTTTTGTGTTTACGATTACTCCACACACATTTCGATAACTCGAAAAACATATGGAGGTTCTAGCTATCAGTACTAGATAATGATATGGCTGCCATCACCAATTAAAGTGCTTTTGAGACTATCAGATTTTATGATATGTATGTCTTTTCATATGGAAATCAAATAAAATTCCACTCGTATATTAAATAAGTAATCACGTGTTTCCAAAGTGTAGTTTTGAGCAAATCTAGTTGTTCTGAGCAAAATGAGTTGAAATCATATAGATTTCCCATATATTTTTAAGATCTACTAGATTTTATTAAAAAAAAACATTTTATTAAAAAAAATGTATTTTTTTCGAACAAGATTTGCTTATGAAAAGGTTTTTATAGAATGACTTTAAAATAATTGAATAATCGACTTTTTTATCGGAAAAAGTCGACTTTTTTGTCCAAACAAAGTCTATAAGTCAACTATCTTGTAAGAAAAAAAGTCGATGAATCGATTTTGCAAATTAAAATCGAAAGTGGAAAAAAGCCGGAAAAAAGTAAAAAACTTTTACTAACAAAAAGTAAAATTTAAAGTTTTTAAAATAATTCACATTAGTTATGTAAAATATTTCTCTCAAGGTGTGTTGATTTCAGACTATCCTATACTTTCTATTCTATACAAAATTTTGACAGAAACTGAACTAGCACCACCTTGTGTACATTCGTCTTGTTGTTACCCAACTGTCAATTCGATAAACAAAAAATCAGCTGGTCGTCTATACAAGTTACAGTGTTTATAAATAAGCATTGTTTATTGTTTATTACATGTATTAATCTGTTAAGAAAAATAATTAAAATTTAATTGCAAACTCAATCGATTTGGAAACAATGAGTCAAGCTGATATAAAACATTCATTAAGAAAATTGGAATTTCCAGCATGTGTTAAGGAGGCTTTACCACGTATTGGTTAGTAAAGGAAGCTAACAAATAAACAAAATCATTAACTTGGTTTTTCTTTATTTTCAGAAAGTATTATTATTGGACGTGGAAAGCAAAACTTTATTATGCAGTTAATATCAGAATTTGTGTTTTTGGAACGAAGCAAGGATATTGACGTACGGAGAGGACAGTCGCCGCAATCATATGGAAACATGCATATGAATAAAATACAAGAGTTTCAATTGATACTAGTACTCATAGAATTTTTTTCACAACCCGGTCCAGATTCGACTAGAAACGCAGTTTTCCTTTCACTGTTTGGCACCAATTTGACTCCTCAACGCTCTAAAATATTGTGCAAACTTATAAGTACAGCTGTATCTGGATCTGTAGCTCCACTGTTGTCATCTGCAGGTACATGGATGCAACAGGTTGGTTGCACAACTCCACCTTCTTTAGAAGTCGCACAAAGTTTAGTTAGTGATTTCATAATATTTTCTCGTAAAACGTCGGAGCAATTAAAGCAATTGCCTTTGGTGGCCCCCCACTTTGCAGCCAACTTAATGACAGCAGTAGCAGATTTGTATTTGAATGAACAAAGAGGTGGTTTGACCGCACCACCTGATGCACTTTTAGATGTTTTTTGCGAATGGGTTACCGAAAATCCTTCCTTATGTTTAGCATCGCAGCAGCCTTTAGCGTTGCCCATAGGAGCCATAGCAATGCCGGTAGTAACACCTATCGCTGGCCTAATTAGGTGGTCGGTTTTATCACCGCTTGTGTCAAATCGTAATACTTATAGTAATTTGCATTTATCCTTGCTGCAGACACTTTTAGAAATTGTTAATAATGGACCGCCAACTGCAGTAAGTGCTCAACATTTGGCTATGATCGCAGTACCTTTAAAGAATCATGCTGCTCGTTTAACGGCAGACGAAATAGATCCATCTAAAAACTTTGATTTTCAAAAATGTTTGGAACGTTACGCACAGGCCGTTCAAGTAGGTCTAAGTGGAAATTGCGTATATGGTAATGTGCCGCAACTGTTATGTGCTCTCGAATCTTTACCCCCTCATAGTCTAATGAAAATTGTAATTTCAGCGAATAAAAGCTTATAAAACGTTAAAAAATAATGATTATTTATTGTTTGTTATTTATTTATTTATTTGTTTACATTTCATTTAAAATGGTCTAAATCTTCGAGTCTGCTTTAATGACTCGATCTTCTTTTTATCGTCATCGAATTTTTTTCTCAATTCAATTATGTTTTTCATTTTGGATTCTCTAATTTGGAAAGTGTAAAAATTAGCTAATTCCTTCTTTTTTCTTCCGCGCTCAATTTTTTCTTCCAACTTGCCAATGACTGTATCCTTTTGTTCAAATCCAGAATTTCTGCCTTGTTTTCCAACAGTTACCCAACCGTCGGCGTCGGCTTCAGTATTTTTAGCAGCTGCAGCAGCTTCTCTTTCCCTTTCGTCGTAGTCGGCCATATATTCATCTATGTATTTTTGAGTCTTGGCAACATCCAAAAGCTTCTGTTGGTATTGCGAATGCCACAACTGCATGCCACTGTCAATTATCGTTTCTCCGGTGGCATCATTAAATAAATCAATGCTGGTAATTTGTAAAGCTCTCCCCACGCTATTGGTTGTTTTAAACACTACGTAAGCAACTTTAAATTTAAAGGGTGCTTCTTTATTGCTGAATTCGGTGGTATTTTGTAGCCATTTATCTGTTTCATCTCTGCCTGGTTTTTCAGCAAATGTGACAGACATCACTGAGCTCGTCCGGCTGAAAAATTCCTCCAGACTTTTTTCCGTTACATAGGGAGGTATATTTAACAAAAACAACGTTCGTCCTTTGGGTTTATTAGGATCCATTAGACGTATGAAATGTTCTTTCATATAAATGCTATGGCAGTGCTCTACTTCAGGTGTTAAACGCAGAGGAACAACTAAGAATACTCAAAGTTTAGTATAATATAATAGGTATATTTACAGTAATTTTTCTCACCTTTATAACCATCGATTTCAACCATTTTTATTTAACATTTATAGTTCTTATGTTATTTTTTATTTATATTACACGTGCTATTTCTAAATAGTTTGTTTACAATATTTTAGTTGTTGATTTTGTTTGACAGTTGCATTTGTGTGTACTAAAAATGTAAGGAAAGTTGGTGGAAAGTAAAACGTCAAAAAACATCACAATATGTAAAAGAGAAGAGTAGCCATATCGATTTTTTAACTGAACGGATTTTGTATTGTAAAATCTTTTAAACAATTATTTATTTTATTACGGTAATTTTCAAAATTTTTAAGAGGAAATTAAATATTTCATTATAATCTTGTTTAAATTTTGATTAAAATAACTCAGATTCAAAAAGAATTACTTAACCTGATTATCACTAGTGCGCCGAATCATATAATAAAAGGACAAACTTGACGGAGCATAGGAAAAGGAGGAATAACACATACAGAATTAATAAAATTTACTCCTCTTCACCAATTTATAGTCAATTGGAATATATTTCTTTGATTTAAAAGTTAAAAGAAAACTTCATTTGTCGTTGCAAATTGTTTGGTAACTTGACCAAAACTATACGGTTTAAATGAATACGGTGCCAAATCATGGATTTATTGAGGTACATTCCCTGCATCCTCATCACCAACATCAACATCAGCCACATTGCAAGCAACAGTGCTTTGTATTCACTGAAATTGCAGACATTGTCGAGTTGCCACCGGAAATAACCAAAATTGGGAGTGAAAAGATGCAAAACGGTGGAATATCTCCGTATACTAAGGATCCTTGTGGTAGTTCGGGAGGCATGGATTCACCAACAGAATCTGAAATTAAAAAGTCCCGAAGCAAACGAATTCTCATTGTGTTGGGGGTAATGTTGGCATGTATTGCCATGGCCGGTGGAATTCCACTTGCATTACAACTCAGGCAATCATCGCTGCTGGAAGCAAGATTGGCTTTCATCAGACGACTACTGAGTGAAGCTCCTCTAATTGAGGGCTCTTGGACACCAACACGCGAACAGAATTACAGCAATAGCATGAATGAAATGCGCCAGAAATATGTGGGCGCAGTGTTGTGGCCTATTGCGGTGCCATGTGGGGCTCAGTACTTGGATGCTGTGCAACTGGCCTTGGAAGGGATTGATGAGGCTAGACGAATAACAGCAGTTACTGATTCAATGCATATCGTTGAATCTGCCGATGAAATGGAACAAACCCACATTCGTGGTGAAGTAGCTGTATTAATGGGACTTGGTGGAGGTCATGCCTTGGGTACAAGTTTAGCAGTTCTACGTTCTATGTATTTACTAGGTGCTCGTTTTGTTTCGATCACTAGTTTGGAATGTACCACTCCGTGGGCGGCGTCGACTAAAAACTTGGATTATTTAGTCGAAGGAAATGCGACCAATTCCATTAATGATTTCGGAAAGGTATGATTTTTAAATATTTCAACCATGTTTATGTAATACACTTACTACTAATACCATTGATTACATACATACATTAGTATGTACATTAGAGTGGACCCAAAATTGAAGTTGCTGATGTTCCCACCGAAAATTACATTATAAACCTCATATTATTTCACGTAAACGATATGTTTTGTATTTTATTTGAAAATTTTAAAGCCTATTTTCTCCCCGGTATTGTGCTAGCTAAATTTATCTAACGTACTTAATATGTATATCAGTATAAGCATAATTTTATTAGCTTTACATTGGTATATACACTTTATGATTTCATTCTATTATAAAACAAATTTTTTAGTTTAACTAAAATATTAACATAATTATACTAAATATGTACACACTACACCATTTTAAGTTTAAATTGAGAAAAACGAAACTTATATTGGGATAAACCAAAATGAATTTCAGAAATCCAATTTAAAATTGAGACATACCAAATTAAATTTAGGATTCAAAATTGATATTAAGAAAAAACAAATTGAAATTTGAATTTCCAACTTAATATTGAGCATGATACAACCATGTTTTATTATGATATTGAGAAAAAACCAGTTTATATTGAGAAATCGAAATTAATATTGGGACAATACAAATTGAAATTGATAAAATACAAAATGATATTAAGAAAAACTAAATTAATATTGGCAAATAATAATTTTGTATTGAAATTTATAATATTTTAAATGCATATCCTATTTAAAAAATTTATAAGAAAAATATTTTCAAATAATTCCATACAAATTTTAAATTTCTCATCATATATTAATTTCTCAATTTCAATTTGTAATTTTTTAATATAATGTTGGAATTCTGAAATTAATTTATTTGAGGATTATTTTAAATTTTATTGAGGATTATTATGCATTAATTTCAACAGATTATATTAAATTCATCTGTGTTAAAATGGAAAAAATCTGAAAAATTTCAAAAAATTTTTATATGCCGCTGAAAGTGTCTCTCAAGGACCATTCTTATGATACCAAAATTTCATATCATTCCTTTGGAAGAAATATGAAAAAATATATATAAAAACCTCCAAAAGGACCTTTTTATTATTAAATGTATTAAAAGTAGTAATTCTTTCATGTTTCTTTTAACTTTTAGTTAAGTTTGATGTATTTAGTTTTGATGCCGGTATAAGTATACAAAGACACCAAATATTTGACGAAATAACATGAACCTTAAAAATTGGCATTATGATTTCCTTTAAATATATATCTACATATTTACATAAACATAACATATTGTTGATGTTATTATTTTTTAACGACTTTATTGTTCAATTCAAAATTATTTGTAAGTACAGAAATCATGTTATATACAGGTATAAAACTGATATTCGTAACGGTGTCCAACCTTGATTTTATTCAAAGCCATGAAGTAGTTTTCTAAACTACTTATATATCTTTATTTCTTTGTTTTAGACAATGTTATTTGAAATGAATCGCATTGGAATGCTAATTGAAATCTCTCATCTTTCTGATACTGCAATGGTAGCTGCTCTACGAACAGCCAAAGCTCCCGTATTGCTAATAAACTCAGCACCTTCATCATTTTGCAATAGTACAAATGTAGCTGCCATTCCTGATCGTGTTCTTAGGTTGGTAAATTCTTTATAAATTATTAAATTTTTTGATTAAGTTTTTATTGTAATTTTTATTTATTTCCAGTTTACTTCCCGACAATGGCGGTGTTATCATGCTTAATCTTGAACGTTGCGGAGAACGCTTGATAAGTGTTCGCGAAGCCATTAATGCCATTAATTACGTGCGAAAGGTAGCTGGTGTCGATCATATTGGTTTAAGTGGCGCTCCAAAGGGATACGCTTTCCTTTTGGCTGAGTTAGCTCGAGATCGCGTTTGGGGAAATGCTGCCATTAAAAAATTGATTGGTGGTAATGTTGTGCGTATATTACGAGAAGTTGAAACCCTAAAGAATCGTTTGCCTCTATATGAGGAATGGATACCACATGAATTGATTGAGAGCAATTCGTATTGCCGATATCCAGAATCTTAAATACTTACTCATATTTTTATTTATGTGTTTATGAAATTAACACAAAAAGTGTGTGATGAATGATTTGTAACCTTCAACATAAGATCACAGAATATGGAGATAATGAGTGATATTTTAAGTATTTGTTAATACGAGTACTCAAAAACTAATTACTATATTTATTGTAGAAATGCACCACTTTTAAAAATCAAAGATTAAAATAAATTACAAAATATTTGTTCATCATGTAATCATCGGACCTTATTTGACCTTACCAAAGTATTTTTTCAGCAAATTATTATAGTATTAAAATTAGGCATAGGAAAGTTTTATATAATCCTAGTTCCCATATACATATATATGCCCGACTGCACTTTTGATAACTGCCTTTTTGTTTGCAAAGGCTATAATTTTCCATTTGAAAACAAAAATGTTCAAATTTTTTATCAAAGACAGTTTGAGTTTTATAAAATTTAGCAGGAATGTCCACCATTTTTTTCTAATTAAATTTATAAGTACGACTAGTGACCAAATTGTAATTTTTGAATAGACAGATTTCGTACTCTCTGTTCTCAACTAGTGAATGAAAGAAAATTTAATACATATTTACATATTGACATTTGAAAATATCACTACCAAGAAAAAGAAACGCACAATTTGTTGAAAATGGCTAATAATACACAAAAATTATCTTCAGCTAAGATATAGAAAATTTTATTCTATACAAAAATTATAATAACTTATAAGCTTGTATGATGTATAATAAACGTATATGTATGTATGTAAACGAAAAAAAAAAAATATGACCGCGCTTAGCGTATACGGAATCAACTTTTATTTAGTTTTCTAAATTTCCCAGTTTGCTCATTTCATTGAGATGTTAATATCGTCATTGGAAGTGCACCTCCCATTTTGTATGGGAGGTTCGTATACAAAAGGGTGGTTTTACAAAATCAATGTCGGGTTTCTTTAGACAAAAAGTGCTTCTAGGGCCTCTTGTTCTTGGGAAGTCAGCTTAAACTGGTGACGAAAGAATTGTGTTTTCAGACAGTAAATAGGTTTCGCCATCCACCGGGCATGGTGTACTGGACCTCGAGACCTGAAGCGCACATATTTTCCGTCAAGATGGCCAAGATGTATCACTGCCAATTGTAAAAGCTCTTTGTAGTCGCCAAAAAATCGAGATTTTCAGAACTTTGAGGCCCCAGTGGCACGGGTTAACATCTTCCAATTGTGCTTAAACTTTGGCAATCCTAGAATCTGACAGAAAGAAGTATCTTAGGGGGTGCCCCCTAAAAATTCAGATAAATATTTGAAAATACAAATATATATTTTTTTATGTTGTTTTATTAAAAATATTTTAGAAATTAGAAAAAGTAATATATTAATTCTGACTTGGGGGCCCCTTAGCCCAAAGCACGTGCCCTCATGGTATTGGAGGGTATTAAAATAATACTTGTCCAATATTTACTCAGCTCCTTGTCATAGCCAGTGTACTTTAAACTAAAGAAATATTTTTCGTGTTTAAAAAGATTCAAGATTAGGCATTAGACATTATTTATTTAGAGTGGGAATGCAATGTGCTGTTTACCATCAGTTAAATGGTCCACTATTAATGTAGTTAATGTATGAGAAAAAGTATGTATGTATGTACTTACATTTAAAGGGGTGTCATAAAGTTTGGGCATTCGTGTCGTATGAATAACATTTAATTATTCATAATATGTACATACATACATACATACATACATACATACATACATACATACATACATACATACATACATACATACATACATACATACATACATACATACATACATACATACATACATACATACATACATACATACATACATACATACATACATACATACATACATACATACATACATACATACATACATACATACATACATACATACATACATACATACATACATACATACATACATACATACATACATACATACATACATACAATTATATGTACACGGATACAAACATGTTTTCTGTAGTTCTTTCCCTTAATGTAAATATTTATTTAAACTGTCTTCTTTTCGTTTTATTATTTCTTGAATGAAAAAACATATTCAAACTAACTAATAAAAGAAAATTAAAGAAAAAGTTTTTCGATAAAATATCTTTGTTTATTTTACATTTACCCTAAACAACAATTTTTAACAAATACAAGTACTATACAGTCGTGGACATATTAATGAAGGCACTAATGTATTTTTAACAAATCTTAGTATCAAAACGGCGTGATGTCTGCCATATTTTTTTAGCACAGTTTCTGAGTCCTCGTTTGAACCCATAGCGATTCCAACAGACTGGCGAACGTACAGCCTGTGTGTGTTACAAAACTTGATGGACGAATGAATCCGTAGTTAATTGTCATAATTTAATGTATTCAGTGATTGGTTTTAATTTTATTACATATAACAAATATCTTTATTGGAATGAATATTTCAGTTTATTTCTTAACGCATTAAACTTGGAAACATATTTGTATTCAAAATAATATTAAGCATTGGTTTTAAAATAGCTTAATTAAGTTATCCATTACAAATGTATGTTCATATTATTTTATCCTTGACTGTATTTATACATAACTACATATGTATGTAGATATGTACATATGTATGTGTGTACATATACATATATGGACAATTCCATACCATCGTTCGTGACATTTGTACGCCTATAGAGGTGTATAGATTTGTTAATAATAGTAGTAGTACTTGAAAAATAATTCTGTCATTATTTTCCCTTCAGAAAATACTATATGCAAAAAAATTCTTTCTATTCCCAACCTTGTTTTCCAAAATATGGAGTAACATGAGCAGATATCATGCGTCAAAAAAGGAAGTTTTTTCTTGTAATTTGTAATCCATGATGGATTTTAAATAAAAGATCATAACAAATGAAATGAATAAATGAAAATAATTGAATATATCACGTAAATCGTTGTATGTCAGTCTTTTAGGTTATAACATATGTACATTAGGATGTCCCGTGGACAACTTTTTTGGGGGAATACCTCTCAAACGATGCGTATTAATGTACTAAATACGAGAAAAATAAAAATTATTTTGTTTTTTAAAAAGGCCCTCAATTTGAAATTTTGAAATTATTTTTCCCGTAATCAGCTCAAAATGACGGAATTTTTGAGACACATTTCGAAAAAATCGAATATATTTTATTTTTCAAAAATTATACCGAGGTCAGGATTTTCAATCGCTGGTAGGGAACTGAGGACCATTCGAAAAAAATTATTTTATATTTTTCTCGCGTTCAGTACATTAATACGCATCGATTAAGAGGTATTCCTATATGAAATTCTTAAAAAAGCTGTTCCTCGAGACACTCTAATGTACATATAGACTTATGTTTGTACTTTTTAAATATGGGAAACTTCTCGCCAAGTGATACAAACTATTTTTTTATACATATTTAGGCATCCCACTCGATATCCACTATGCGACCAATAAGCTCGTATTGAGTATTAAATAAAATAAACATAATTATGAGCTAGGTATATTATATGGTGGCTAGGTATATTAATGGACCAGTTTGAAAAATTGCCAACAACATTCGTTATTGAATTATCTTAAAAAACTGCAAAAGTTTCAGGAGTGATTATTTTGTCAGTCGTGATTTACTATTTCATGGAATTGCCCATACATGTATGTATGTATGTATGTAAGTATAATATACTTTCACAATTACGTATTTATGCGTTTTAGTTGTTTATACTATTCATTGTTACATAAAATATTTTGCCGTTTGTGACACTTTATCGTAAAATTTATATCCGGCCAGTGGCACTTTAACTTGAGTGTTTCGAATTTCCGTTTCCGTTTAAGTGTGTGCTTCGATCGTGTGCAACTACACAAGTTTAAACATTTATTCATTTATTCATTCATACATAAATACATTTGATACTGACTACACACACAAATACTTAATACATATGTATATATGTACATACACATGTATGCATGTACGTATGTATGTATGCATGTACGTATGTATGTGAATTAAACTAATGTGTACGTATGGACCACATCATCATCAGATATCTAGGTACTACTTGCACTATTTAGTTAGTGTGAGTACTTATTTGTTTTGTGAGTTACCTCTTGAATTAATCAACAATTTATAATATTAATGCAACATAATTAATGTGTCAAATACACAAAACCAAACAGTATGTTTAAACACACACCTACCTACACACAAATATAAAAACATTTTTATAAAAAAGAATACAGTAAAAAATAAAACAGATAGAAAATTGATTTTTTATTGAGGATTCTATCAAAACTACAATTTTAGTTAACAAAAGCCTATAGTTTAGGTATGACCAAAATGACCGTAGAAAGAGGTTCTTGTTATTAGAACACTATTGGCTACCGTGTAGAGATAAAAAATATGAACTTTGAACCTCGATCAAATCTAAACTGTACTGAACTTGGAAATTTTATAAAACTTTAAATTTCGTATGCATGTAAAGGATGTATGTGCCGAATTTCGTTAAAATCTGAGAGGGTCATGTTCAAAATCCCAATTTTTGTTTCGATATATAGAGTCCAAAGTATGTATATGAGAAGCTATAAAAGTGACTTTTTAAAAGAATAGTTTAAGAACTCTAGCTCCTCCTTATTAGGCCCTATCGTGTTCTCAACCGACAGATGGCCATACATGGATTATCGTCTTGGAATCTAACAAAGACCTTGAATATATATACACTTTTGTTTATTTTATGATTATGCTGAGCCGATTGGACTTTAAGGTTTTGGAAATACGGTATAGTAGAGTATGGTTTATACAAATGTGTGTTTTAATATTAATTAAATATTTTTATTCTTTAGAGAAATATTATTGTTTTGGTATCTAGTGTAGGTATATCGATTAACAGATGTGTATGTAAATATATGCATATATTTAATAGTAAAATGTAAGGCTAAAGACCACCAACCAAAGGTTATCACAGGTGCTGCAATGATGGTAAAACACACATTTGGATAGTGCCATATGTAAAGCAGTTAAAAACTAATCGTTCTAAAAATAATAATTTTTGTAAAATTTACTTTTTTGTTGTCATTTCAAATCAAAAATAACAAAAAATTCTAAAATCTGCAGAAATATACATATATACTATATGTATATAAATTTGAATTTTTTATATCGAAATAGCGAAAATCTTTAATTTATTTTTACAATTTTGAAATACGAGTTTGAATCACTTTGCATTAATTATGATACAAATAAATAACTATTTGTAATTTTTTTTTAAATATATAAAAATTAAATATCTAAAATTCAAACTTTAACACGATTTAGAAGTAAACTATTTTTTTATGTATGTATGTATGTACATTAAAGGTGCCCAAAAAAATCGATTTTGTTTGGATGGGTCTTATTTTGTTCATTAGTGTCTAAAACTTACTTCTAGAGAAAATTATCTATCCAACGAGGTATAAATAAATTATTTTAGAGGGCAAACAAGTTATTTCCCAAGCCATATATTAAAAAATTATGCATTTTTTGGATTGTTTGGCCTTTGTTTTGCATGCAGCAGTGATGTAAACAAAATTTTTTAATGCAAAGACTTTAATCCAAAAGTCGGTTCCGATAATGTCGTCCTCCAACACACCATGGGAGCTCATGGAATCGGAACTATGAATGATAATGGTGAAAGACTTATTGCGCTCTTTGGTATTAATGAATTTAAGATTGGCGGAATGATTTTCCACACAAACAGCGCCACCATAAGAACTGAAAATCAGATAGACCACATATGCGTCAGTGCTAAATGGAGTAATAGTCTATGTGATGTTCGGAACAGACCTGGTGCCGACATAGGTTCGGATCACCACCTACTATTTTGTAAATAGCATTTTGTTACTAGGAGGTTAGGCAGCCAACCAACTGAGAAGATGGAAACATAGTACAAATATGGAATGCGGAATGTTTTCCTGATGATTGGTTGCGGGGTATTATAGTGAAATTGCCAAAAAGGGGACGCAACTGACTGCAACAACTGGAGGAGCATAACCATTTTATGCGTTGTCATGAAAGTATTTATGAAAATCATCCTAGAAAGGATGATCACCCATGTTGACGATAGATTGCGACAAGCGATAGATTGCGAAAACAAGACGGTTTTCGAGGCAATAGATCGTGTGTTGATCATATTAACACGCTAAGGTTAATTATTGAACAAGCTGTTGAGATGCGCTCTCAGCTGTATTTACTGTTCATTAACTATTGATTCGATACATAGAGAATGTATATGGACCGAACTTCGAAACTTTTGTGTGCCGGAAAAAATCATCTCTATTATACGGAACAGCTATGATGGATTTAAATGTTCAGTACTGCATGAGGGCCTAATGTATTAACCTTTTAACACCGAATCAGGAGTACGTCAAGGTTGTCTTATATCGCATATGCATTAAGTACGGTTGGCCTTAAAATTAATGTTTTGAAGACGAAGGAGATCCTCATTAACTCTGGACTAGTAGAACCCCTAATTCTTTACCAAGAACATATCCATCGTGCTGAAGAATTTCAATATTTGGGCAGCGTCATAACTGTGGATGGTGGTACAGCTAGGGATGTCGAAAGCCGAATAAGAAATAATAATATTTGGAATTTTACTTTTTACAGCGAGAGGACGAAAATACATATATTTAAAGCATGCGTCCTGGCTGTTTTACTTTATGGATGCGAAACTTGGTTCGTTACCCAGGGTATTAGAAATAAACTACGTGTATTTGTTAAAAGATGTTTTCGAAGAATCCTTAGAATATTTTGGCCTCGTATAATTCGTAATGAACAACTTTGGGCAAGAGTAGAAGTAAATGAATGGATTGGTTGTACACTCCGAAAACCTCCTGAGGAGATATGTAATCATGCTCATGATCTGCTACCCACAGAGTATATATATATATACTCTATACTATATATATATATATATATTCAGTCGATTTCTGGCACGAGTTCCCCTTATCCGATTTGGCTAAACAAAAAGGACCCATCCAAGCAAAATTCATAATTTTTGGACACCTCTAATGTACATACATATATAAAATACATGCAGTTATTTACATTATAACAAAAACACACATTTGTACATGGATGAATTGATTCAAATATGATACAGCATTCATTTGTAGGATGTAAGACCAAGCATACTTATAGTTTCTATAATGTAAATAAATATGTACATACATATGTTTGTATGAATGTATGCATTTTGTTATTTGCTTAAACTATATGATGCATTTGCATTTGTGGTCAATTTTCAGTCTTTTCTGCATTACATGCTGCTTGATTAAACAAACTATAACATATTTAAATTTTACAAATAACACTATTACAGTTTCATGTCTGAATCTCTTTTGGGCAACACAATTCAAATGCGAGTATATACATAGTTAGTATGTGTGAATATTTTGTCTACTGAGTAACTATGGTTCGGTGTGCACTCCCATAGCTAAGAGACAGTCATGGTGTGAAGCCTTATAATGAATTTTTAAAAGACATAAAGATACCAGGATCATTGAATGGACACAAGCAAAAGAGAGGACAGCACCACTAAACAACATACTACAACATTTACTTGTTTGCATTGTTATTGGGTACAAGTTGGCAAAATGGTTATAAATTTTAAAATTACTTCGCAGTGTCTGGACAAACTATAATAATTGTATTTAGCACAATGTATATATGTATGTAGATGTGTAAATATACATTAGATATGCCAATGAAAAAAAAATTTTTTTTTTACAAAAAAAAAAAAAAAAAAAACATAATTTCTTATTTCAAAATAATATAATATCTTATAAGTATCTGCTATAAATTTTAGAATTTCGATTTAGATATTAAATAATAAATTACATATTGTTATTTTTCAGTGCATGTCTAATCTATATGTATTCATTAATTTACATATGCATGTTATTGGTATTTATTTATGTATGCATGTATGTATGAATATCCCACAAATTCGTACAAATGTATTAAAGATACATCATAATTCATAAAGAAGCTTTTAGAAGTTATTCACATTATTTATTTTTGAAAATAGGTATTAAAATGTAATAGAAATATACGAGCATTTCGGGAGTTAAAAAAAAAATAATATTGATCTTTCACTCTGTTCTAATTTTCTAAAATTTTCAATTTATTATTTACCTATTTTTAATAACTTCGTAGCAAAAACATATTAATGACTTGCAATTACCAAACAACTTACCTATCAGAGACTGAGAAGTAGTTTACTAATGGTTTATAATCCAATATTTTCGTTCCTAGAAAATAAAAGAAGAATAGGTTTTTAAGGGCAACTTTTAGCAGATTTGATTATTTTTAAGTTAAAGTAGTAAGTTCTTGCCTCCTGATGACAGTAACGTATTAAAATCAAATTACTTGTGTATTCATCTGGCATCATATATGTTTTACATTTTACGATCATGGATTTTTTGAAAACCAAACCTTTTTCTGTTATTCCTGAAAAGCTTGCATATTCAGTTTCCCATAACATATTTTAACATTTCTTATTAAACATGAAAGTACGTAGAAACTCTTAAATACCTAGATTTTGAAATTTTCTTTTATCAGAGAATTTCCAATATTTCCTCTTGTACTTTTTCGATATTTTGCTATTTAATTCGTAACACCACCGACTGATTGACTTTATTGTCGTCGTTTATTTATTCATTTATGTTTTGTGGTTTTATTGTGTAAACCTCAAAATTATTATTTTCTCTAGCTTAACAACATGCTTTAATTAAGAAAATATATATGTATATATACATACATATGTATGTATGTATGTATGTATGAAAGTGTATAGGTGTTTTTGTTGGTTTTTGAACTTTTAATAAATTGTTCTTAACCACAAAATGGTGTTTAAAATAATGACAGGTTCAGCAGTTCCACCAGCATGCAGCAGCAGCGATGACAACAACAAACAATAAAAAAAAATTAAACGACCATGTAGTCAGTGCTGAATATTAACTGGGCTTAAACAAGGTATTAAGGTCACTGTGTAAGTGGATGTAGACAGAGTGAATGCATGAATAATACTTAAGGATATAATAATAATTGTGTATCTTTATTTTTATTGTAACCTCGATGTATGTATGTAAAAAATGCAGGAGTATTTTGTAATCCATATCCGTTTTGTATTTTGCGTTTTAGGAAACTTAAAAATAACTTGTGAAAGAAAATTTGAACACACATTGAAAGCAACTTTATTAAACAATTATGTAATTTTATTAAGTTAAAATACAAATTTCGTAGCAAATTTAAACAAATTTTTTAATTTTAAAAATTTTAATTCTACCCAAAGTATCGTTCAATACGGTACCTATAAAATAATGTTACTGAAATAAGACTAAATGTCTTTACCGCTAATAAGCCTATATCGGAATAAACCATAAATATTGTTATCATTTCACCGATTGTCAACATTGATTTGTGTTGTTAACTAAATATGTATCATTTAAGTACCACTTGTGCGTATGATGAATATAATATTTTTACATCAAGTATACTCTACTAAGTTGATAAGCTTGATGTTTTTTTTTTATGTGTACAGCATGTAGGATTGACAATTCGACTCCACTTTAAAGTAAATAAAATATAAATTTAGTTTAAAAAACTACGTTTGGGACGTTCTTCAACTGTTTCCTCAATTTTTTTACACTCATTGTGTGAGTGAGTGTGTGTGTCGGTGGGTTGTATTTTCAATGCCAGCATAAAAAAGGACTAACTAACCAGACTGGTCGCTTACTATCCAACGTAAAGTTAGTTGGAAATATTTTGCATGCATTAATATGCAATTGTTCACTGTCCTCCGTTTTTGTCCTTTTTCCAAAACAGTGGTTATTTGTAACTGCAACAACAAGTAGAGTAATATAGTAGTGTCCATACTCTACAAATAGCGGTAGTTAGTGAAAGAGGAGAGAAAGTTTGGTTGGTAGTGGTGGCGTAATATGAATTTGAACTCAAAGTAATGGGTGCAGTTGTTATTGTGTGGTCGTTGTTGCTGCTGTCGTAGTACTAGTACTAATAGAAGTCGATGTCATAGTAGTTGTTTGCAACTACAATTGTTGTTGCTGTTACTACTGTTGTTGCTGCTGATGTTTGTGATAAAAGTTTCTAAGCATTTTGATTGTATGTAGACTGCGCACAATAACATTCACACGGCACTTGTGTGATTTCATGTGTACAACAAGCACTTGTTTACTTGTGCCCAGGTGAGGTTCGTTGCAAACATGGCAAAAGCCTGTGTTTTTTTTGGTGAATATTTACAGTTGCAGTTTTTCCATTGTTTTTTCTTCAACTTTTCGCTTGAATTTTGTTCTTGTTGCTGGTGTTTTGTTTTATTGTTTTTAATGAAAATTCTGGCAATGTTTTACATTTCCAGCAGCGCTTGCTGCGATGTTGTGGAGTCAGCATAATTTTTTTACTGTTGTATTATTTTTACACTCACTCACAGAGTTGTTTAAGCCATGTTCTCTGGTTCATAAAGCATGAAATATTAAGCATGGCCATATTGCTTTCAGCTACTAAAACAACAATTGCAACAAAAAATGTTCAAATAGTTTGAGTTCTTTTTCAGTTTTTTTGTTTTGTTTTGTAAAGCATCCTCTGGTTGTGAAGGACTTCTTTTTTACATTTTAATTGAAGTAAAATAAGCCGTGGTTGAATTTGTGTTTTTCCTACAACTACTATTACTAGTACTGAGGTTGGGTTCTACTAATAATTTTGCAACTAAGAATAGTGATATTTCCAGTTTAGTGAAAGGAGAACATAAAAATGGCAGTTTACCTGTATAAAACTCATACACAGTCACCACATCTCCTGTATTATCCATACGACTGTCTGTTTTGAAATTAGTGGCCGTGTAACATTTTTTGCTCCATTCATTTTACAGCAGCAATTTTTTGTTGTTTGTCCCAAGTTTGTTCTTTTATATGGCCAGTATGTCAGTCAGTCATTTGGTCAAATAGACATTTTATTTAGTGTTTAGTCAGAAGTTTAGATGAAAGTGGAGGCATAGAAAAAAGTAGTTTATTGTCAAGTATTTAGAATGTATATATGCAGGAGGTCTAGTGTTGACCAACTTGTTCAAATTGTTATGACTTTATTAGTGTTGTGAAAATTCCCCTCCATTGTCATTCATTCCCGTCACTTACAATTCACGTAAAATACCCACAACATATACAGATTATAGTTTAACAGTTAAATGTAAGTACACATACATACACTTATTCATACGTACATACGTGCAAGTTGCAGATGATGCTGATTTGAAAGCTTACGTGTAGTGGTCCATATGTTGTTATTGTTTTTACAGCTTCTGATGTTTCGAATATCCCCTCTCTTCTTTTTTAGCGTCTTTTTGTTTTTTATTACCTTTTTGATTAAGTTTTTAGCGTGTGGTTTGAACTGTTCATTTTTTCTGTTTGTGTTTCATTTTGGAAATTCTATAGTTCTTATAGTTGCTACATTGTGATTTGCTGCATGAAGTGGTGATAAAACGGCTGTTGTGAATTTTGTCTGTTTATTTTTTATGTTGCATTTGCTGTCGACATTATTGTTATGACTTTAAGCCAAAAATCTGCTGTGTTTTAGTAGAATACATTGAAGTTTATATGCGGTTAAGGATTTTATATTATCTGTCAATGATCTAAATTTTTTTGTAGTTGAACTTAAACGATTTTCGTTTTAAAAAGGGCAGCCATTTTCCAGAGTTATCTAAGCAGTGTAAAATGTTGATTTCATTTAAAACTTAACTTAATAAAACTTAAAATGGGTACTTATTCCCTTCGGAAGATAAGAAGTTGTTAGGAGGTGTTGCCACGGTATTATTGTATATTATGTAGGGAAGTTCAGTTAAATATAATGTTTACCTAAAGAGATCACAAGAGTGTCTTTATATCACTAAAGAGGTTTTCTGATCCGAATATTTTTCAGAAAAAGCTATGATGGTACCAATTACCAACGATATTTATACTCTACATCACAACAGTAGGGAGGGTATTATCAATTTGTTCTGATTTTGAAAAGCACAGAAATATTGGTCTTATACCAACCTCGGCTTTGAATTATTTTCTGAGTAGACAAAGACATATTCGCCTATCCTTGTACTTAAAATACAAGTCGATATTTTAAAGATAATTCGCTGATTTTGGTTGAAATCGGTTCATTACATCTAATCCCTATACAAAAAATGCAAATATACAACTATTTCTACAAAAAATCGGCATAAGTTTAATATAAGCTTAAATAGTACCGCTGATATCTGTAATGATCGTTCCTTATTTAACTCTTGTCTCCATACAATGTCCTCTTCAGAAAACAATTTTTCAAAAATTCAAATCGGCCTTACCCGTTCCACATAGAGTAAAAAAGTACGTCGAAAAAGTATTTCAATTTTAAAAAGTTTAAAAGTTTTCGATATTAGCTCTAAACAAAATTTTAATTTTAATTAATCTGTGATTAATTTTGTTTATGAATGGTTTTAGATATCAAGAAACTGATTTTATAACCCTAATGTATATATTTTAACAAATATTTAAAGAAACAATTTATTTGATACTTATAAAACATACCCAGCAAAATCTTTGTAATGTCCTGTAATTGTAAACACTTACAATAGGTAAGTATTTACATAGTTTTCAATAAGTACTACATATCGTTCTGATTATATAGAAATACTTTAATAACTTCTTATTAACAATATGTTGTATAAATACTTTCTAATTCATTAGTCAGCTGTATATGTTTTTTCGCACATTTACATTGACTTATTTTCGTAATTACTTGTAAACGATTGTGGTAAGTACTTGTCTCCAATGACATCACCATGTTAAAATAATTACTTAAAATTACATTTAAACCCCTTACCTGGTAATGAAAGTTTTGCTGGGTACATATGTTTGTATACAGAATAGAAACATATGCATATATATTTTATGATTGTTTTATTTTCTTCTTTTATAATAATCAAGCTAAACTTTCAATTTAAGTTAACCTCATAATCAAATAATCATAACAATAACAAAAATAATGAATAAACTCATGTACGAATCTTTAAAACAACAAACAAACAAATGAAGACAAACATATGCTGACATGCTCTTTTTTAAGCGGGCAAAGCACTTAATATGCTCAATTTTGACTTTCACAACCGAACACATTCACACAAGTACTCTCTTTGAATTTCTCTCTAACAATGTTTCTCTTTTGCCTTTTCTCACTTTCTCTCTAACAATGTTTCTCTTTTGTCTATTCTCACTTTTCTACTCGGGTTCAGAAAGTTTTTATTATCGAAACGTATTGAAATCGAAACATATAACGGTTGTTTGTTTGCAAACAGTTAGTTTCTTCGCATCACTACGAGAAAGAGGTTGTATTGCCGTTACTCCTTGTTTAGTCGTTTCCCACTTCCTTCGAAAGACTTTAACATATCAGGAATTATTTATTGACACGTGTATGTGTGCATGTTTGTATATGGTGGCATGCAAGCAATTACACATGATGGATCCCAATGCTTTTGTGTCGTTTTTATAATATTCCAACCGTTTAGCAGTTTATTGAGTATAAAATTCTAAGCGGAAATCATAAAATATTTAAATATTATATTGGTGCTGTCTTCATTTTAAAATCCATTAAGGAATCAATTGCATTACCTAAATTACATGTATTGGCAGAAGAATTTTTTTCCAACCCTGCCATAGTCATCAGCATCATCACGAGTTTATGATTTTTATGCCAATCACACAGACAAGTTTATCATGTTTTTATTCCTTATCCTGTAAATTGAATTCATAAAAAATATTAAAAATATATTTATTTCATTAATAAAAAAACACGTGTATTAAAAGAAAAACAATAACATTTTGGGTCAAATGTGATCACATTACCCTTTTATGCGTTTTTAAAAAGGTTGCATGAAAATTGAAATAAAAAAATATAATAAAATACTTGGCAAACGAATAAGAGATTCAATTAAGGTAATGAGAAAATATTTAGCTCATTTTTTAAGAGGCTTTTTTAAATGTTATTAAATTAAAGATATAAAGGGAAACAAAATTGGTAATGGATACAATTTCGGGCTTACATGAACTACAAGCCACTAATAGACAAGCAACTATTAGTTTAGATGTAAAGGAGATTTTTTGTTGTAAACGTCAAAAGTAAAACTCATGTTATCTCGTATTTTGATTTTTTCAAGTTTAAATGAGAAACATATTAACCTGAACTAAGTATTTAGGTTTAATTTCCTATTATTTGTTTATAATATATTTTAATTTTTTCTGTAAACCTGACGTTAATATTTCATAAGTCCAATTTAGGGACGTTAGATTACTTTCTATTCATACTCATTTTGCTTTACAGACAAAAGCGTTGATCCGTGCAAATGTTTTCTTTCATTTGGAGATTTTTTTTACTTTTTCATAATTTTTCACTAAATTTTTAGATTTATTAAAGATTTATCAAAATGGGTATTCTATAAATCTCAAATAAATTTGTTAAATATAAGATAAAATGTTTAGCGAATATACTTCAACACATTTTTAACAGCTTATAAAATAACTGAAATAAGAAATGTTTTTCCATAAAATTAATTTCCATCTCTCGAAATTAAATTTATTGTTAAACACAATTTAAAATAAAATTCTTACTTTGAAATCAATCACTAGATTTTATTTTCAGACAATGTTTTCTTCTTATTTTTGATATCCAAACAAAAGAAAAGTATTATGAATGGGAGAGTGAGGAAAATAAAGAAAAAATGTTTTTTCATTCATAATTCAATTGTCCAATCATTATAATATAAACAAGATTGATGATAAACTAGAGACAGCACACAACAATATTGCCGTTAACATAAACAAACTCATACTCATAGATTCAGACAACACAAATACAAATAAAAGCACTGACACCCACACAGACATAAGTAGATGGACACATATAGTGCAATAAATGTATTCGAGTAATATCATGAACTCTTCATGTTTCTTTTCTTTCTCTCTGTCTTCATGTTTAACTTTTTAGACTAATGGCGCCATGGGGGACAAGGATTATACGAGAATGTTAGTAAACATCCAGATAACTGTGGTAACCATCTACACCAGTAGTGAATGGCCGATGGAATCCGAAAGATTTTGTTGCCGTTATAGCAGCGGTTGTCGTAGATTTAGTCGCAGTGTATTTGTAACTATGGCAATCTAATACTTCATTTTCAATACAAACGTGTACACTCCTTCATAAATGCATGTGTACATACATTTCTATGTATGTATGTATGAATGTATGTATGTACATATGTATATTCAATGTACATTCATTTGTATTTTTAGAGTGAAAATGTATGTGCTTTTTGCTATAAGGACATGTACTCTCGTATTAGTTCTTATTCACTCACTTTAGTTTATGATCTATAATAGGGTATTTTCCTTGATATTGATGTTGTTATTTTTTCGTTCCATCCTTTCGTTGTCTGTTGTGCAGTGTATGTATGTGAATCGTGTGTCCTATAATATGACAAATCGATATGATATTATAATAGTTTTGAGCTCACGATATCATGTTTTGTTATCTGTAAATCAAGACAAAACAACAAAACACAAATAAACAACAGAAAACAAAACACTCTACAGAATAGTAATAAAAAAATGAAAACAAAAGAACGAAAAATCTTGTAAAACACTCCAAATTGACATCGATACACTAAAGATGACTACATGAGTGTGAATAAGTTCGATACTACATAATATTTATTTGTGTTCAATAATAACAATTGTTTAGTTGTGGGATGTGTATACTTTATTCATAAAGGCAAGTTTGAACATTCTGAACTACATGTATGTATGTATGTATGTAGTTCAGATTGTTCAACATACATATTTTGTATTTGCTTTAGGGGAGGTTTATTGTTTAACTTACATATGGTACATACATACATATGTATGTGAGTAAGTATGATCTATATTAACTAGAACATATAAAAAATACAATAATGAAAATTTGTATCCAGTCTTGTTATTTCAACCTCAGATCAAGAACTCAAGTGTAAGGAAAATTTATCACCAACATATTTATGTATAGAAAATGTTCGTTCTCTAATTGGTAATCGTGAAATATTCTGTCCACCACTTCTAATAGATAGTTAATAATTGGCCGATCCTTAGTAGATTTAGGATTCATTATGAACCTAGTCTCAACAATGGGAACTATGATAGATAGTTAGTTATTTAGTTTGAAAGGAGGATGTATACACATCAAATGCGAAGAAATACACCTAGGCCTCTATCGGGCGTTGTGTGCTAATTAACCAGTGCCTCAGGTGGGAATCAAACCCACCACCTCCAGTCTACCAGACAAGAACTCTAACCACTAACCTACCGGAGGCCACGATTTTTTATACTTTACAGAATATTTATTTATAAATTTATGGGCGTTCAAACGATGTTAATGAACTGATTTAATTTCAATTTCTTTTGACTACTTTTTATAATAATCTGTTTTTTATTTGGAAAATTAAATATAATTCATTACTTATTTGTATAAAATTTGAAGGCAAGACGATTATCCCATTACTTTAACTGTCACCTTTAGCTTATAATGTATGTACTTATAAACATTAATAATATTGGCTTTACAGGTAAAATAATATTAAACTTATTTAATATTTTTGGGTTAACTTTTAAAATTCACTAATTTTATAAAGAGAGATCGCTGACAGTGATAGATTATATGAATTAATAAAATGTTGGTCAACTGCGTCGTTTATAGCTTTTTTCAGTAGAATGCGTATTATTCTCCATGTTAAACTGTATTAAAAATACTATTACTACATTACTACAACAGACAATAAATGTCAAATAAAAACAAAGAAAAGAAAAAATACGTGCATTCCTCTCGATGGTTGTACAAAAACAGTCACACCAGTTGGCAACATTTATGGCAGCGATGCGAATCGCATAAATTTTGCCTGAAATGTCTAATTCTGTGAAATTATTGCGCTGTTACAATTTGCAATAACTTTTTATATTTTACTTCAACTTTTTTCATCTCACTTCTTTATTTGTTAATTTTTTTTGTATTTAATAAAATTGAAACACCACGACAACAAAAAGTTACAAAATAGTGACACAAACAACAGCAGCATAGACCTTTATTTAATTATCATAATTATTTGGAAGGAGTACGGGTTGGATGTTTGTTTTTGTATTTTTTTTTTTTTTTTTTCAATTTTAGAAAATTTGTATTTGTGTTAAGTCGACTTGTATTGAGTTGAGTCGACTGGAATCGTAAATAATTATAATTTTAACAATTAAAGTTATTGTTGTTGTCAACACCCTTTTCTTGAATAGTAAGAGACCATAAAATGCCTTTGGCCGTTTTGTTGTAGCTGTTGATGATGAAGATAATAATGACGATGCTGATGATTATTATATTTTTTTATTTATTTACTTTAATTTTGTATTTCTGAACATTTAACAATATGACTATTGTTGTTATTCAACGCAACGCAACTCGACTCGGCTCAAAACTGGCTTTTACTGTTAACCTCTTTTGCATTATTATTATTTCATTTTCCTTGCTACTATTGTTGTTGTTGATGATAATGTTTTTCTATCTTTTTTTTTGCTACAAAAGTATAAAATCCTGTTGCTACTTGTAGTTGTAGTGGTAGTGTTGTGGTACTGTTTGCCACTAGTACGGAGGGTTGACTTTCCGTTTCTGCTCCTGTTGTTGTTCTTGTATCTGTTGTCATTACTTATTATGTATTTATATTTGAATGAATGTTGGTATGTCTATAAATGTGGCTGTGTTTGTATCTGTGTTTATGTGTCTGTGGGTGGGGGGTTTTCATATTTAAATACATTCGTCGTATATCAGTTAAAGAGTATACGACAGTATGGTGGCAGAGATGAGAACAAAAAAAGGCAAGGCGAGAAATGTATAGACTTCTGTCAAGTTGAATTGAGTTGAGATGAGAGAAGTGATGTGGTAGCAGCAGATAAAGAAGAAGAAGATTCAGCAGAGGCAGAAAAAGTTGAAGAAGACCCCTAGCAGGAGTAATAACAATACTTTATTATATCATTTTCTGTAATTTTATGATGATGTTATTTTGTTTTTGTTTGCTGGTTTTCTGTTGTTGTTGTTGCTGTTTTTCTCATTTTTTGTTTTCAGTTTTGACTTGTTTTATTGTAAGTGAGTTTCGTGTATTTAATTAAATAAGTTTTTTTTAACGTTTTTCTTATGCCGTTTAAATTAAAAGTTACTTAAAGGTTAATGAAACCACATTAGGAGTAGACAAAAGTTTGAGCAATAAGTCTAAGTTAGATGGGCTTTTAACCAACCAAAGTTTTGTAATCATACTTAATAGGAATTTAAATTACTCCTGTTTTGTTGGAATTAAAAAAAGATATTTATAATCATTTATGAGAAATTAAATTAATATAAATTCTTGAAGGGTAAAATAGGATGTTTACAAAAAACTCATAACTAAATTTGGCGAAATTATGGTTTCATAACAATACAAAATATTTTAAAAATTAAACATTTTGTAAATAATTGTGGGATGTTGCAAATTAATGTTATGGATTACTATTTCAAAGATTACATCCATATTTCTATTATATTTGGAAGGAGAAGTATTAAGAGGATTTGGCAATGTATGCATACGTATGTTTATATGCATGTATATATATACAAACATTCTTTAAAGTGGGATTTGATTGTTTAACAACTTTCATAAATTTTAGGAATTCGAAAGAGATACCGCTAATTTAACAGTATATGTTGCATATACATACATATGTATGTAAGCAGATTGGCTAAATAAACGTGTAAAGTAAACTTTCAACTATAAAACCATTTTTGAGAATTTAATAGTTATATTGAGTGAATGCCACTTTTGCCAAAACGCGTTTTTTGACATAATAGGGTTCAACAGATCTTCTGACAAGTGACTTGAATTCTTTATTAAAATTTTGCACAGAGGTAGCTATAAACTATATCTATTGATAATTAAGAGAAAAAGTCTGAAAATATACAATTTAAAAGTTTTGTGATGTTTTCATCGTCCAATGTAAAATTTATTTTTAATAAATTTTAAATAACATTTTAAGAAATCATGCTATACAATTTTTATTTATTAAACATACGTGTAAAAATGAGATTTAGCTTTGACGTTTAGGACATAAAATGTCTCATACCGAATGTAAAAACAATTCAATTCATTGACATAAAAATCAGCATACAAAAAGTACAAAAATTAATGGAAACCAAAGCGGGTACCAGCTAATTATTGTAAAAACTTATTATGCATGTTCAACATAAAACAATTATAATTGTTTAAGCAATTACTTTACTCATTGATTGTGTACCTTTAGTTTTGGCTAGTATTAGCTGTTATACATACATACATACATACATACATACATATCGCTCATTTTCTACAAGACTAGTATAACCCAAAATTCGTTTTTATACTCTTCACCTTCGTGAGAAGGGTATATTTATAAATAAAGTATATATATTCTGGATTCTTATAGGTAGCGGAGTTGATTAAGCTATCTCCGTCTGTCTGTCTGTCCGTCTGTGTGTTTGTTGAAATCAGTTTTTAGAGGACCCCAGATATCGGCGAGATCCGAATCTTCTATAATTCTGTTAGACATGCTTTCGAGAAGATCGCTATTTAAAATCAGCAAAATCGGTCCATGAATACCGGAGATATGAGCAAAAATCCGAGACAACCTCTGAAAATTTCATAAAAAAAACAAATTTTTCCATGCTTTGATATACGTATAGAAACAACAACACTGCTTATTCATTGAGTATTTCGTTTCATATGTTTGCATGGCTCTGTGTTTCATTGTCTTGTGTATATTGTTTTTGTTTCTTGGTGTATTCAGTTTCGAATATTTGGATGTCTGTTGGTTTCGTTGCATTGTGTATTTTGTTTTTTTTTTTTGAGTATTTCGTTTTGTATGTTTGGATGGATGTGTGTATCATTGCCTTCTGTATATTGCTTTTGTTTCTTGGTGCATTCAGTTTCGTATGTTTGGATGTCAGTTGGTTTCATTGCGTTGTGTATTTTGTTTTTTTGAATATTTCGTTTTGTATGCTTGGATGGCTGTGTGTTTCATTGCCTTGTGTATATTGTTTTTGTTTCTTGGCGTATTCAGTTTCGTATGTTTGGATGTATGTTGGTTTCATTGCATTGTGTATTTTGTTTTTTTATGTACTTCGTTTCGTATGTTTGGATGCTGTTGGTTTTACTGCCTTGTGTATTTTGATTTTTGTGTGGTTATTTCGTTTAGCGTTGTTGTTGTTCATTTTGTTTTGCTATTGCTATAATAATGATATAGTCGGGAAAATTAAATACATTTAAATTTTATGAAATTTACATTTATTAAATACACTATGGTGAAGGGTATATAAGATTCGGCAAAGCCAAATATAGCACTCTTACTTATTTTAATTAAGGTCTACAAAACGTGCATTATATTTAAGTCTTTATATAGATTTATCAGGTTTGAAATATGTCAATATGTCTTTAAAAAATTGTAAAGGGTCAGTAAAAATTTAAAGCTATTATTCTCGAAAATTTTTTTTATTATACCAGTTTTGCACTAAATGAGCTATATACATATGGGGAATTTCATGTCATGTGACCCAACTTTTAAAATCGATTTTGGATTTTGCACCAAGGTAATCAAAGCTCTTAAAGGCAATGGTCAAGCTTTCTTTTGAGCAAAAAAATACAACAAAAACGTACATTTTAGAAAAATAGGGGAAAATTAAGTATTGAAAACCATTTTATTCTTGAGTTAAAAAATAATTTTTTTGATGGATATCCCACTCGCATCCCATTATGGGACTATAAAGCCCTTTAAGGAAATTGTATAAACTTTCTTTTAACAAAAAAAAAAAAAAAACAAAAAAATGAAGAGGGCCCATTTGAAAAAAAAAATTTAAAAACAAGTAAGAAATTATAGTCGGGCGTGGCCGACCATATGATACCCTACACCAATTGCGAATATTAAATGTGATTAATTTCAATAATGAAGCATTTCTGTTAATCTTGTATGCTGACTAGGAGAAATAAAAGACCTATTTCAATCATTTTCAACAGCCTTCGTCATTGGATCCAGAGAATAGTATGTGATCCAACTTGATTTTTTGAGTTGGGTCACTTGACATGAAATTCCCCATTTATACGCATTTCTTCAATTGTTTAACGTTTTATTTTTGGAATTTAAATTTATCTTTATATCTAATATATTTCTTAATATTTTAGATATGTTTGGAATATTGTGTTCTATATAATCTATTATGAATTGTTCCTAATTCGCTGACATCAGCTGTAAACGTGTAAGTATGTTGGTGAGAAGGTAAGGCATGAATGAATATATAAATAAACAAACTAATGGATGATGGAGGGAAGGGAAGGAATGAATGAATGAAATAAATGACCACTTTGTTAACATACTTTAGATGTTGTGGCATCTACTTGTTGTGCACTCACTCAGTCGTTTTTTACTTTTCTTTTATACAAATTAACGCACAATACAAAAACAATTAATCAGTATTTAATCACCTACACAAAGAGTAATTACAAAAGATTTTGATGACCATTTATAACAATGATTAGATACGAAATACTTGTTGGTATTTGTTGTTGTTGTTGTTAATATTATTGCTGGTGTTGTTTATGTTTGCTTGTATTTTTGTATCTTTAGATTACTTTGCAAAATTAAATATAAGATAAATTAAAGTAATTAATAACGAAATAAACTAAACACTAAACACACACACAATAAATATTCGATAAATGAAGAAAAAATCAATATATTTGTTATTTCTTTCCATTTTTATTAAAGAAATATTTTATTTTGCAATTTAAAAAACAATATAAATTATATTCATAACATGTAATATGTATACATATTTTTAATGCAAAATTGGTTTGTACAACATTTTTTGTTTACACCCACCTACCTTTTAGTAATATACCCGAGAATTTGCCATTTTTATATAATTTTCTAATTTTACCGGGTATTTACCCATTTCTCTTCTATAATAATATTGAAAAGAAAAATAAACAAATAAATTGTTTAAAATATTTTAAATTGCCAAAAACAAAATAATTTTACTTGTCCACAGAAAATGCAAAATTGTTAATGAACCTTAAGCAGAAAGGAAATATTGATAATTATGCCACTCCGTATTAAAGCGTTTTACAAATATTTCACACACGTTGTTATTAATTTAAATTAATGACCCAAACACATCATGTGTCATTAGAGCCATTTCCATGCTGACTAATTAAAACTATTTTGGAACATTGCAATAACATACATACCTCTACACATAGGTACAATGTTTTTCTTTCGCCCGTATTTTTAAAGGTTCGTTTTGTGAAAATTTTCACACTTGACCACTAAATAAATTTCATGTGATTTTTCGTATTTTGTTAAATAAATATTTTTGCAATTCAACATCCCTAGCCCCCAGAGTAAATTTTTGTTTCACACAGACTGCACTAGTATTATGAGGTAAACAACTTCTGTTGGTCCTGCCATTGCCGCTTGCTCGAATGATGTTGCCTGCATGTTGTGGATCTAATTTATTCAACAATTCCCAAAAATTATACCGGCTTTTAAATTTCAGTGCATGTTTGTGTTCGTTTTCAAAAGAGTAAAATAATTTCAATGACCCTTTTGTTTAGACAGCGAAAAATGTGAATGTGTTAAAATGCTTTAAATTATAAAGCTCATTTACTTTAAGAGTGTCATAACACAAAATTAGGTATATGTTTAGGTGTTACACAATATATACTAAAGTATCTTACTGATTTTATGTATTATATAATTCATTTTGAAAGCCATTGATTAAATTTTACGAATCTTGGTCAGATTTTTAAACATTTGAATTGTGACGAATTTTCACTTAATGAGTAGTATACGTATATGTATTATAGTCTACATATGTATGTACATATATCTACATAATGATTATTCTACGCTACAAAATTATAAAACCGTATATAAGTTTGTTCTAATGTTTGTTAAAACCAAACAATATTCATTGGTATTAAGTTTATAATTTATAATTAAAACTATTTTTGCTCTAGTATTATAAACATTTGTTATGTAAATTTGTTCATATTGAAGGGGGTATAAAATGCCAAATGTATCCGTCACATTGGTTCCCTTTGTATTGTAGTACAAGTGTGTGTATGTTTATACATGTATTGAAATTTATCAGGTACGTTGAATTTGTTAAAAAAAATTAAATTAAAAACGTATGTTAAGTGTTAAATAAATAAACAACAGTTTGTGACAAGTCAATGTTAGAATTTATTGAATCATTTAAATTTCAACTGAGAAATACTTTAATACACGCACTTAATAAATATTTAAATAAAAACTTTTTACTGTTTAAATATTTTTTAATTGTGAAATACAAATTGTAAATATGAAAAAATAGGATTTTAGCATACATACATGGCGTATGATCAATATTTTATTAATAGTTTGATTAATTATTATTACGTATACGCCTTTGTTATTTTAATTATTTCATTTATTTAGATATACTAAATATGTAGCTATGTATTGATATTTTTGTAATAATGTCGATTAATTCCATAATTAAAAAATAATATTAAAAAAGACTATATATTTTTGGTTGTTATAACGTTTATTCTTTCTGTTAATTAATTGTACTATTTATTAAGCTTGATTGTACATTTTTAATACTTGGTTATTAATTTTCTTTTTTAATATTTTTATTCTAGGAATTATAACATATTTTGTGTGTGTGTGTGTGTAAAACGTTTTTCAATTCGAAATGCTTTTCTACAACATGTGGATTTACTTAGTTGGTTGATGAGTTCTAAGAATTTTTATTTTTAAAACTTTAAAAGCAACAATTTCTTTGAAGTATCCTTGAAATATTTGAGAGATGACACACACACATACTTACCTATATCGTATTGGTTTCCATCTTAAACAACTAATTTAAAATTCTTGTGTATCAATTAGTAATACAAATAGCATCGCCAACTCTCGACAATGAGCATTACAAAATGAGCCATCACAATAAAAATCATTCTAAAGTGGAATAAGACAGACACAAAAGAAATTGATAAAAGCAAATAATGACAACATTCAGCAAACAATTCCAATTACAACAAAACTAACAACAACAAATGTTGCAAGTTAAATGTACAAACTGAACATAGAAACCACAACAATAAAAACAATAAACTTGAACGTCAAATGCAGTTTGAAAACAATGACAGGTCGTAAAAACTAAAAATAGAAATAAAAGTGAAACAAAGCAAAATACAAAAGAAATTGTCTCTACTTTTGTTTCGCTTTGTTCTGCATTGTTCGGTTTATTTTGTTTTTGTTTTTAAATAAAACGTCAAAAGCTCATATCAAACTGAAGGATAACACGATAGAAAAATAAATAAAACAAAACTGAAATATCCACTTAGTTAGCAAAAGGATTAGACGAGTAGTTAGTTGGTTACCTTGAATGTTTTTGTTTTTTCCATTTTGTCGTTCATATATTTTTTAAAGTGTTAGATTTAATTTTTAGTTTTTTAATATAAAAAAATAATTCTTAAAGTTTATAATTATTTGAATGAATTGATATAATATAAATAAATCACCACGTTTTGAAATATTTATTAATGTATAAGATGATTTTGGAATTCCAGCCAATCTACAGTTTGTTTTTAGTTTTATTTACAGTTCAAAAATTTATAGACATAACTTTTCTAGTTTATTTCTAGAATAATATTAATATTAATTCAGTTTTAGATAAGTTCTAGTTCAAGTATATTTCTTCCAATTATAGACAGAACTTTTCTAGTTCAGTTCTAGTTCTTCATATGATTTATATTTATTTTTAAATGAGATACAATGTTTTGATTCCTTTTTAAGTGCAGTTAATATAAAGACACCCACAGTAACTTTTTAAAAAATAAACTGAATTTGCCATGTATGTATGTATGTATGTATTTATAACGATTATTAATTTTTATTTCCGGCTGAAGCCACCACAGATTGACTGCATAATGTTTAATACACTTATGCAATGTGTATAAGTATATCCCAGCAAATAATTGTTTAAAAACGAATGTACATCAAACAAAGCTACAGAGTTCATTCTAATTCAAACATATACTAAATTTATTCATCTTGACATTTGCAATATTAATAAACAATAGTTTAGATTTGTTATTGTATTTTAATTAAGTTCTAGCCAGAAGGTACCGACATTGACTGACGCATAGTTTTTGCTGGTTTATTGAAAGAAAAAAACAAATAAAAACGGAAATAAATGCATACACATATGTACGTAATTAAGAATGAACGTATAAATATATGTTATGCATGAATATTTAATTGTTTTATTTAACCGCATTAATCATATGACAATATGTATTCAAATACATTCATATATTACATTTAAATGCGAAATACAAAATAAAAATAAAAACAATATTATAAATACATATAAGTATTTATTTTAATTTTTTATGACATGCCCCGTGGAGAAAAATAAAATTGACACATTTAACGTATTAATAAAAATAAAATATAAAAAATTCACACACTTACACACAGTTATATACATACATTTAAATATACATGTAAATACATATCAACATACATACTGACATTCATATTTATAAATAAATAAACACGTGAATTTAAACATGAACAGTTTTTTGTTATTCTTTTTATTTTTAATATAAAAATGTTTATTGAAACAAATTCCACACAATCACTCATTCACACATAAAACCACAAAATGACATTGAATTGTTCAATAAATGATTTTGTTACTTGTCACTGACATTTCAATATTAAACCAGGGCATGGAGGAGAACTCAACTGATAAACTGAGTATGGAATTTGTTTTGTAGAGAAAATATCTAAAGCGAAAAAATAACTGCAAAAAATGTTTGTTTGTTTGACAGCTGCCAGATGATAGAGACAATGGTTTTAAAAGAGAAAAAGTATGAAAAAACACATCAAAGTTTTTTTTTCCATTTTTTTTTTCTGTTTTTTCGAAATTGTAGAAGAAGTAAAAATATTTTTATACATTTTTTTTAACGCAGTCATTTATTCATTCACAAAGTTAAATTGCAATTGTTGTATAAATTTCGGTTGCAAATTGTTTTAATTACACTCGAGCGCAAACACTCATACACACAATAATAATAATAATAACAACAACAACGGCAAATATCGTTAAATTCATTTTTCGCTTTAATACCTTTTTTGTTCTTTTCTTTTATCTGAGAATGTATGTAAATAAGGGGAAAATAAAGAAAAAAACAACACTTAATACTAGTATGAAATTCAATAAAATGTTGTACGTGTATGTTTTTTTATTTGTTTTACAATATCTTACAATTGCATATGGAAAAATTAGAGATTTTTGAAAGACTCAATCCCTTTTGAGTGTATATATATGTATGTATGTATGTATGTATGTATGTATGTATGTATGTATGTATGTATGTGCGTTCATTTTCATCATATTTAATAAACTCAAATTTTCATTATAAGATTATAACTTAGAACCTGAGTTCGTAGTTTACTTTATCTACTTTTTTAGAATTAAAGAACTTAGTAAATATACATAATAATCTATATGATGATAGTCCATAGCTAGTCGCTAAATGACTGGTCGTTAAACTAATCTTCTTAGACTAGTCAATTGACTAGCTTATTAACTTGCCTATTGACAAATCTAACTAGCCTACTGGTTTAGTTTAGTTTATTAGCTAATCAGTGACTAGTTTATGAAGTAATGTCCATATGCAAAGTGGATCCAAATAAATAGTATTCTTCTTGAAGGTATGTGGACAATTTTTAATTAACGGCATATCCGTCAGTTTTTAATAAACACTATAATGTTGTTGTAAAAATTAAATAAATCGTTCAATGTAACAATTTCAATTTTATTACAGTGGCTCGTGTCTTTATGAACTTTCCCCATAAAAATATTGAATAATGTAAATACATATTAAACTGAATATGAAACATATGACACTGTATGTAATTTTATTTAATTTCTCCATTTCCCCCATTCATTCGCATTTATTCTTTCATTCATTCACTCATTCATTCAATCAATCATTCATACTTCATGTTGGATCGTATTTAATTTGCATGCGTAATTTTATTATTTTTATTTTTGTTATTGCATCTCGTTTTATTGTTATTATTATTTTAAATTTATATTCGTTGTATTTGTATATGATTGAGATGTCAATTTCATTATGTTTTGTAATATTTTACATGAATATGTATATTTCTACTACATTTTATATGTACATACATATGTATATGTACAGTTTTAAATAATGTTGATAAGTATTTATGTATTCAATTACAAAGACAGCATAAATATGTATAGAAAATAAAATTAATTAATATGTATACTTACATATTTTTTCATTTATTACTCAAGTGACTTAAGTCGAAATTCAGGTTTTGGTGAAATTATAATAGAAACAATATTTGAATAATATCATTATGGTTTTTTATACCCACCATTCAAAAAGAAAAAGTTTTTTCTTATTCCGTTTGTAACAAATCAAAATATTGGCTTAAGACCCACACAAGAATATACATATATGTATATTCTGGGTACGTAAAACACGTTTGCGAAATTTTTCAAGTTTTTTTGTTGGAGCCGAAATCTTTCATTAAAATTAAATGAGGTTCGTACCCCACGCTTATATAATCTTCTCTTCAGAAAATGAAACGTGGATCCGCTATATTTAAATTCTTCACCATATATTAGTATAATACTGGCGTAAAATACAAGTGCAATGAGAACCAAAATTAACTAAAAGACTTTTAAGAAATTATAACAATCGAAATTTATCAGTTTGAGTTATGTCACTAATGCGATAAATGAGCGATACGCAAAAATAAATATATTAATAACATACAACATTTGGGACCAGAATAATAAATATTTTGTTTCGTAAATTGATAAAAACAAAAGCTGTTTTATCAATTTAGTTATAATCTAAGCACATACATTACCATGGAACGGGTTAAAATATTAATTCATTTTATATTTATTACTCACCACAGAGATGTAAAATTAGAATTAAATTATACTTTTTGATATTGATAAATAAACCCCACGACATATGTACATATAAAGAACTCTTTCTAAATTATAATCTTTTGAAAAGTAGTCCATTGATTGACCAATAGACTATTCGGTTGACTAGAAAATACACTAGTCCTAAAAGTAGTTCACGGAAGATTTAATTAATATACTAGTCCATGCAATAGTCTTATGACTAGTCCGTTGAATAGTGCATGAATAGTCTTGTGCTTAGACCAGTTTACATAGTAGTTTACAGGCAAAAAAATGGTGCATGGACTTGTACAGAATAAATAGTTGGTAGACTATCCCATAGTCGATTGTCCTTAGACTAATCAATAGTTAAAAGACTTGTCTACAAAAATTGGATATTTTGTCTCAGTTTTAGGAAAAACAAAACAAATATAGGCGATATAAATTTCTGAACACTTTTACTTCCTACCAAGAATATTTTTTTATGGAAATCATAAACTTCCATTTTCTTGCAAACTGCTTAATATCTCTAGAGTCATATGGATCGAAAATATGCGTTCACTTTTTTCATATAAAGATAAATTTTTGAACGTGTGTGATTTTTTCTTACATAACATGATTTTGAAGCTAATGTTTTTGTTTTTACATTGTTTACAACAAATAATCTTTCTAATAAGTTCAATATCCTTTTGGTCTAAATATCATATTCAATCAAATATTGAAATAAACCAAAAGACACGTTTGAGAATGATTTCAATTTGATTATCCTGGTCGTACAGAAGGGACCATCATCAAGCTGCCATTATTCATTGCATTCGAAATAATTTCGCAAAACTTTTGCAATATTCTTTATACAATTTTACCACTTCAAACACAATATACAAAATATTTATTTGTATACTATAGATCTCTGTATTTGTTGCATCATTTACCCAAAACTATCACAATTTCCTATGTCTGTTGAAACCAAAAACACACATATAAAGCCTCACTAGTTTGTGCAAATATCCCAATAAACATTGAAATATAAAGTTAAATAATCTATCTAAATCATATTAAGTAACTCGAATTACAAAATCTAATGAAACATGTTCATTACAAACATATGATAGAAATGGAGAATTGAAATTTACCATAAGAAAAAGCTTTCTCCGCTTTTTAGACTAGGCATAGATTTCAAGTCTATTGTATAGACTATCATATCAACTAATCTTTTCCAAAATTCTAGATCTTTAACTTAATTATTTACTATGATCTAGTATAATCAATATTACATATAATTACACTAGTCTATAGATTAGTTAACTTACTAGTCAATAAATTATTCCATAGACCGGTCGACTGGACTACGTATATGCAAGCCGGTTCTTGGATCAAAATTTTCAAAACAAAGTTTACCACTAGTAAGTAAACTTTGTTATTATTCATAGAATAGTCTATGGACTATCCAATTGAGTACTCAATGGAACTAGGCTATTTAATTTTATATTAACTAGTCTATTCAGTAGACTCTTTTGATTGGTCAGTTCATAGTTCAGTTTACAAGTCTATTGGATAGACTATTGGCTAGGCTATGGACGAATCTGCTGACTAGTCTACGGAATATACAGTATTAAAAACTATTGTTGTAGATATACAGTAAATAAAAATAAAATATTTCATAGGTTATGTTTGTTCGAATTACAAAAACAGACAGTTAATTACCCTAAATCTGAAAGGATTATTTTTTGAACTCATTGCCTTTAAGTTTGTTGGGCTCTTGCCACTCTTGCTAACGGTACAATTTCATCTTACACATTTTTTTTTATTATTTTATTTATTTTGAAAATGAAAATGAATCGAAAAATGCTCTTTTTCATTTGGTTTCGTTCATAGTCGTTGTCTGTAATCGAAATGAATTCACGTAAATGTGAAAAGTTTTTTGTGTGTATGAATGTTTGTTCCTCTACTTTTTACCATTTTTGCTTTAGTTTTGATTGCAGTTGTTAGTGTTGGTGGCGATGATACAGTTCTTGTTGTTGTTGCAAGAACATCCAAGTATTACTATCAACAAATGTAACATCGAATAGTTGAAATGTTACAGTTATAGTTCGTTCGATGTTTGGACCGTTTGGAAGTTCGGTACGGGTAAGAGCAGTAAGTAATAAAGTGTTGAAGTATTGCAAACACATACTAAGGTGATATAACAACAATAAATCAGTTTCCAAAAGCATTTCTTTTTTTTTTTTTTTGTTTTTTCTCTTTGGCACACGTTCCTTCCTTCGCATACAAAGGATGATAAAGATAGTTTTACAATGATAATGTTGCGGCTGTAAATCGATTTTATTTTATGTAGTGTTTTACTACTCGTAAAAGAGTTTAAAAGATAGAAATGAAAAAGTTTTTGTTTTTTTACTAAACATTTTTTATTTCCATGTTAGCACACTTTCCATAAAACAAATACGTACAGACATTTTTCCATTAAAATTGTAAAATGTTAGATTTCAACTTGAAAAATCTTTTATGTGATTAAATGTATTTGCAATTTGCTGCTACTAGATTATGATGATGTGTGTATCTTTATCTCTTGTCCAATGCACAAAACACCAAAAAATCAAAAACCGCCAAACGATTTTTAAGTTAGAAGCATTTTCTTTTCTAACACCAGAAACTTACTTGAAAACTTACTCAGTAGTCTGTAGTAAAAATTAAATACTTGTGTTAAATATTTATTTACTCAGTGAATAGAAAATTGTATAATATTCTGTGCTGCAAAAAAGTCATGTTTTGCGTGCAATTTAGAAGCTTATCATTGACTTACAAACATAATCCGATTACTTTATTTTCATTTTCTTATTTTATTTCATTGTTTAATTTATAAAATTTAAAATTTAATTAACATTTATTGGCTTTTCAACATAACGTTTAGTTGTTTGTGTAAGAAAGCAACAGCAATAAGAACAACAAAATAATAACGATTTTCTGTCATGATAAAATGAAAATTTATTGCTTAAAGGTAAAAACAATAATATTTGAAGAAGGACAGGTTAAATGTTAAAAACAATAATAATAAGAAATTATTTCAAATTATTTTCATTAATTACTTTATTGCCGAAGATGTTTAATAAAGAAACAATTTAAGACGGGTTGTTGAAAACCCTCTCATTGGACAAAGCAAACACACCAATAAATATGGGTATAACACTCAACAAAAGGGTAATGAAATAATCTTTTTAAATTATTTCGTTTTTATTTCGACTTGGAATATGTTATTATCCACTAAATATCAATATAAAGGATATTAAAAATATCTACAAAAAGGTTGCATTTATTAATAATTACTTTAATAACAATTGAGAAAATATTTAAATAATTTTCCGTCAATTACTAGCATGGAATAGATTTTATGCATATACAAAAATGCAAAGGCACACTGTGAATATTTTATTATTATTTTTATGTTTCCAGATAGGAAATATAAATCAGTCATTGAAATATAGGTATATATATATATATATATTTTTTTTTTTTTTTTTAATAATTACATATATTAACACAATTCGATCCTCAGGTTTCTTCTTCAATAAATCCTGAGACTTATGAAAAATATAAAAAAAACAAATAAAGTAAAAATAAAACTTATTGAATATATTTATTTTGCAAACTTCTGAAGTCTAACAATGTGACAATCTCTGGAGTAACGAAGAGAAAAAATAATAAAAAAAACACCGAGAATCAGGATGTGACTCAATCAATGTCATTTGTTATAATACACACAGAGATACAACCACCAACGCTCACACATTCATTGTGGGTATTGGTATTTGCTGATTCTTGGCTTAAAACTACAGTAAACAGAAAAAACACAAAAAAAGTAAAATCGATGAATATTTCATTCTACTATATTTGTAAGTTTGTGTGTACATATATACAAATAAGTAACACACACTATCTTACATACGCAGCTACATATCCAATCATATTCTTGTCATAAAAAACTCTAAATTAACTTTTTTCTTTGATTTTTTTAATTTTATGAAAAATTCATAAATTTTGGTGTTACTCATGGTTGTTAATACTTTCTTAAATAAGGTTCAACATTCAGTTTCAGTTTATCTTCTAGACTCTAAATATTTCTCATTTTTGGAAGGAAACTCGTATTTTATTTGTTGTTTGGCGTTTAAACTAACTCGACAAGAACGTTTCCAAGCTAAAGGTCTTTCTTTGCATTTGTAGCGGAGTAAAAGTTTATTGGCAAAATTTTCTTAATCAAATTTAATGAATTGTAAAATTGTTGAATTTATTGTTAAGCAACTGCTTATGTGAGTTTGGCTGTACGGGAGGTTAAAGAAACAAAAATGATTCTTTTTTATTAAGTCCTGCACGAAGATAACTTTAAGAAATTATGAATGTTTATTTGTGTTTGTGAACAACAAAGAAAAATTTACGTAATATATTTATTACCACTATACTGAAACACACACAAACAATCACAGAGATGAAAAAAAGAAATAATAATAATAAAACAGGACATAAATATTAAAAATCCAGTCAAGTATAAGATAATAAAGGATTCTTTTACATTAGAGAGATTATAATAATAATAAAAAAATATATTCTTTATTGTATGTATAAAAGTTTATATAGTCCAATCAAACATACATTTATACATACATATGTATGTACAAATATATATAAATTTCATATATACTATGTTATAATCTTAACCACTCAGCTATAGAAAAAAAAAAAACAATTTTTAATTAAAACATTACGACAATTTTATTTTTATTTACAAAAACCCAAAGAAAATCAAAGAAATAAAATATTATTCACATTTATTGAAATAGTTTCCATATACAGATGTACTACATACATACATATGTATGTATGAATGCCACTTTTTTATGAATGTTTGTGTGGGTTGGATAAAACTTTTTGTTAAATGCAACAAATATTAATAAAGTTTATTTTTTTTCTTTGAAACAAATTTTAAAATTTTATTTAAATCAAAGCTATTTAAGAACTACTACTAACTAACTATGTATATATTGAGTGCAATATTTTTCTAGTATTTTAAATATTCGATAAATAGCAATTAAAATGCTCTTCCTTTTCCTCCTTTCCTCCTAGTCTTCTAACTCTTCTTCCTGACCCTCTCGCCATCCGCATCTTCTTGATTATCTTTTCCAAGTTCTCGACATCAAAAAGTAAATACTCTTTCGTTCATCGTGCAGTAGAAAATTACATATATTTAAGATTTTTATTGCTTTTATTTTTCTAAGCTTTTGTATACCCAAAAGTTTGTAGGTATATATGGGTATATACATCCCAGCAGTTCAGTGGGACAGTACCGAACTACCTATTTAACCTACCACTTAGGGTTACTCCTAGCCACCCAGGTGACTAGCTATTTTAACATGTGCTTGTCCATCGATGAAGTCAATCGTCACCCCATAGATTACAAAGCGACAGACAAAAAGCTTAAGTTTGTTTTTTAAGTGTCCACTGTCTCACTTACAAAGGAAACACTAAAGTGACGATTTTCTTCGATTATCCTCGTTTACGTGGCGAAATACGATTTAGAGCCAACCAGGTGGTTAGACGTTAGTGGAAATCACAATTTTTTTCGGATGCATTGAATGAACTGCTGGGATATTATATATATGATATTATTACTTATGTATGTGTGTTTTTGGGTATTTTATAACTAGTATTAATCGACTTGATACAGTTTCATATAATAAAATGCTGATACTCATTACGAATATTCATTAACGAGCATGTTTTTAAGGAACATATAGTAACTCCAACAACTCGTAAATGCAATTTCTGTTTTTTCTAAGAGCCGTTAGTTAGTTAGTTAGTTAGTTACTTAGTTAGTTAGTTAGTTAGTTAGTTAGTTAGTTAGTTAGTTAGTTAGTTAGTTAGTTAGTTAGTTAGTTAGTTAGTTAGTTAGTTAGTTAGTTAGTTAGTTAGTTAGTTAGTTAGTTAGTTAGTTAGTTAGTTAGTTAGTTAGTTAGTTAGTTAGTTAGTTAGTTAGTTAGTTAGTTAGTTAGTTAGTTAGTTAGTAGTTAGTTAGTTAGTTAGTTAGTTAGTTAGTTAGTTAGTAGTTAGTTAGTTAGTTAGTTAGTTAGTTAGTTAGTTAGTTAGTTAGTTAGTTAGTAGTTAGTTAGTTAGTAGTTAGTTAGTTAGTTAGTTAGTTAGTTAGTTAGTTAGTTAGTTAGTTAGTTAGTTAGTTAGTAGTAGTTAGTTAGTTAGTTAGTTAGTTAGTTAGTTAGTTAGTTAGTTAGTTAGTTAGTTAGTTAGTTAGTTAGTTAGTTAGTTAGTTAGTTAGTTAGTTAGTTAGTAGTTAGTTAGTTAGTTAGTTAGTAGTTAGTTAGTTAGTTAGTTAGTTAGTTAGTTAGTTAGTTAGTTAGTTAGTTAGTTAGTTAGTTAGTTAGTTAGTTAGTTAGTTAGTTAGTTAGTTAGTTAGTTAGTTAGTTAGTTAGTTAGTTAGTTAGTTAGTTAGTTAGTTAGTTAGTTAGTTAGTTAGTTAGTTAGTTAGTTAGTTAGTTAGTTAGTTAGTTAGTTAGTTAGTTAGTTAGTTAGTAGTTAGTTAGTTAGTTAGTTAGTTAGTTAGTTAGTTAGTTAGTTAGTTAGTTAGTTAGTAGTTAGTTAGTTAGTAGTTAGTTAGTTAGTTAGTTAGTTAGTTAGTTAGTTAGTTAGTTAGTTAGTTAGTTAGTTAGTTAGTTAGTTAGTTAGTTAGTTAGTTAGTTAGTTAGTTAGTTAGTTAGTTAGTTAGTTAGTTAGTTAGTTAGTTAGTTAGTTAGTTAGTTAGTTAGTTAGTTAGTTAGTTAGTTAGTTAGTTAGTTAGTTAGTTAGTTAGTAGTTAGTTAGTTAGTTAGTTAGTTAGTTAGTTAGTTAGTTAGTTAGTTAGTTAGTAGTTAGTTAGTTAGTTAGTTAGTTAGTTAGTTAGTTAGTTAGTTAGTTAGTTAGTTAGTTAGTTAGTTAGTTAGTTAGTTAGTTAGTTAGTTAGTTAGTTAAGTTAGTAGTTAGTTAGTTATTAGGTAGTTAGTTAGTTAGTTAGTAGTTAGTTAGTTAGTTAGTAGTTAGTTAGTAGTAGTTAGTTTAGTTAGTTAGTTAGTTAGTAGTAGTGAGTTAGTTAGTAGTTAGTTAGTTAGTTAGTAGTTGTTTGTAGTTAAGTTAAGTTAGGTAGTTAGTTCAGTCTCTCTGTTAGTTTAGTTAGTTTCGTTAGTTAAGTTAGTTAGTTAGTTAGTTAGTTAGTTAGTTAGTGTTAGTTAGTTAGTTAGTCGTTAGTAGCTAGTAGTTAGTTAGTTAGTTAGTAGTTAGTTAGTTAGTTCGTCGTTAGTAGTTAGTAGTAGTCGTTAGTTTAGTTAGTTAGTTAGTTAGTTAGTTAGTAGTAGTTAGTTAGTTAGTTAGTTAGTTAGTAGTTAGTAGTTAGTTAGTTAGTAGTAGTAGGTTAGTTAGTTAGTTAGTTAGTTAGTTAGTTAGTTAGTTAGTTAGTAGTTAGTTAGTAGTTAGTTAGTTAGTTAGTTAGTTAGTTAGTTAGTTAGTTAGTTAGTTAGTTAGTTAGTTAGTTAGTTAGTTAGTTAGTTAGTAGTAGTTAGTTAGTTAGTAGTTAGTTAGTTAGTTAGTTAGTTAGTTAGTTAGTAGTAGTTAGTTAGTTAGTTAGTTAGTAGTTAGTAGTTAGTTAGTTAGTAGTTAGTAGTTAGTTAGTTAGTAGTTAGTTAGTTAGTTAGTTAGTTTAGTTAGTTAGTTAGTTAGTTAGTTAGTTAGTTAGTTAGTTAGTTAGTTAGTTAGTTAGTTAGTTAGTAGTTAGTTAGTAGTTAGTTAGTTAGTTAGTTAGTAGTTAGTAGTTAGTAGTTAGTTAGTAGTAGTTAGTTAGTTAGTTAGTTAGTTAGTTAGTTAGTTAGTTAGTTAGTTAGTTTAGTTAGTTAGTTAGTTAGTTAGTTAGTTAGTTAGTTAGTTAGTTAGTAGTTAGTTAGTTAGTTAGTTAGTTAGTTAGTTAGTTAGTTAGTTAGTTAGTTAGTTAGTTAGTTAGTTAGTTAGTTAGTAGTTAGTTAGTTAGTTAGTTAGTTAGTTAGTTAGTTAGTAGTAGTTAGTTAGTAGTTAGTTAGTTAGTTAGTTAGTTAGTTAGTTAGTTAGTTAGTTAGTTAGTTAGTAGTTAGTAGTTAGTAGTTAGTTAGTTAGTTAGTTAGTTAGTTAGTTAGTTAGTTAGTTAGTTGAAAGGAGGATGTACATATATACATAAAATTCAAAGAAATACACCTAGGCCTCTATTGGGTTTGAGTCACTGGTTAAGGAGCGCACGCTACCTCGGGTCTACCACACTAGAACACTAACCTACCGCAGGCCACAATATCATATAAAATGTAGAAAAGTTTTCTCCCATCTTCTGAATGTGAGGGGGTATTTATTGCATAAGACTGTACTTTTATAAGATTGTTTTCTATGTTTGTGTCTGTGTGTGTGTATCTGATTGTATTTAAAAGTGATTTCTATGCAATTTGCTTAAGTAAATATTTTGATATTGAAAACATACTTATTCAACACTTTTACTACAAATCCCCTACATTTATAAATTGTATATATTAGTGTGTGTATTTACAACACATACGTATATTGCAAATAAGTTAGTAAGTGATGCAGAGAGTGAGTCAGTTAGTGAATGAGATAGCGTACAAATAAACACATCTGTTTGTGGTATATTATTTCAAATAAACCAATTTTAAAACAAATACTTAAGGAAATCTAAAAGGGAATACTTTACTAAGAATAGAAGCAATATCTTTTTATTTGCAGGAAAATATATATTATACAAACGTATATAATTATTTTATTTATATAAAATTACATATATACATACATAAATATGTATATGCATACAAATGCATAATTTCTTTGAATGAAATCCAAGTTAGTTGTCGATATTTGAAACAAATATTATTATTAGCTAATCACGCAGAACTTTGAAAAAATCTTTATCAACGGGATCGCCTTAATGTTATCTACATATGTATGTAGGTACATAAATATGTATGTATATATTTGAATATGTCTTTACTTATGGTGTTTTTGCAAATAATTGAAAATAAATATTTTAAAAACTTTTGATGTGAAAGCAAATATAAATTAAAATTGAAATACACATACATATGTACATAGACATTGTTCATACATGTATCTACCAGCGATGTTTGTATTAATTTTTTATCACATCAAATAAATTTATTTTATAAATTAATTTACTTTACAAAAATATGCAAATACATAGATTTGTTCGCAAACATCCCAGCAGTACGCTGTTTTATTGGACTACATACTATTACCAGTGATCTTTTAAGCTATGTTGCCATTGATTTTACTAGTTCAAATACTCAAAAAAAAAAAAAAATAATAATTTTAAAGGATACTTTCAGCATAACATTTAGTCAGTCAGAGGGGTAAAAATACTTCACAAATAAATTTTTGTTAATTGATCTTATAGAGCTATAAATAATATTACATTGAATTAGAACAACATTTATAAAAGGTGCCTAAAAAGTACCAAAAATACTTTAGTACAGAAAAAAAAAATAGTCTTAAAATACCGAAGTACTCATTTTGCCCGTTTTTCTCCCTTTGTCCTATTTTTTTTAGATTTGCTTTAACTTTAAAAAGCTTAATCGAAAATGTTTTTGCTTAAGTATAGACAAAGGTAGTAATTTTGCCTCTTTTTCACCCATTTACCCCTTCTTTTCCACGTTTTGAAAAACAATATAGCCTATAAAACCATCCAAGTATAGATATAAATATAAATAAATATATTCCAAAAATCGTTCCAGCTGTTTAGGCGTGATTAAAAAAAGAAGACATTAATCGGTATTTACGCTCAAAAGTACTACTTTTACCCGTTTTCCATCCATTTTACCTCCTTTGGCGTTATTGGGGAACAAACAAATAAACAAACAAACAGAGTTACAAATAATATTACTATGTATGTACATATATTAGGATTATTAAGATATTGTATTTTTGTTATATTTGTTTCGGTTCTGCTGATAGACTTTTTATGCTTTGCCCACCACGAAAAAAATGAAAATAAAAAAAAATCAAAAATAATAATAAAATTATATAAAATAATTTATGTAGAATTTCCGTTAATAATAAGCGAGTAAATTTTGAAAGCAAAAAACCACTATGAACGAACAAAAACTTTGCCAAATTTTAATTATACACGACTATTATTTATTTTTTTCCTTTTTGCTCGTTTTCCCATTTCAGTTTTTTCGGGGGTAATTTTCTGCATTCCTTGTCTAAACTTTATGCAGACTAAATAACTCATATTTTAAGTACAAGTTTTATGCAGTTAAACGTTAAAAAACGACTAAATTTTTAGTTGAACATTTCGCAAGGTTGCAATATTGTTCAGTTTTATTTTAATTGATTTTTATTTTCTTCTTAACATAAAATTCTTTCCAAAAAGTTTATATTTGTGTTTTGGTTTTTTGTACGCTATTTCTTGGTCTAACAACGAGTAAAACCAAATATCTGAGATTAATATGTTTTCGAGGTAGTATATGCATCCAAACAATATAGAAGAAAAAAATGTATATGTATAAATGTATGTATGTAAATATTTTCTTATAATGTTAAAGTTTTCATACGAACTTGTAACCTTTGTGTATTTAGTAGAAATATGTATGTATGTATTATTCATATTTATATTTAGTGCAATAAATATACGAGGGATATAACAAATGTATCAGCAGCCAAAAAACTTAAATTCTATTTCAAAAATTTATACAGAAGATTTGTCACAGTTAACAGATAAAAACTATTTTAGAATGAAATTTTTATTAATTTGGAAAAATTAATAGAAAAAAAGTTAGAGTGCTATAATTAAAGAATGGAATTCTCATAATTAAAGAATGGAAAGTTTCTGGGAAATGTAATCAAGAATGAGAAAAAATTAATATTTTCATGGATTATTTCGGATTTTTCTCATACCTCCGTTATTTATGGACCGATTCGGCACATGTCTGATAAAATTATTGAAAGTTTTGACAGACGGTCGGTAGGACATCATTAAATCGACTCAAGATTCTTAGTCGATGGGAATACTTTAATACTGAGAGTAGGACCAACATCAACGCAAATGCATATTATTAATATTATCATATTAGATATATTTCTGTTAAATATTTTAGTGATATTTCTTGGGTAAAATATTGTGAAAAATATGTATGAAGTACATATGTGAATAATTGTTTTTAATTTCCATACTTCGAGAATGATCCTCGTAAATATAAACTTGGTAACTACTCATAAACTATATTGCTTTCAATATGTCGGCAGTTTAATTTTAAACTTAATTTTAAGGCAATTTAACTTTAAAAAGTTTCCATTTTGACGGTAATTCTTTACAAAAAAGTTATTAGGAATTAAGAAAATTCTGTAAAGTTTTTAACAAAAAAAAAAAAAAAAAAAATCATTAAAAAGGTTAATTCATAAATATAAGCGAATATGGTCAAACTTTTTTTTGGTAAGACCAACGCTAATTTACATTTGGAATTCATAAAAAAGATCAAAAGTTTTAAATATATAAAAGAAAAACAAATGTTGATTGAAGTAGTTAGTATAAAACTAACAATATTCTTTGTGAACGGGAGTATCTCCAAAATTAAAAAAATTAACAGGTTTAGACTTGATGAAAAATTTTAATTTGATTATGAGTCTATAATAAAATCTATGCATTTCTATATTTATTTAAATAGTCCTCAAATGTCTTTAAAATTTGTCTGAAACTTTTATGAAAACTATGTCGTTATTTCCGATATTGACTGTATCTGTATGTTTAGTTCTGTGTATACATAGTTGGTATGTATGTTTGTGTGAGATATGGTCTACATGTGTATATCTTTTAAGTAAATTTACCAAAAATAATATTTGTTGAAGCTGCTTTGAATTCTAAAATATCGCGCGACTGCAAATGTAAAAGTATTTTGTAAAAGACTTAAATACATTTTTTTAATTGTCATATACCAATAAATTTTTTAAATGTGTTACTATTACTATCAGAATTTCATTGCCTTCATTCTGACTTTGTGGTATTGATTTGCCAACATGATAAAATAAAAAATTGCATTTAGGTCCTTTCACAAGTCAGCTTATTCTCTTGTGTGAATTCGTATTAGTCTAGTATGTATGTATGGGTGAATTTTGATTCTGAGTAGAATAGTAAAAAGTAAAATCTTTGTATGTCACATTTATGTATTTAAATGTATTTTTAGACTACAGATACATATGTATGTATGTATGTATGTATGTATGTATGTATGTATGTATGTATGTATGTATGTATGTATGTATGTATGTATGTATGTATGTATGTATGTATGTATGTATGTATGTATGTATGTATGTATGTATGTATGTATGTATGTATGTATGTATGTATGTATGTATGTATGTATGTATGTATGTATGTATGTATGTATGTATGTATGTATGTATGTATGTATGTATGTATGTATGTATGTATGTATATACGAGCATGTAGATGTGAATATTATTGTTTTATGTCTATTGTACTATGCGTACAATTGTGTGTGAGTATTTGTATGTATTTGATGGCATGTGAAATTAGTATGCTTAGCGTCAGTTGTTGTAACATCACAATTTAAGCCGAGCTGAACATTTACACACATACTCGCACGCACACCCCTCTTGTTGAAAGTAACATGCATATTTTGTTGCCACAAAATTAACATATTATTTTAACCTAATAAAGAAGATTATCAAATTGGATAATTGATGGGAAATACGAAAATATATTCAAAATACGAATGAGTTCGAATACATTTCTGAAAAACAATATCATAATTTTCATAGTTCTTCAATATAAAATTAAATGTTGATAGTCATCTTAATGATATTGAGGTCGCAAGTAATGAGTTCCTAACTGTTTAAATATATTTTATTGCAAAAATGCATTAAAGTTGCAACTCAACTTATTACAACCAAGGGAAGTATAAATGCATTTTATTACGTATTTATTTGTTGAGAATTATTTAATTAGAATTGTATTTTGGCTTTTATTCTTCCAGACGATTCATGTTGCGGTATCATTTGGAGTTAATTAATTTTTAACTTATTAAGAGAAATACTATTTAAATTTTCAAAGTTGTTGAAGTTTTTAATTTCGATATAAATATGTATGTAGATACATCCATGAGTATATATGTACATAAACATACAAACATATGTAAGTTTATATAGATAATATGTATGAAAGTATGCATAAGTATGTATTGGGGTTCTGTTTTTAATTTGAGGCAAAACAACATTATTTTTTGATTTTATTGCTCAAGAATTTCACAAAACAAAAGATTGCTTTTATGTGGTTTATAAGCAAATTGTCCTATAAGATTAATTTTGGAACCCAAAAACCTCACAATGAAAACACACAAATAACCAAACTTTTCATTGACTGAAAACTGACACTCATGCAAACTGATGTACTTTACCGTTATAGACAGATACACTAAATATACACATACATTTGAATATGTACATATATATACATATGTATGTACATCCGTAGATCAACTCATAGACATTGGACAATTATAAACATTGTAGATACCATGTAGTTTTAAAAACTGGTGACTCTTAGTGGTCCAGGAACTTTTAACACCTACATAGTTGCTATCGAATTAATTAAGCGGCCGCCAATAAATTGTAGAGTTTAAAAAAACAATCAAAGAAATAAAGTTGAAGAATGGTCGGCTGGACCAGGAAGAACTATGTATTGTTATTTTTGTACATAAAAAGTACTTTTTTATATTATAAAGCTTTGCTAAGTAGTACATAGTCTAGTCAGTAGATTATCTTATAGAATATTCCTAAGACAATCGACTAGTTGAAAGACTAATCAATATATCATAAATTAGACAAGACTTAAATCATTCAATAACGATAAGAAATATTATGATATATTTCTCAGTAGCAAATGTACATATCTGTCAACTAGGGATTGGATCCGTGGTCTGCTGGGTACTCATGCAAGCATAAAAATGTTTTCATTATGTGAACTAAATATTTTTAGTCATTTTTAGGTTTTACATTTGTTTATGTGTGTTTGAGTTGTATGTGTGGGACCTGTTATTTTTTATTTTGAAATCTATGCTAAAGTTGTGTTTGAATAATCAATGTGGTAATAGTATTATAGTAAAGAACTCAATTTTAATAGCAACTAACCAACCAAACGACCGACAGACCGATCCAATGAATGAACGAATGATTGAGTGAGAGAACGACCAAACAACAAACAAACAACATTCAACATTTTTCCCATACATGAAATAAACTAATGGAATGTTATTGTTATTTCTGTTGTTGTTGTTGATTTTGATGTTATTCTTTCGTATGGTGATGATTGAAGAGGAGGTTAAAGTAGTTTTCCGGAATTTAAATAATGTTTTATTCAACTATAAAGGAATTCATTAAGTTCTGAATGAGTTTCTAAAATAAAGAGAAAGGGATTTTATTTTATTTAAATTTGTTTGAACTTGAAAACAATCAATAAAATGGGTTAAAAACAAAAACACATTTCGATTATAAATTAAAGTAAAACTTATTTGAAATATATGTACATATGTATGTATGTATATGTAAATCCACATACATTTGTATATGTATCTCACAAACATAAAGACTGTACAGAAATACATGTACGTTCCTACTGTATGCATAAAGCAAAATATTTCTTAAATTTTTAAATTACATAATTTTAAAAGAACATTATTTAAGGGCTTCAACTTTATTAAAATTAACTCCTTAGCAATTTTTTTTATGTAGTAAGGACATGAACTGATACTTGTAACGCCAGAAAAAAATCTATATAATCGGTGTTGTTTTAAAATTCAATGTTTTAAGTTCCACTTCAATACTAATTATTTCAAACAAATTCTATGAGAATCGAACCATGATGGGTAATTTCGTGTCAAGTAACCCAAATCAAAAAATCGATTTGGTTGAAATTTGCTCCATTGTATAGTAGGCCAGACACAAATTTTCAGCTCTATCGGTGAAGAACTGGCGCACATAAAGGGTGTCCAAGTTGGACATTTTGGCCATACAGGATTTTATTCAAATGAGTGTAACTTTTCAACTATTTGTCCTAGCAAAAATTGCTATTTAAGATAGCTATTTCATCATTGTTTCCAAAAAAAAAAAAATAATTTAAATTTTTTTTTGCTCAGAAGAAAGCTTAATAGTCCATAATATCTATCAAAAAAATATTTTTTAACTGAAGAATAAGATTTTTTCATTATTTGGAACTTAATTTTCCCCTGTTTTTTCAAATTTCTCAAAAGAAAGCTTAGACCATTTCCTTTAAGAACTTTATGGTTACTTCCAAATCCGAAGACATCGATTTTAAAAATTGGGTCACTTGACAGGAAATTGCCCTATAACACAGTGCGACACTCAATATTAGACACGAACCAAATATTATATTACCGAAACTAGAGCTTAAATTAAGCAAAATAGCGTTCACAGTTTTTTATTTCGTGATTATGTTTCCTTTTAAAAGGACTTCAAAAATTCAAAGGAGCACATTAAAAAAAATTGTAAATACTTCTGTTTATCCTACTATGCCAAATTTGTTGTCAAATGACCAAGAAGTGTTGTAAACTTTATTCTGTCAGGATCAAAAAATGTCTTTCAAAAGTTTTTTTAAATAATGTTGAGCGCTTCCGTTGAACGCTATTTGTTGCTGTTACTTCTTTCAAAATATGTATATAAACAAATAAAAAGGAGAACGAAAACACACTCGACCAATATTCATATTTAAAAGAAGAGTGGTTATATATGGGAAATAGGTTTGTTTGTGTAAAAGTTAATTATGTCTAAATTAGAAAAAAATACTTTTGTTTATAAGTGAATTATGGATTTTTAAGTAATTTTCTGACTTGTTAGAAAAATCGACAGTACGGTAAAATTTAAGATCTGCAGATTTTTGTGGAAATAATAGTTTATTTAAAAAATTACGGTTGTATGGGAACTAAGTGTAATAATGGAGCGATTTCAAACATTTTCAACATTTCAATAATTGAATTCATTAAATAATAATATTTGCATTATTTAAGATAAATTATTTGTGCACATACTGTTTCGTAAAATTAGAGTCTATTTATCTCTCGGCATATACCATATATACAAATGTATGTATGTAGTAAGTATGTATGTAAGTACTATGTAGATATCAAAGTACAAAGAAATTGTTTATTCGAACTTAATATTTACTAAATGAAAATAAATTACTAAACTTTTTGTCTTTTCTTCTTTATTTTGTGAAAATAAAATAAATATTTGTGAAAATTAGTTTGCAGTCATACATTAATGTACATACATACATGTATATATACAATAAAAATCTTAAAATAACAAATGACAAAGAAATTTACCTAAATTCCCTGAAATCGTACTTTTCTATAAGTCTGTACATATATGTAGGTATGAGGAATATTTAAAAGGTGTGTTGTTTGAGTCTATTTCTATATTTATTTATTTGTTTGTTATTGTAGTAATTTATTCCGTTTGCCATGTGATATAGTTGTAGAATTGTAAGTCCAATCTTATACTCATTTAAACATTCGAATAAAAATATAGATATAAATATGCACAAAGAGGAATACAAAATGTGTGTTTTGTGTTAATTGACAAGACATTGCCAGAGGGATATTTGTGAAAAGGAAGCCAAATATTCAAACATAATAACAAAATACACACACACATATTTAACGTGTATATGACTATATACAACATACATACATGCATATGTGTGTCGAATTTATATACATCCGATAATAACTTACCTAAATACAAACACATAAAATAAATTTCTTACTATTTCGTCTGTCCATTAGTATCTGATTATATTTGAGAGTGTGTGAGTTTTGGTATTGATAGAAATGTATGAAAAATAATATCAATTGCAAAAATTTCATTGTCAGCAAACTGATTATCTGGCATCAGCACTTAGACATCTCAATATCTCCATAACTCTCCTCTGACATGTACATACATATATACATATACATTCACATACATATAAACTGATGAAAAACGAGTTGGATGTAACAGCATCAGTAGCAATAGAAAACGAAAAAACCAACAGTAGCAACAACAACAACAATAACAGCTGGAGAAGATACGGTAACACAAATATCAACTACAAATAAAAACAACAAAATTGCAAGATAATTGTATAGTATCATTTTGAATTTCAGTTTATTTCATTTCGATTGACAATCATTTTGTAACTTCAATTTTCATTTATAACATGACAGACATTAGCACGAGCAAAAAGAAAATTTCATACAAACACATACATTGGCAGCAAAACGAGTAAGCGAAAAACTCACAGGATACAAATGTTTATTTGTTTGTTTGTTTTTGTCCATTTCCATATTTGCCTTTGTGTGCGTGTGATGCTGGAGGATGATGACATCATTGAAGGGCATTATCTCCATCATTACAACAATACAAAAGAAAATTAAAAAAAAAACCGCAAAGTGAGCTAATATTCTTTACATACAAATAAGTACGTACTCATATACAAAACAATTCCACTTCCACCATTCACCTGTTATGCCATTTCCAACTTATTATCCATCTACTTTTGGTTAAACCTTGTCAGATTTCAGTTCAGACGACTCAGCATAAATACACTACAACATACTCTCAAACACCCGTAAATACATATATTGTAGAAATATACTATACTGTATAATATATACATATGTATGTATGTTTGTACTAGATGGCCCATGGCAAACAAAACAATCCAATTGAATTCCACATCTACATGAGTATTGGCAGATTTAACCCAATCCAGAACATGTTATCTTTCACTTCACATGTACATGAGCATGTTTGCTTGAAAGTATTTATTTGTTCATTACAAATTCGTCGTAACGAAGATTTTATCATTTTCTTATTGGAATTTTATTATTTATTTGTGAAAAACAAATACAGTCCCAATTCTTATTAACTTTTATTTATGAAAATGATTTAGTTATTAATGCGGTGCGTAGTTAGTTTTTGTTTTTCTGTATTTCATTCTTTTCTTATTATTTTGTACGGTTAATTTGTTTAAAATAAACAAAACGATAAAAAGAATCGATATATTTTTCGCAACTATTCATAACTAATTTTCTTCCTTGATCATGTCAACAAAAATAAATAGATTTGGAATTGTATCACCTATTTAAAAAAAATTGTGCAATTTTAAATATTTATCGTTAAAAATATAACAGATTTTTTGAATTCATTGAACTATGATGTCTTTATAAAAAAATTAACACAGAGTTAAGGGGTTTCAAATAAAATTAATAAAAATAAATAAAAATTTGTGCTACTATAAAATCACGTTAATAATCGGAATTTAATTAAAATTAGATGATAGTTTGATATTAAAAATACTTAAATAAATTTCCAAAAATATACATGTGCAAATAAATATTCACACTTTTTACTTCGATGTAGGTTTAGGTTTTTTATGACTTCTTTACTCTGGTGTATAATTTATAATTGAATTAAATATTTCTTTTTAATTGTTTATTTTGTTTCTGTTTTAATTCCTATTCAGAGTTCAAGAGCCCTCATTAGTGGATTTAAATCTATTTAAGAAACAATAACAAAACATTTTAATTTCCCACACACACACACTTTCAAATTCATATACTGCTAGGAGTTGTTGTATGTATTGTATCATACACTTGAATAAATTAAAAGAGGTGTTGAAAAAATAAATACACAACAAATGCCAACCACATTACAATGTGCAATTATTTTATGGCCATATTTAATGTTGTTACTTCTGCTACAAACGTCGTGGATGATGTCTTCTCCAAGCGTCAGTTAGTGAAAGAACAGGCAGGGAAGCTGGAAGACGAACGAACAAACAGATAGAAAAACACAATATAAAACGAAATGAAAAGAAAAGTATTCTATTATTTTTAAAGTCTTTCTATTATATTTACACATACTCCAGAAGAACAAACAAGAAATTATCTGTGTAAATGAGAATGTGTGTGCATAGATGAACTATGTATGTAGAAGTAACCCACGTTAACAACATACATTCTGCCTGAAAAGAAAATAAAAATCCTTAAAAAGAAAATAACAACAGAACATAAGAAAAATATTTTAACAAAAATTTATGCAGCACTAGATTTAATACATAAGAACAAATACATACACCTACATATAAACATAAAATTGTACGTATATTATCCCAGCTAACATTTCTTGAAATTTTTGATCACATTCGAGTCATATATGACTATTCTGCACGATTAAAATGATCATATATGCGCTCATTTTCTGATCATAAATGATACATTCGTCCGGAGAAAATGGTACCCTACCCACGACTCTTCTAAACGAGTCTTTTATGAGCCCCACTTCTGATCAGTTCTGACTCATTTTTTATTCTTTTTTGAGTCATTAATGAGCCGACTTACTGGTCGTTTAAGAATTATTTTTGAATCATATAGTAGTTATTTTTAGTCTTTTCTGAGTAATTTTTATGATTGTTACAGACAAATGCAATACAACAAAAAACACTTTTTGATCTTCTGACTGCTCGAAATGTAACTACAAAATAAATTTATAAACAATCAAATTTCGAACACCTGGAAGACCTATTTGTGATTGCTGTACATTTTGTTATTGTTTTTCAAATAAATCAGATTTTAAACATTAGTTGGAATTATTAAGACTTAGTTTAGCGATTAGTCACCTAACTATCTTCTGTAGAAGATCATTAAACATATAAAATTATTATAATTAAAGCATAATATAGTTTCAATTTCCTTGACTGAAAATCGACTTTATAAATATTACACAAATTGAAATACTTATACATTTAATTTTATAAACGAAATGAGAATTATATCAACTTATTTTAGGCCACACAAACTTTTTTGCTAACTCTTCTAAAAGAGTCTTTTCTGAGCCCATTTTCTAATCAGTTTCGACTCATTTTTGAATCATTTTTAAGTGTAAGTGTAGCTATTCCATTGCAAACAAAAACAATTTCACAAGAAACAATTTTTGATCTTCCAACTGCTCGAAATATGATCACAAAAAAAGTTTTTAAAACCATTAAAACACCAGGATGATCAATTTATGATTGCTATATATTTTGTTATTGTTTTTCAAATAATCAGTTTTCAATCATATATCGGGATCATTTTCGAATCATTTTTTAAGCGCTCAACTTAATAATCACGTTTAGGTCATCAAAATGAGTCAGTTTATTGATTAATCATCCAACAATCTTCCAAATGCTAGCTGGGATTGTTGCCTTTGTTGTTGGTTATGTTACGCTTGTGTTTTCGTTCTATTTGGTGAAAAATTCTTGAATCTGACTCATGTGTAGGATTTTTTGGAGTGTTTGCGTTTATGTCTTAGCATTAATTCTCTGCATACACTGGTATATGCATACATACGCACATACATATGTACATTCTTTCATATGAACGAATTTTCTTCCTTACGGCTGTTGAAATGTGATTGTTTAAATATATGTTTGTATGAATGTGAAATATTTCCACTGTACACATTGTAACTTTTTTGATCTACACTCGTGATCATAATAACAGGCGAAATATTTATTAGTGGCAAATTATATTTTATAACCAAAAAATATTGCTTAAACAATTTTGACACAGAAATTACCCTATTTTTACACTGACTCACTTTTCACTATTTCAAAATTTCGTTTATCTAAAATTATGATAACGAGTGTAACAAGACATACAAGTGTACTTATTATTAAGGCATAAGTGTGTATTTGTAGGAGAATCTTGCGCGAAAAGGCTATAAAAACCATAAATGTAGTAAAAAAAATAAAAATATATAAACAAGTTTTAGCTATTTAACGGTGTCACTTACATTCAAGTATTCAAGATATATTATGTTTTATTCATGAATACTCGAATGAATGAAACCAAAGAACGAATAAATGTGCAAAAATTTGTTTTTATACGCTTAATATTTCAAATGATTTACGTCACTTTCAATAGAGCACACACTCAATGAGATTAAGCTCTCATACAAATTTGTATGCATGTAGTCCGTTTCGATTAACTTGCGTGACACTCGCACTAAAGTTTTATCACTAAAATACTGCATGGTGTGTTGTTGCTTAATATTGAATTTATTTTTGCATAGTATTGACATTGACATTAAAAATCATAGAAAACAGAAACTTTTTTTATTTTTAAAAATTTAACCCTTATAAGTGGATCGATTGGTTGCTACCCTAAAAGCAATATAAATTAAAAATCACTTAACGATTTTGAAGACTCTAACTACAAAAGTTTTCCTCTTCCCTGCCAACAATTTATATCCAAATTGTAACCATAACGTTACAGCTTAATGTTTAAAACAATCTAATTTGATATAATCTGAGTGAATGAAAAGTGACTCCGTTCGGAAGAAACTGTTCCGCCTGTTTAATACTTACTTGATGTGCCCATTTCGTTTCAGTTTCAAGTCACTTTTTTATAACATAAAATTTCATAAATGTAGTAAATTTCCAGTTTTGCCATAACAATAGAGAAGCTGGAAAGTGTTATGATTTTATACTCTTTTATGTTATAAAAGCGACTTTATAATAATTTTTTTTTATTTCTCCTTTATTATACTGTTTTGCACTCACTTATCTCTCACTGATGCTTATTTTATATTAAACTATGTTTTAGATATATTAAATTTTAAATTAACACAATTTATTACAAAATCTAAATTTCACAATATATCACACAACTGATCACAAAGAAATAAATATATTTACTGAAATGTGCAAACACTTTTCCTTCTGAATTTTGAGAGCAAGAATGATTCTGCATTAAACTATCTTCTTAGTGTATTAAAAAGTGTTAGTTTTTGAAATTTTTATTCTATCTACTTATTATCATTTAATTTTGCTTTTGGTATACTAAAACGCACTAAAATTTAACAAAATTATGATCAAAATTAGAAAGTACTGTATTTTGTTTTTGTAAATTTTTTAACTTAGCACTGAGAAACATAAAATTGAGCCTTTATAGTGACTATTCAGTTCATGTATCCAAAATTAAACTCAAATTTGCTGGCAGGGTTGTTACTTATGAGAGATGTCACGCAAATTATTGCAAGTTCGCCAATTTTTCCGAACGTTAATTAAGATTTTAATGTAATCTAAATTAATAAAAATTTTAATAATCTAATAGTTTACCAGATATACGAAATTTTGTATTTAATTAATATGGGAGGTGCCAAGGAGCCCCCATTGGAAGTCCGCCCGTTATTTTCTAATTGTTTACATGAATGGCAAAGTTCTTCATGTAAAATTTTAAGATTCTAGCTCTTATAGTTTCCGCCTTTATAGTCCGCATTCTTCTTGCAAAATTTGAAGAATCTAGTTCTAGATAAACCAAATTTTGTATTTAATTCATATGGGAGGTACCGCTCCCCTCATTAGTAGTCCGCCAATTTATAACCCAAAATGTTTACATGGATGTTAAAGTTCGTTGTGCAAATTTTTTTTTTTTAATTTAATTTAATTTATTTTCAAAATAAACCTAGCCTATTGGCCATAATCGGTTACAAATTTCTACTTAAAAATAATAATTTTTCTATTTAATTTAATATTTTTCTATTTAATATGGGAGGTGCCACTCCCTCTGCTGCTATTCCGCCTACTTTTTGTCCTAAATAGTCATATTGACACTAATGTGGCTCCTACAAAATTTGAGGACTCTAACTGTTATATTATCTGAGATATACTGATTTAATACTTTCTTAATAGTGGTCGAGAAGACCACTTCAAATTTCAAAATAAAAAGTAGCCCATAACTTCCAGACATACAGGAATACACTGTGAAAATTTCAAGAAAATCGGTTCAGCCGTTTAGTAGTCTATAAACTTCAAATATACAAACATACAAATAAACAAACATATAAACATAAAAACACACATTCATTTTTATATATATAGTTAAAAACATGCCCTTGCGTGTTGATAATCCTGTTGAGAGGAGAAAATATAATTTTTATGACATAAGATGCATGTTTTCAGACGCGGCACCGAATCAGCGTAGACAAGTTGGAAATTTAAGTTATTTAAGCCAGAAACCTTGTTTCGAATCGTCTAAGGTATTTTAGTCTAAAGTATTTTAATGTCCTTGTCGGCCCTACCAATCTTCTTTGCGACTAAGTTTTTCAGGCTGCCAACTTATTGGTGAGATGCCAACCTCATCCACATCACGCCCATGATGAACTCGCAGCTCTTATTGTTGACCAGATCTTTTACCTTACTCTGCTGGTCTATTGGAATTTTGCCTTTTGGATTACCGGCATCATAAACTGATTTGCAAAGATCGTCCCGCAGTCTTCTCTATGCGACTTTGGCGGTTTTTCCCTTTTCCCCTAGCTTCTACTTTCTATTTCTTATTTTTTAAAAATGTCAAGAACGCTAAAATTAATATAGCGATTTCTGAATAACTAAAAAAGTTATGATCGTTCAAACCGTAAATCGGGAGGACATTAGTATGGGGGCTATATGAAATTATTGACCGATTTCAACCAAAATCAGCAGGTACTTATATGATATATGTGCCAAATTTCCCCGAATTAGTTAAAGGTTGGACGGACAGAGTGATCAAGAAAATGTTTTTAAGCCGATTAGAATTGGTTTAATATTTTTGTGTCAGTTTTATTATAATTTAAGGATAATAAATTTAAATGTGAATTTTATAATTAAATTAAATTTTCACTAATAACACAGTGTGTATGTATATATTTGTTGCAGTATTCTTGCTGCAACATTTCTGATTCATAAGTTGGTTGTTTTGTGAATTAGGACTGTCTGTGGCATGAAATAATACATAGTACTTCTCATCCATATATAATTGTTTCTTCTTCTTTTAGATTTTATAATTTTTAAACAGAAACTGTAAAAAAACGCTTTTTCTATAATCATAGTTGTGCAAGGGCATTTAAAAGTATGTTTTCTAAAGTCTCTGTCCATCTTTTGTTGTTGCGCTCTGAATCGAATTTTGTGGTCAGGGTATTAAGTGTTAAGAACTTTCAGCATTTTTGTGTTTTTTCTTTGTTCGGTTTTATGCTCTTCATCCTTTTTATGTTTGTAGTCTGTATTTTTTCTACTTTGGGTAAAATGTAATTTTCATCTAATGTTATATTTTTGTTAGTTAAAGTCCTTTAGTGAAGCAACTTAAGTGAAATAACTTTTTAAGTGTTTTTTGTGTGTTTTTCATTTATTTTTTGTATGGTTTTTTCTTTTTTAATTTTCAGAGAACATTATACAGACAAATAAAGACAAATAAATGTATGTTACATATTTTAATGAAGTTGAAAGTTAAACCAAAATGATACCGTGCAATGATAAAAAAGCAGCAAATCATCAAGGTAATATTCGGACATACATACATACATACACATACATATCTTTTTGATAAGGAAAAGCAAATAAACATTATAATTTACTTAATTTTTAATGTTATTAATTTAAACATTTTTAAATGCTTTTAATTATTGAGGGCAATGGTTTTTACATTTATGAATTACAAAAACAAAAAATAATAAAAATAAATTAAATTGTATTGAAATTGTTTGCCAACTGAAGTTTAGCCCACGCTCTTTTATTTCCGCCTTCAAAAAATTTATTATTATTATTATTTTTGTTGTAAGAGTTTAGTAAGAATCTAAAGTTAAAAATTATACATATATTAGTCCTCTTTGTAAAACATAAATTTTTATGAAAATTACTTACAAATCTTGGTTGGCACGTACTAACAACAACCATCATAGTATTAAATCCTGTTACACTTGCAACATCTTCACTACTTATACATTTACACATATTATATACAAATATATGTATGTATATATAAAGAAGCATATACATTCATACATATGTATGTACATTGTATGTATGTATAGACAGATATATACGGACAGACGGACGGACATCCGTGTATATGGACGAAGTACTTGTAGCTCTGGCCAAACAAGCCACTTACTTACTTAGTTTCTTCTTATTACCATTATACTTGAGATTATAATTTGAAGTAATGATGAATGAATGAAACTCTAATGCAACAACGTTCGATGTTGTTGTCGAATATACTTGGAAGACCCAACAAAAGAACAAAAAATAAAATTAAAAAACAACCAACAAAGGAAAAAAATAAAATAAAAAACGAAGAAAACGTAAAACCCTGGCTCTTACAAGTAAAAATGAAATTGAATGAAAATTAAGAAGTTCATTGGGAATAAAGAAAATAAAAGTTTTCAACATGGAATATTTATAAATATTAAAAATGTGCAAAGCAACATGAATTGAATGCTGTAGCTAAAAGGGTCAATATTCTTAGAATAACTAAAGAGTATAAATAATAAAAATCATGAAAAACACGAGACAATTTATCTTTTATTTTTTGTTTTCAAGTATTTAAATCAATTTCTCAAAAGAAATGTAAAAAATAGACATATTTATACATAATATATAAAAGTTATTTGTACATACTCATACTTTTGCAAATGGACACGCATTTGCTTTCTCAATTGGTTTAGTTAAACACGATTTAGTTATTGCTGATTGCATTTCGGCAAAATGCCAAACGTTTTCTGGGCAAAATTGTCCCCGATACATGTGAGTGTGATTGTATGAATGTAGTTTAAATGAAGGAATAATATGCACTGCTGAAAATAAATAAAAAAATAAAATAAATCCACATACAAATGTGTATACATTGTATTGATATCATCACAAAATACATCAACTCTTATGCATTCGAATATAGTCCATATAGATTCAACCATGCCAAATACAAACATTCAAACATACACAATACATTTTCATTATGTGAATTTATACTCGCTCTCTATTCAGCGGTTAACAAGGTAACAATGTATCCCCTTTGGAAAGCCTTTCGTTTTGATCTTTTGACATGTATTTCGGAGCAAGTAGAAGTCACATAAGAGTTTTCTAAAAATTCAAGATAAAAGTTAAAAGACGTCCTTCTAGAATAAGTAAATATTGGCTGTGAACGTCATTTGTTGGGAACGAACTGCAGGGTCTACTATCAAACACACATGAGGATGTGGGCATAACAAGGATGAATGAAGAAAATGAATATGAACCAAATAAACCAAAAAAGATCGTTTTTTATATTGTTATAAAATTATATACATACATACATATATACTTATCTATGAACATACGTAAATACGTAGTATAATATAATGTATAAATATTTTTTTCTTCTCTCTCAGAATACAACATTTGGGGTGAAGTAAAAACTTCGTTGTCACGGTTGAGTGACTATTTGGCATCACTTGTAGTTGGCCAATATAATTTGGCGTAAATTCAATTGCTGACAAATTTCTATGAATTGTTGTTAAAATGAACGTGAGGCGTTTTTATTTCTCTTTTTTTCAATATAATTTATTTTTTTTGTTCGCTTCCGGTCCGGAACAAATAAAAATACGCACAAAAATCATATTGTATGTACGGTTCAACACCGTTTAGTTATTGTATTTTAAAAATATATATTTAATTCATATCCTGAAATAAACTGTTGATACTTTTATCACTTTTTTATTATAAATTTTCGCGTGCAGTTTTTAAAACTTCAAAACCATCAAGTTGTGGCGGCATAAACTCATACATTATTAAATTTTTATATTTACTTATTTATATACATGTGTATGTAAGTTTGTATGTATTTGCATCTACAAATGAATGTGGATGGATGAAAACAAATGTGCATGTGTGTATGTCCTTTGTACGTATGCAAATAAATGAATTTGGCAAAATGAACTGGGAAAACGTTAATTCGATGTCAAATATACATACATACATATGTATTTAACATAACGTGGTATTAACGTGGCTATATTAACACCACGTACAATATAAATAAGGTAAAAAAATATTTGAAGAAAATTTATGAATATATTTTGAAATGCTTTGTCCAATCATAATTAAACTTGTTACTAAGTTTAATTATAATTGAATCTAATTCATATTTTTCTTGTTGTAGTCACTATTCAGTTTGTCATCAGTGCTGTGATATTTTTGTTTTATTTAGAAAAGTTTTTTCGTCTTTCGCTTATTTGTTTAATTGACTCAGTTTTCATTTCATTGTCTCTCTATAATTTATCGTCAACTTTTGTTGCCATTTTCCTTGCTGCATTTCAGAAAAAGTTATAAATGGAAGCGAATCCGTAAACAGACCAGAAAAAATGAACATGTTGTGAAAAAGCATGTTCCAGTGTTTAACTTTTTCTCGTGTCCGTTGCACTCACATACAAACCTAATTCAATTAAAAAGTTTAAACATACACCACTTAATGAGCTATTGTCATTAAAGTTTCTCTGCGCAAAAAAACAGTTCTAATAAAACGGCAAAAAAGGAAACTAAAAATAAAAGCAACAAGAAACTTTTTCACTTCAAATTCGCTAAAGAACTGTTAATGAAAGGTAGCAAAGCGTATTTGCAGCAAAGGTGAGGATACAACAAAGACAGTATTTGTTCGTGGTTTATACGATAAGCATATTATTAAGAACATTTAGATGTACTAGGATATTTAATTTCTTTATTATCACACACATATCACCATTGACCCAAGAATAAACTTAATGATTTTGGTTTATTTCACCATGATTTATCATGATTTGGTAAGTTGTGTTGAGCACGACTTGAGGAATAGGCATTATACTCTGGCCGCGTTTTTGGATATTGAGGCGGCCTTTAATAATATAAGATTTGAGGCTATTAGAGATTCGCTTGTAGAGCTCGGAGTTCGGAACTTCCTGATGAGGTGGACTGTTTGATGGTTTATAAAACAAAATTTTCATACAAAATTTGATTTGTAAACTATTTATAAAATGAACATTTGAAGCATTGAGCTAAATAAGGGCGTATAAACAATTTGGGAAATTATACGGGAGAGCATAAAAACACCATAAAACTTTAAAATGATATATTTTTGATAAACTTGTTAAATATATTCTCAGATATCGTTCATAGCTATCCTTCACAACTTGCAAAATTGACTCTTGAAATTTTGCTAAAATGGAATAAGGGCATATATCCATTTTATTGAATAGTTTCAGAAGTACGTGATTTTGCATGTACTTATTATTAACTAAATTGGATAAAACTTGGACAGCTTCAACATAAGGCACCATTGTATAATTTGCTTAAGTTTCAAGGAAGTCCTTGATTATCCTTTGAAATTATAAAAGGACAAAAAATTAAATCACCTTTTTGCTATTTTGATACCTTATTTCCAATATTTTTGAGTTAGAGATCTGAACAATGTCACCTATAGTTATTAGTATTACAAAAATGGACGAAAAGGACAAAAAACTTCTTAACTTAAAATTATAAAAAAACTCAAAAATTGTTTTGTTAAATAGGAAATTTTTTTCTTTGTTTTAGATTTTAAGAAATCAACTTTTGCATTAAATACTTCATTCACTTAATATCTTGAAAATAAAGTGATGACGAGTTTTTATTCACAAGACTTGAAAGAATAAGTCCATAAAATTTTGTGGTCAAGAGTATTTCCATGTAGTAGAAATAAACACTTAAAGTTAAAATTTCTCAAAAAACTGATTGGATATTATGAGAGCGGCTTGCAACTGAGAAAGCCAATTCTGCTAATGTAGGCTGTATACACTTGTTGAATGACTATAGTCTATACTTAATTGTTGTGCCAATTATAAGTAAAAAATTACGTAGTTGCAAAGTTTTGAAACCAAATTTATACAATTTTACAAAATGTTCAGTTTTTTGATAGAATATTTGCGGCTCTTCTGTTATGCAAAATTTAAAAATGAGAAAAAGTAGACAACGTAATTACGCGTCGTTTGATGTTTATCGCCAAAATGTGTTCTAGAAGATGTCATTGTGAAAGAAGCTAAAATATTGAAAAAATAAACGTGAACGTTTCGAAAAATGGGCTTTTTCGCAAAGTACACTAACAGCGTAACTTCAATATACTAATAATATTAGTAATTCATTTCAATTTAGAAATGAAAAAAGCAGTTAATTTTAGATAAGAAGGAATATGTTAACTACAAAAGAAATTTCATCAAAATTTCTCTTTCGCCGAAAACGCGGTGTTTCATGAGTTACAAGATAATTCGACGAAGTACACCTAAACCACTAATTAAAATTGTTAACACTAAACATAAATCGGTAGCCGTTAGAAAAAAGTACGATTTTGTCTGGCACCAAATTGACAACAAACTGTTTATAATTTTTCAATGCCATCCGTTGTCAAAGTATATACATACGTACGTTGACAACATTGCAACAATTCGTTGTTAAAATCTAAATTTTATTTATTCCCGCTAATTAAAATTGATAAAATTATATTCTTTTATGATGCTATTAATGAGGTCTATAGTAAAATCTATAAGCCGTTCAAAAAAAATACAACCATTCTGGATTTAATGCAATTTTTAAAAAATGGATGTTTTTTAAACTTTTAACTTTAAACCAATTATGGATATATGCCCTTTTTGCTTTCCATATTGAGATTAATGTTAAACCAATATTTTTTAGAAACTGATATGTATTCCTCCTATTCTGTAAATTTGATGCTATTATAATAATTATTTATACGATTTAAAAAAATACTTGATGATTCTGTTATTCGTTTACCGTATATAAAAAAATAATATTACAAAAATGTGCTTTTAAATCTAAATATTTTGGCGAAAACTTTGGATTTTTCAATTTATCTTTTCAGCAATAGATGTAAATAGACCAGATGAACACTGTCGAAAACGCGATTTGGGCAAAGAGATCTTCACGCCCTTATTCGCATCCATGCTTCATTTGTTTATGATTAAGGGCTTAAGTATTTATAGCATATTATAAGAAAATTTTTAATTAAAAAGTTATACCCTAATGCAGATGTTTCCTTTCTGTAAAATGTCCAAACCATTGAATTATTTTTTTTTTTTTGGTTAATAGTTGAAAATGTATTTCAACTGCATTGAGAATTGAATATTTGCTAAGAAAGATTAATCATAAAAAAATTCCGTTTGATTTTGGAAAAGTGAATACTTGATTGATATAAAATACAATTTCAAACCACAAAGCATCGAATAAATTATTCTTGAGTATGTGCATAGCAAACACATGCGGGCAGATTATTAAGTTTAGTTTGATTTATTAATAGTAATACATATCGTTTATTTAATACAAGACTGGTATAACTTAAAAATTCAGGGGTTTTGAAATAAGTAATAAAAGGTTATTTAGGTCATTTCTGAAATATTAAAATGTCATATAACATTCGAAACCATTTTTCTCAAAACAGTTATTTTGGAATGATACCAATGATATAGTTTATATTAAATGAGCGATATGTTGATATGTACATCGAATAGTACAAAACTATTTTCTTATAAATAATTTCAAAGGTATTTTATTAAATCATTGTCAGCCGTTTATATTATTAAATAAAAGTGATGTACGCTCATTTGTTTTGTTCATTGGATATGATACCAATGGAAACAGACATCGTAGAGTGTCTGTTGTGGAAGATAAAAATACTTAAATTTACAAATAAGATATTTAATATTCACTGGACTATAGTAGTAATTTTTTCATTAGATTTAGTTAAGTTTAACTTCAATGAAATTTGTTTCACATCTTTTTGTTATTTTTTTTTAATTTTGTTTTATTATTTGAAATTGTGTGTTTCCACTTTTTGCTTCTTCGTTATCGTTTTTTCAAGACACAACATAAAATATGCATTTTGAAATTAAGAAATAAACTATTTAGCTCTTAAAACCTTTTCAGTAACTTTTAGTTGTTTTTGTATTGAGTTTTCAACTTCTTTTTTGTATATTTATGTACATATTTTTATTTTAACATAATTTACATAAATCTAACAGACGCATACTTGAATACTTATAAAAATATTATAGAATTTTTTTTTGAGAAAAGTGGCTTTTGATTAGCTTTATTTGAAGCAAAAGCCAACACAACATTAAATAATAATTATAATAAAGAAAAAAAATCTACGCGACACTCAGACATTTTATGAGACATATGCATACATACACACGTGTATGTAACAGTGTGTGTGTAAATGAAAGTTGTCTACAACTCATACTATTAAAAAGTTTTTATTCAAAAATAACACATGTATAAAATATATAAAAAAAAAAGAATTAAATTACTTACAGTCTTGGTGGCATATGACGGTGTCAGCAGTCAGCTGGCTAGGCTGGAAGAGAAAGAGATGATGCGAGTTTTAAAACAAACAGTAAGGATTAAAAGAGTAAAAGTTGCAGATTTTTGTAATACAAATTCAACATGGCTATTGTATACCAGAAAAGTACACATTCAAATTATATGTTTTTAAATAACTGCTATGTTAAATTTTCAACATTGCAGGACAGAAAATGTTGTTGGATAATTCAACAAAAAAAAAAAAAAGTATATTTATACAAGACAGTAAATCAGTTAATTCGTATTAGTCCATAAACAAATCAACAGGCTATCATACTATTTACTAAAATCAATGGATTATTTAATTCATACTTTAGTACTTTTAATGCTGAAAAAAATTCTAAGGAACCATTATGTTCATCAAAACTGATTTAAAGTTTTCTTTCCAACTGAAAGCTATTAAGTCTTTATTAAGAGTTATAAAATCGCCGACAAAAGTTTTCTGATTTAACTAAAATTTAGCTTTAAAAGTTGTTGTTTAAAATATTTGTCCATTAGATAATGATTTCAAATAGATTATTTAATAAAACATGAGATAATTTTAATCCCATCAAAATCTTTCTAAAGCCCATTAATTTTTCATATGATTTGCTAAGGAATGTTATGCAATCCATTTTTGTTCTTCATTGTTTGCACGAGAACTGTGTACAAAAGTTAGTGCTTTAACAACTTTTGAATTCTATTTCTCCCGCAAGTACTCATCCTCTCGTTCGCTTATTTGCTCCCTCAACACGACTCAGTGATTTTAGATTTTAATATTTTTAATGTTGCGTTGCGGAAAGAAGAAAAAAAAGGAAAAAGGCTTAACACTATAGCCAACGCATGTTGTTAGGATGACGGTTACTAGTGAATATGTGTGAGTTGTGTGTTAGTATGAGTATTAGAACGTACATACATATGTATGTATGTGTAAGGGTATAAGTAAGTATGTTTATATAAATAAATGTTTTCAGTTGGTTTATTTGTTGGAATCTTATATAAGATTAAAGTTAAAGGCACGAATACATGCCTAAACACTACATACTTACATATCGTCACCTGAAACGCAAACGCCCAACCAAAAATTCAAAATCGATTTTATTGTCGATTCTATTGTATTGCATCAAAACAAATGTCCACACCAAAAATTGGACTCCTCCCACCAATATTATCGATTTCATTACAAAAAAAAACAAAAGGCCCTATCTACAAAAACATTTTAATATTAGGGGTAAAAAGTCCAATTTATCCATTTTTATATACGCCATTGTCAACTATCATAACAAATGATAGCTTTCACTATTAAACAATTTGTTTATTTATTACAAATAAATCGCGATGATAAAAACAAACTTTTCAATTTAAATAGTTTTTTGCTTTTCCTGTAAAATTTTAAAAATGTTAGATAGGGCCGTTTGCGTTTTAGGTGACGATATGTACATTCGTAAGTACATACATATATGTACATGCATATACATATAGTTAATCTTATACATAAAAGTTTGTTTATTTTTTGTGTAAATACGCAGTTACTAACGAAATGAATGGACCACATAGTTATGGTCTCTTTAACCAACAACATTCACTTTATTATTTATGTGAATAAAACTAGAGATTTGATAAATACATACATACATACATACAACATTTGAAGATATGTATGTATTCATATACATATTTATTTATTTATTTATGTATGTATGTCTGTAGATACAAGCATTTCAGCATAAACTATTTGCAAAAGTGTCTATGAGAAGAAATTATGAATTTGTGTATGTATATGTTTTATAAGCATTTAAAATCATCATTGTTTTTGTTTTAGCATACGATATATAAACCCTTAATTAATAAAATTATTAGTTGACATTTGAATTTTGAAGTTCTTTAAGTTGTCACAAAATTTAGACATTTATTTGACAGCTCCTTATTTAATGTGAATATAGTCATTTTAAAATAAAAACACATTAATTTTGATATAGAACAAATTTAGAGTTTTAATTGGGTACAATTATCCGGAAATTCGATTGTTATAAATTATGATATTTCTGTTTATTTATCTAACAATATTCAATAACCTAGTGAACATTCGCAGTTACAAAATCTCCAAATGTAACATACATATCAGATCTGAAAATTATATATAGACCAGGAATGTCCAAAGCTAAAACTGTATTTGTATTAATGAGCGAAGGAGAATTGCAGTGACAGAAAAGTTGCTTGAACGATGAAATTATATATTTCGGTTTCATTGTCTTGAATGCAATTGCTTTCCAAAAAGGATTGAAAACATTTTTTCCATTATTTGAAAAATTAAATTAAAAAAAAAATTATTTGGAAGAAATCAAACTTTTAAAAATTTCAAAGTAAATTTTTAGCATTAACAAAATATTTGTTTTGTAAAGTGAGAGGGTTAATTAAGACTGAAGATTACAAACAATTATTTTGAAAATTAATAGAATTTTAAAATTTTATCAAATGTCTTTTAATAATAATATTAAATTAAATATTATTAAGTGAATTTCTATCATAATACGTTTTATTTTTTTCAGTGCTTTGAAATTAAAAAAAAAAAAAAATAAAAAGTATTCGTACGTACAAAATAAAAGAGAATAAGAATATGTGTGTTTTTAGTTTGCGCGAAAGCACTGTGAAATCGACACCATTGATCAAGACTACTATTGGGACTGTTGTGAACTCTTTTACTAAAGTATAAAGTATATGGTGGAATCGATAATCGAAATACCATCTAACCTGCCAGAGGCATTCAACTGATATTATGAATAGTTTATTTTCTTTTGCCAATTTATCCAATTTTTAGAAAATGTAATGTTGATTAACTATAAAATATAAAAATAATATAAATACCTAATAATACTTCTTGTGTGGGATCCATAACGAAACTTGCAACAATATCTGATTATATATTTTGTATTTAAAATCATAAGAGGTCCCAAAATTTATTTTTAAAACGAAGAAAAAGCTAAATTATTGGTTTTTATTTATTGGTACAATGTAGTATATGGGCAGTTTCGTATCATGTGACCCAACTTTTAAAATCGATGTCTTCCGATTTGGATGAAATTTGCACCAAGATTAGTGCTAATGGATAGTATGCCAGATACAAACTTTCAGCTCTTTCGCTATCTGAACTACTTAGGACAATTAGTGAAAAGTTACACTCATTTGAATAAAACCCTGTATGACCAAAATGCCCAACTTTGACCCCCTCTAAGTCCAGCAATCTTTGACCGATAGAGCTGGCCTACTATACCAAAGTACTGACCTTGGTGTAAATTTAATCCAAATCGATTTTTTGAGTTGAGTCACTTGACACGAAATTGCCCATATGTATGTACATATGTATGTGTAATTTCTTTTACGTTTGGATTATTTTCAATAACAAATATCTCATTAAATTTCATAATACACTTTTCTTGTGTTTACTTATAAAATGTCACGTTTTAGTTTCAAAATTACATTGCTAAAAATGAGAAAAATAAAAAGTTTGTCGCCAAACTTTAAAAAGGCTTTGAAGTAGGTACAATGAAAGAGGTGTCATTGTCCGTCTGTAATAAGAGAAAAAAGAAGCAACAAAATAAATGTTTGAAACTCAATTCATTGTGTATGATAGAGTAGTATGTGTGTTCATCTTCAGCTCTGTATGGCAAGAATATAAAAATCAAAATTGCTTCCTTAGCACGTGATATATTTAAAAGTTTGACAAACTTATTGTGTGAGTACATATATTTATTCACAAAAAACATACTTTTATAATAAACATAAGGTGATGGAAAAACAAAAATGAAAAGTATAATAATACATACATACATATTTATACATACATAAAAGAACAAGTAAGTAGAACGAAATATTAAAATTTTAGTAATTAGTAATCAATTTTAATGATAATATTTTTGGATTTGTTATATATAAATATTAGGGTGATCGACTCGATTTTTCAACCGGTTTTAAAACCGGTTTTTTCTGCCTTATCAGTGTCGGTTTTTTCTTAATGTTGATTTTTCGAATATCGAATAACCCTGTTTTTTACTTTTTAAAACCCGGTTTCGAATACTTTTATTTGCTTTGTATTCAAAGATTATTTAAATGAAATTTTTAAGTAAATAATAATACAGCCCGTCTAAATTTTAAAAATATTCGAGTCGAGGAACTAGCGTATATTTTTCTACAGCTCATTTGGTTAAACTTTTTTGATTTTCCTAATTAATTAAAAAAATTTATTTGTAAAATTGATAACTGTTTGATAAAATTTTATCAATCTTATGATTATATTCCAATTACCATAATTAATTTACGGCTGAAATTTTATGGAAGTGTTGGAATGCCTATGCAAATTTCCTAAACAGGGCTTTTAAAATAAGCTAGGATTACATAGTACCTTATGTTTAACAGAAGTGTCCCACTTTTTTCCAAATTTTTTTATATTAAAGAAATAGTGTAAATCAGACGACTAGATCTAAAGTTATAATCTTTTAAACTGTCAAAAATCATTTCGGGCCATGTTTTATTAATCAAATTTAAACATAAACAATAAGTTTTTCAAATTAAAATATATTTGTTTTATTTATAATGAAAACCCGGTTTTTTCTGAATTTGAAAAATATCAACCGGTTTTTTTTAAATGTCAACTATTCGAACTATTCGAAAACCGGCTTTTGGAAAATGTCGAATAATCGATCACCCTAATAAATATACATATATAAATCGAAATGTTTGTAGTTATGTCAAGATATTTAAAAGTGCGCTGTTTAAAAAAAAAACTTGACTAATTTATTGAATTTAAACAATATTTTAACATTGTTTTTTTTTTTTTTTAATTTCGAAAGTTTTAAAGAAATAACCAGATCACGTTACGTTTAAGTGATATTTTATTAAGTTTGTATTCATGAACATTATACGTATAAGATATCAACATTGTTTTAATTTCGAAAGTTTTAAAGAAATAACTAGACCACGTTATGTATAAGTGATATTTTATTAAGTATGTATTCATAAACATTATACGTATAGGATATCAATTCGTTTCATATACTAAGGGCTTTACTTATAAACATTTATCAACGCTTTATAAAACAAATATTCTTACAAAATTTGTTCTATAAACTTTTGATTTATATTTACAAATTAGACTCTAAGTTCATAAGTATCGTGCTTTATTTATTTGTACATTTAAAACGATTTTAGTTTAAATATTTGTAGATTAATTTGCTTAAATAAAGTGAAAAATAATTAAAAACCATTCGGTAAGTTATCTTATTATAATTATCCAAGTTAAAAAACCGTCAGATAATGTGAGAACTATTTATTTAAGAAGATTACCAATTATTAAAAGTCTAATTGTGGTTTTTATAATTATGTATAGCAAATGTAAAATAACGTAATTTTTCATAGCTTTACAGGAGGAGTGAAAAACGTTATAAAATGAAAAATATTTACTGACTTATTCATAACAAGTTATTAAAAGTTTATAGAACAAATTAATTACGATTGTAATGTTTTAAAATTTTGCACTAATAATTGTTTGTAAGTCGAATCCATACATACACACTAAAGATCTCTTATTACTCAAACGGCCATACATTTTATAACTCAATTCAAAAAATTCGATTTTTTTGAAGACACATTATTATGCATTTCAGATGGCGACATGTATTAAAACTAATGTTTTATTGAGTTAATATTTAAAATATTTGGTGCTTGGTTAGCGGCAAAATTAAAATATTTTTCGATATAGAAAAATGTATATTAAAGATGGCTGAAAATTCTTTTATTTATACATTAAATAAAAAATAAAAATAACATTCAATTTTTGATATTGTTTTGCTTCTCGTTTATTAAACACGGTCTTTGTGAAAATGCTAATCATTTAACATTTTAGCAGACGATATACACATATAAATATTTAGCTTTTTGTTTTTTTTTTTAATCGGCTTTTAGTTGGCTTGAACAGAAATACATGTCAATTATGAATATTTAGGACAAACAATTTACTTGTCTAATTACCAAAATGTATTCCATTTTATGTGTATTTAATTGCATTTTCATAATTTTGTTGTTGAGGACATTATTTACAGTAATTAAAATAAATATATTTAATGTTATTGTTATTAGTTTTTATTTGTAAATATTTCCTAATTAGTTTATACTATATATGTTCTAGATATTTACATACATATGTATGTATGTAGTTGTTTTATATACACTGGTGTTTAATCAACTATTGCAAATTTGATTATATGACGTACTAATGACATTTCCAATTCTTGGACGTAAACTATAAAATAACTTTTTATGATACTTTTCTGCAGAGATTTTATATTTATCAATAATCTTATATTCAATGTCACAATTCAAAACTGAAAAAAAACTCAATTAAGTGAGCACAACTGTATACTTGCTTAAACTGTAAATAACTATTGTTGTCAAACTCCCACGTTTCATTCGAAAGCATGTATTTATTTATGTTGGGTTATGTCTAATGTATCGCTGAACATATAATTTGTTTTTAATTTCTCAAACTATTTAAAAAGATTTATGAATTAATTATTTAATTATTTGTTATTTTTGAAAGTTTTTGATTTATTGTTCAATTTAATTTTTAAAAATTAAAATTTTTGAATAATCTAAGTAAATAGAAATAAATTTCATTTTAATACATAATTGTGTTTGTTCGCTTATTTTTTTCCTTGTTATTATTTGATACATATTTTGTTTTGTTGTTATTATTTGTTTGAATTTGTTTAGTGTCACATAAATATGTATTTGCCCCTGACAGCTCCACATGTGTGTGGGCTATTGTTCTCTCGAGATTCCAAATAAACTTAGCATATCCTTTTTTTGCTGTACCCATACATATGCATGTAAGCATACAGATTCTAATAATAAATAAAAGTATGTATATGGTTGAATGTACCCTGTAGTACGATAACAAGTTCGACAACGGCGATATCAACAGCCACTAAGAACTACCACTACATGGTGATAAATTCCGGCCACAAATCCATAACTTCTTTACTTCTTTAAATAAATAGCTGAAATTTTCCACAAATATTTCTTATAGGTAAGGTTTGTTTGGTACTGACAAAGGGAAATAGCGGTTGAAGATTTCGCCTAAATTTCCCTTAATACATATAAATACGTTAAATATGATGCAATTGCCATGAAATTTAGCACAAGTCTGTTTTAAGCACCCAAAAATTTTACTGTAAATTATGGCGGACATCGGTTCATATTTGACCCTAGCGCCCGTATAAGGTTCTTAAAAGCTTATAATTGGATTAAAAACTTCTCGACAAAATATTCTAACAATCGGTTCATAATTGGCCCCACTTACCATATATAAAGTCCCCTTCAGATAATAATTTTAATGCTCATTACTGGCTTAAAAATATTTGTATAGCATTGAAATTAGGCACAAACAAGTTTTATAGGAACCTTAAGAGATAAAGATAAATTGTTTGATTTGAAATATAATCTACCATAAAAAATCTATCACAATTTAATAATTGTAAGAAATCATTTTTGAGCGGAATTGATTACCGTATAGTACACTATCAAACTATCAAAGTGACGTTTTTAAAACATTTAATTTTTCTGGAATTTATTTTCATAAATATCATGGGAAATTTTATAAAATGTGAACTATTGATTACAATAGTAAAATGCAGTGAACGTTTCGAAAAATTTCGATCATTTTTTTTATCAGAGTTGGATATGCGGTAATATAACTAGTGAAAGGTGCTAATTGGCACTTTTCGTACTGTTGGGTAGATTTTAACACTTCTTCGTCACCGACCAATATTCTGGTATTTTTACACATGAGTTTGCATTTTTTGTCTGTATGTGTGTCTATGAATATAAATATTTTATTATTTGTATTGTTTGCTTTCCTCCTTTTTGTTGTTGTTAAATTTTCAAACTGTTTTCATATATTAAACGGAAGGATTTTATTTTGCTTGAAATAAAAATACAAAAGAAAATAAGAAGAATAACAACAATAATAAACAGTGGTCGTCATCAATATAAAAACAGGCTATATGGGTACGATCAAATTCTTGAGATTTTCAGAATAAAAATATAAAAATGACCCATAAATTTTAAAATTATTTAAGATTATTTACTTTATTATGAGGCTAATCTTGTTTTTAAATATTTAAAAATTAATTAAAAATTAAGTAATTTAATTGTCCAGTGTGTGTGCTTCTCCATTCTAATCGAAGTTTATTATAAAAAAATAAAATTTCTTAGAAAGAATATCATAAATACAATTTTTAACAGCCATTTTAACACTATTATATATTTAATAACAGTACAAACCAAGGTTTTATAAAAAAACACCAATAATTAGGTATGCAATAGAGCAAATTAAAATTTATAATTACTAAACATATTGGCTAATTCCGTTATACAAACTGACCACTGTATCTAAATCAAAATCTTGTCTTTAAAATCCTTTAAATATTTAGAAACATTTTGGGCTCTTCTTGCAACTACTTAATAAGTAAATAGTCTCTAAAGAAGAAAAGCCTAACAAAACACACAGTAGCCAACTCCTGTTTAAAAATACATATAAATATTTGTTGAGTTGAGTTCGTTTACATAGATGTGTGCATTTATCCTTGTTATACCCTACACCACTATAATGGGGAGGGTATAATCCGTTTGTGCTGATGTTTGTAACACCCAAACATATTGGTCCTACACCCACCTTAAAGTATATCAATCTGTTCAGAATCACTTTTTGAGTAAATTTAGCCGTCTGTCTGTCCCTCCGTGAGTCCATGTAAGCCTTGTGCGCACTCTATCGCAATTTCTTTTGACCCAAGGACGAAATCTACTGAAAATGGTCCACTATTTCGTATAGCCCCCATACAAAATGGATACAAAATGTTTTTGTATCACTTCAAAAGTCTACAAAACTTAGTTTTATATAAGTCTTAATAATACTGCTGATATAGAGTCTCCTTCAGAAAGTGACTTGATTTTGAAAATTCACTTATAAATACTAATATCATTATAATATTCTGCATAAATAACTAACCTAACCTAAATCTCTCTACCAAAATTTATAAAGATAGAACCATATTAACCTCCTGCTCCCATATGTCAACAAAAATATTTCTAAATTAATTTATGAAATTAATTACTTTATTATTAAAAAGTAATCAACATTTTTAACATAATCACTGGTGTAGGGTATCATATGGTCGGCCATGACCGACTATAAATTCTAACTTGTTTGTGTGTATGTTTTTGTTTGCAAAAAGAAAAATGGAAAAAAGAACTTAGTGATGATGTAGGCCTACAAAAACACTTTTATAAACATTTGCCTAATGCTTTTAAATCATAAATTGTTCACAAGAACAGTTCAGTTCTACTTTAAAATTTATTTCTATGCGTGTGTTTAAGCATACATATGTATGTATACTTTAAAGACTCTTATATTTTCTGCATAAACATTTTTTGTTCCTTTATTACTCTTCTACTTTAAAAAAGTATTATTTTACATTTATGTATATAATATTTAGGTGTGTGTATGTCTATATGTTTATACATATTTTTTACAATAATTTTCTTGCAGACATTTGTACATTTATACCTTTGTAAATGTATACATTTATTTGTCTCTATAATTAGTAATAATTAATGTCATTTGTTTGTGGTATTATCTGTTGTCATCTCAGTAATTAACACTAAAGAGGGCAACAATAACATCAGCAACAGGAGATGAGGAGTAAAAGAGAGAACGACGACTACGAAAACAACAACGACAACCGGAAATGAGCTAATAATAACTATTTTAACTTTATTCATAAATCATTTATTTTCAAATGATTAATGGATTCTTTAATAGTACATATTACATCGCATTTATCGTAGTGTTGCGTACATTTATATTTTTAAATTGGATATTTTATCACAGTTTCCAAAAAATTTATTTATTATTTTTGTATAAAACTTAATTTTTTAAGAAGTAGGTAAATATCTGTACAAAAAATTAAAGTAATTTATGAATTATTGTGTGTGAATGTATGTAAATAAAAGCTAATGTATGATATAAAAATAATTAAATATAATTGTCAAAAATATCAACAAATCTCAAGCTGAGCAATAAATTAACACACATACACACAAAAACATACATTTTTAATTGTTTTATATAGAAATAAAAAATGGTTTTCCCCATTTAATATTTTTGTTGTCGTTGTAAAATTGTACAACAAGTTTGAACAGGACCCTTGGCATTTTTTTGTTAGTTTTTTGGCCATTTGTTTTTGACTTTGCAATTGTTAATAATGTTGTAATTCTTTTTTGTAATAATTTTTGATTAGAAGCAAAAACGTATAAAACAAAGGAAAGTGTCTGTTTGTCTGTCTGCCTCTCTGCTTGTTTATTTATTACTGCTCAACATGAGTTGGCGCTGCAGGAGTCCTTTAATTAGTCGGTTCGTTGGTTGTCTGCTAGTGGTTGTATTTAAGCAGTTTACAAAGTGTGAGTGTGTTTAGTCGCATTCGACTACTATGCTGCTGCTACTTGCTACACACAATCCTTCATTCATATACATACATATGTCGGCTTCATATACTATAGTCTGATCATGACAACTGAATTAGAGACAAAGTGTTTGTTGCTTCTTCTTATGTACAAGTATGTGGGTTTAAATGACTGAGTGTGCGGTTGTATGTAAGAATACATTTGTATTTATATCTATCTGTGTGTTTGTCTGTCTGCCTGTCTCTTTGTCTCAATGTGCATAAGAAGATAATGTTAAAGAGTAGATTATTTATGTCGTTTGTTTAATTTTTAACTTGTTGATTACCACAAATGAGCCAGTTATAATTATACTATAATTATATGTAAATGTATTTATGCATGTATACATATACATATATGTGGTAGTAGTATAACATTCATTTGCAATATTTCCGGAGAAAGGTGAAACAATTTAATTTTTAAATAAATAATTAAGAAAATATACGTAAGTTTAAATAAGAGATTTATTAAAGAAATCGTTTAATAAATATATATTTCCGTTTTGAATAAAGCAGTAAACTCTAGAAAGCATAAACCCTATTTAACAATACATATACATATGTACATTAGGGTGGTTTTAAAAAATCGATGTCGGATTTCTTTAGGTGGCACCCCCCTAAAATTTTTCTTTTTGTTAAATTTTAAGATTGCCAAAGTTGAGCACGATTGAAAGATGTTAACACGTTTTGAAAATCTCGATTATTTGGCAGTTTGGCGACTTTGATGACCCATTTCTCTAGAACGGTTTAACATAATTGCTCGTGTAAAACATACTATAAACGATACTATTTATAATATTTTATATGCAATAAAAATACGTATGTAGTACTAAATTTGAGATAATAAATTTATTCAAGTGACTGACTGATGTGGTTTTTGTTGCTCGCCGTTGTAATCTGTTATGAGCTAGCTTGACTTCTCGCTCTGCCATGTCGTTCACAACTTCCAAGTTGTTTACCATCCTCTGCCTCTCTTTCGAGTTGATGTTCTGCGGCCAAGTTGCAGGATCTTTGTCCAGAAGTTCGGTGTTAATTTTAACCTCTTGAACAACAGGTAAGTCTTACTTGTAATTAGGGCTGGGAGACCTTTTTCTAAGAATTTCGGCAGTTGTATTTTGAGTTTGGGGCGCATATTTCTGGAGCACTTCTTATTTTCTTTTGCTCAATTTGTTAAGATTTTTGTTGCCATTTGGCTCTTTGCGGTGTTTTACACTATCAGGTCAAACATCCCCCCGGGGCATGTTTCCATGATTAAATGTCCCATTATGGTGTATTGCAATCCCGGGGTAAAGAGGTGCTTCCAGTACCTCTAGTCTGCCGGGACTATAAACTGGTGTTTACAATTCACTGCCTGGCCTAGTCCTTGCATTAATTGAAAAGAGGTCTAACCAGAGCAACATATAATCTGGTACTAAGGGTGGCCAGTTTCCCACAGGACTTGTCCTGGCTGGTCAGTTGGTTGAGGTTCCTTCGGGATACACGGTGATATATAATTTCTATGATGAATTTCTGTAATCGTTCCTAGATGCTAGGAGCGGTACAAACTACAGAGCATGACTGTGGATTAATAAAATATTGGATTTGAGCTGATAATGCAAAGATTGGGTATACGAGGTGGAGTTTTCCTAGTGTTTTTTGGTGCTTTCTGATGTTTACTCTGATTCGATAGAGCGGATGGAGTAATTGATGGATTTGACGGATGGAGTGATTGGTGGCTTATGATGTGCTAAATAATGGTGTATCCAGGTGGATGCGAAGCTGTGGTGCAAGGATGCCACTGCCCTTTCTTCAATTTTTCGGCGATTTTCCTTCATGGTTGAGTGTGTTAGAGTTTTCTCTAAAACATGCTCAACTTATCACAGTGGGTCTTTGTGGCCACTGAAATAAGTCTTGTCTATTAGAATGATGCGTGTTTCGAACTACCAATTACGTCCCGTAGGTGCTGTTGCCGAATCAACAGAGCCATCTCAGTAGTGTGGTTGAGCGACATAAAAGGTTTTTCCTTTATCGGGGTTAGATTGAGCTTGCTCATGACACTTGTCCTTCCCCAACGGGGCTACTATGGCAAGAGATTAGATAGCTCGAGTACTACATCCAAGTTCGCGTATAATAAACCGGCATCCATATACGTAAATGGTCACCGACGTGTAAGATACACAATGGGGCGGTGGTGAGTCATTATATTTTTATATTTTCACCCAATGGATGAAAAAGACCACCGTGAGATAGGCCAACATGGCAGGTACTAACGTAAAGCACTTCGACATTCGTGTCGGATCAAACAACGCCAGGGCAACAAGTTTAGGACTATGATACTACAGGTGATTTATCATATTGTTAATTTCTTTTTCTGATATTTTTTGTCAATGGTTTAGTATTTCAATAGATTTTCAACGAACTCTGGGTCTTGTTTTGCTGCTAAACACGCTCTGAGGGCGTTAAACCTGGCTTTACAGTAGTTTCGGGCTCTTGTTATTGGTAAGTCAGCTTAAACTGGTCAAGGAAGTGTTGTATTTTCAGTAAAAGTATTTGTCCATAATAAGCAAATAACGCATCTTCGCTCTCAGGGGTACCTAGTCACGTTTTTAGGGACATTAGCTCTTTTTTCGGTTTCAGTACTAGTTGCGGATCTATTGAATATAATATAAAATATTATAAACAACATGGCCTTTAGTTTGATGTATGACACGGGCAAATAGCTTTAGCAGTTCTAGAGATATGGGTCAACGAAGTTGCCTCAGTTGCACAGGTTAACATCTTCCAATTGTGCTCAAACTTTGGCAATCTGACAGAAAGAAACATTTTAGGGGAGTGTCCCCAAAAAAATTCAGACATCTTTTTACCCTATGAGATAAAACCAGCCTAATATACACATGTAAAGGCTTAACAAAATGAATTCATTAAGAAACACTGGAATTTAAACTAAATAATTTAATTTATTCTTTTGCATAGTATTTATTAGGGTGTTCCAAATGCTAGTTTAGCGAAAATGAATGCGAATAATAAATGCGATTGCAAATAGTATAATACTGGCTAAACTAGAGGCGGTAGGGCAAAAAGAAAGAAAATCTGTGATCACTTTAAAAACCACCAAAACCGATTGAAAACATAAAAGTTCATTTTCTGGTTAAATTACAGGCGCTAGGACAAAAAGGAAAAAATCTGTGATTATTGCATTTTCCCACCAAAAACCGAATTTTTGAATGACAACATAAAAGTCCATTTTCTGGCTAAACTAGAGGCACTAGGGCAAAAAGAAAGAAAATCTTTGATCACTTTAATATCACACCAGAATCCGAATTTTTGTGTGAAAACATAAAAGATTATTTTCTAGCTAAACTAAAGGCGCTAGGTCAAACAGAAAGAAAATCTGTGGTCACATTAATTTCTCGCCAAAAAACTGAATTTTTGAGTGAAAACCTTAAAGTTCATTTTCAGGATAAACTAGAGGCACTAAGGTAAAAAGAAAAAAATCTGTGATCATTTTAATTTCTCACCAAAAACCGAAACTAGAGACAAACTCTGATCATCATTTACCATCAGAAACCGATTTTTTGACTGAAAACAAAACACTAGGGCAAAAAGAAAGAAAATCTGTGATCACTTTAATTTCCCATCAAACAGATTTTTTGAGTGAAAACATAAAAGTCCATTTTCTGGCTAAACTAGGGTCGCTAGGGCAAAAAGATAGAAACTCTATGATAACTAGCATTTACCATCAAAAATCTAATTTTTGAGTGAAAACATAAAAGTCAATTTTCTGGATAAACTGGAGACCCTAGGGCACAAAGATAGAAAATCTGTGATCACTTGAAAAACCACCAAAAACCGAATCTGAGAATGAAAACATAAACGTCTATTTTCTAGCTAAACTAGAGGCAGTACGATTTCTAATAAAGTACTAATTTCAGAATATTTTGAAGCAATATTTATCACCAATTTTGCTGATAATGTCTATTTTGCCACATTTAAATTTGAATAAATTTAGTGAAAATTATTTTAAGATTTATTAAATTTTGTATTTATGCTTGTTATAATCAAACACTTTGAATAAAAAAGACAAAAGTGAATGTCATTCGTTAACATTTCTATTTTTACATCATTTAAAAACGACCACAAATGTTTTGAACAACATTTTACCTATTTGTAAAAACAATTTGCCACAATTGTTGTAATCATATGATAACAAAATGACATTTAACCCACAATACGCCAAAACAGCAAATACTTTTAAAACAAAAGCAAAAAAAACAACAGTACATACGTACTTGTATATAAGCGTACATACATATGTATGCACAGACCTATTCGTATTGAATGTGTCTGTGGTATGTATGTATTATGGAACACTAAATGTACACTGGTAATAAATATTTAAATTCATGGTAACACACTAGCACAAAAATATCCTCCAATACACACCTAGAGATACCCACTCCCACACACAAGGATAAGGCGTTATAACGTTAAACGTTTTTTGAATTTGGGTTAAATGTATTTTTTTTTTTAGCAAATTGAAACCTTTTTCATTTTAAATTTTGTTAAATTTATTTCTTTTTTTTTGTTATATTTTAGTAAAGTTTTCTAAAAATGTATTCCGATTAGACAAAAAATTTATACATATTAAAAATAAAATCAATGCAATGTTAAGATTGTCTGTCTGTCTTTTCGCCTACATTTTAATACTCTTTAAGGTCTAAGGACTTTAAAGCAGCGGTTCCCACCGTTTTTTACTTCGCGGACCCCTTGAGGAATTTATTTAATTTCACGGACCCCCATACATATTTTGATATCTTATTGTTATAAATAACACTGTGATACAAAAGTGAAGAAAAATAAAATGCAGTCGTTCTCATATACCAATTCTATTTCGTTATGGTCCATAGAGTACGAATATATTTTTAGTTTTTCCCTATCACTTCGTTAACTTACTTTTTAAGAGCAAAAGATGCGAAAAAGAGCCATTTTTGAAATTTTAAATTTGAAAAATCATAAGTTTAGTAGTTTTCATCCGATTTTCAAATCCGATATTTTTTTTTAATGATACAAGTGTTGCCTTTTAATCCAAAAAAAGAAATCCAAAATTTATGGTCAAATGTCTGAGTTACGGTCGTTTAAGTAAAAAACTCACACTTTTTTAAAAAATTTTCATTTTCATCATGCTCTACTTTGGCCATGAGGCAGTGAGTTCATCTTTTATTACTTTCCTGAAGAATCACATAAAGAAAGGTTTCTAAAACTTGTTATTTCATAAAAATCTATGAAAAACTGGATGATTTATGACAATTTTTCTAATAGCATGTTCCTCGAATTTTTGGTTTTCTCCATACAAATTAATTTTTGCATAAAAATGTTTATAAACATTTTTTAAACTTGTTACAAAGAAAACCAGAAACATGAACATTTTTGTATGGAAGAAATATGCTATATTTTTATAAAACTGAGCACAACTCATAACCTTTTTCATCGATTATCATAAATTGACCATCATTGGAAACCCAACTTAATGTGCCTTTTTTCAAATGTAATAAAAGCTAAAGTTACTGCTTCATGGCCAACGTAGAGCAGTATGAAAATTAAAAATTGTTGAAAAAGTGTGAGTTTTTTTACTTAAATGGCCGTAACCAAGACATTAATCATAAATTTTGGATTTATTTTTTTGGGTTGAAAGACAACACTTGTATCTTTAAAACAAAATATCCAATTTGAAAATCGGTTGCAAACTACCAAACATATATTGTTTTAAAGTTAAAACTTCAAAAATAGCACTTTTTCACATCTTTTGCTCTTAAAGAGGAACTAAACGAAGTGATCGGGAGAAATTAAAAATATATTCCTACTCTATGGACTATAACGAAATGGAATTGGTATATGAGAACCCCTGCATTTTTTTGCTGTATCACTGTGTAATTGTTCGTCCGAAAATTGTCTTAGTCCTGGTTCATAAACCCTATAAAATATTCCCGTACATTGAGAATATTTAGTATTTCGGAGATGTTTTCAATTGCATGGTTTTAAATATAGAATGACTTCTAACATGATGTTTAATTTTATGATCGTGAGAGCTTTCATGTTCATTTCTCGTCAAGGTAGCGAAAAGGTTTCTTTATCAAGTATTGTCGACATGTGCTTAAAGAGTCATGTTTCTAAATTTTTTTTGCGATTGCATAGGAGTGAGCTGAGTATGTAAGCTAAGTTTTCGGGAAAATATGTGAAAGTTAGACTTCTTCGATGTTGTTGCGGAATGCGTTACCCACATAAAATATGACCTGAACTCTTTGCGAATGTACTGTGAATTTGGATCTTAAATTTGAATTTTAAAATACCTACGAATTATTTTACTGCGTGGTTTTGACTATTTACGCATAACGCTATGAATTTTCTGATGTTGATTTAATAATATTGAACAACAAAATTAAGTTAAAATCTGTGTATCACGTCGGAATGGAATATTTATATTTAAAATTAACTAGATTAACACTTTTGCTTACAATTTAAAAAAAATATGAAATGTGACCTAACTTCATATTCCGGGATACCAGTATCAGTATTTAATTCTAAGGCAAATCATTATCCGTCTGCTATAAAAACACTTATTTCGATACATATACATTTATAAAAATTACAAATCACATAATACTTTACTTTATAAAAGTGAAACAATAAATTTGTAGGGCCTAGCTTCATCCTGATAAACGACCGAAACAATAAAATTCAAAGAGTCACCAACAAATCTGGGATTATTGAATAAAAATTGTGTATTTTAGTATTTATGAAAAATTTGGAGATATTTTTAATATTTTCTAACATATAGAGAATATTTTTTATTCATGATTTTTTTCGTTCGTCTTCGCGGACCCCCTAGGATTTTGCTACGGACCACTAGGGGTCCGCGGACCCCCTTTTGGGAACCGTTGCTTTAAAGTATCCTTAAATTCATTACATTGATAAAATGGAAAAAAGTTAAGCTGCTTACAAGAAATTCCCTTCACTCGACGACACCAACAACACCACTGTTAAGAACAATGCAGTAATAGAATAGACTCGGATAGAACTTAGATTCCTTCATCAACAGTTTAACAGTTTCGAAAATAAGAAGTGAATTTTCACAAATTAAAAATGAAGAGAAAACTACGTTGGTGACAACTTGTACGATTAAGTAGATGAAGTTTTTGTTTTATTTTTATAGTTTTTTTTTGTTTGTTTTTGCCAAAGTATTTTATTTCTTTTCAAAATTTATAGATTTTTTGCCTAGGTGTGTACTTTTATTTCTGGTTTTATTCGTTTAGTTACTGTTATTTTTTCTTGTTGGTTACAAAACTATTTGATAAAGTTTTCTTTAAACTTTTCAACAGACTAGTCGGATGTATGAATATATGTGTGTGTGGGTTTGTGTGCGTCTCTATGTTGGCCAGAGTTTGTTTGAATACAATCAAGTTTTAACAAGATTCTTCAATTTCAGATTGTCCTTATAATATTTGAAGAAAATTTGTAAATGTTAAAAATACTCAATAAAAAACTTTTATTTACGTTTGAATAATTTTATTAACAATTACTTCCTTATTCTTTTTATACATACATATTTTTTCATTTTACATCTTTCAATACAAGGGTGGGATATATCTGTTCACCATTCGTCAGGTTCAGTCATTTATTGCAAAAAGTTTTTATGACAAATAAGAGAACAATGGAATACGATACAAAACTTTAATCCATTTTTATCTCCAGTAGTTTTATTTAGTCTGCACTTATATAGTATTGTGTACGCTAACATTTTGTGTTTATTAAAATGCAATTAAATACTTTTATACTTTTTTATTTAAAAAATAAATCAATTTCCAGTTATTAATAGGATTTGTATTTTTTTTTTTTTTTTGTATTTTTTATCTTTCTGTGTTGTTGTACACTTTTGTTACTGTGTTTTGGAGCGAACTAATTTATTTTATTATTTTTTATAACCGAATTAAATATTAATGCTTATAGAGTGTTTAAAATTAATGAATATAACAGTGATTTTTAATTAAATTTTTATAAAAAAATATGTCCATAATTGTGGGTGTAGGGTGAGTGAAATTAAATAGTGTCAATTTTATTCAGACAAATATTGATAAATAATCACCTTATTATTAAATGGAAAATAGGAACCTAACTTCGAAATTATTTTTTATTATTTAGTACTGGAATGACTAATTATATTTTGTTAATACGCACTTTGGTTATATGTTGTATAGAAACAATATAATCAAAAGAAATCTGATTATGTTGTAATAGCTCGAAAAATGTATTTATGAATTTTTTATGAATATTATAAATTTAACTAAATTTTACATGCGTAATTTTACTCATAATTTTACATGCATCATTATTACTACGACTTCTTCCTTTTCCTATTTTGATTTTTTGTTGTTGCTCTAGAAAAATTTATTACTTATTTTACTGTGAGATCGTCAATGTTTTGTGGTCATAAATACAATGGAAATTAACACACAAATACACAGAACAATTTACATGCATGCATGTATGAATGTATGTATGAAGGAATAAACTTGTATTAAAAGCATGTTAAACACAACAAATATAATCGCACTTAAACTCATACCAATAAACTTATGTCTAACAATTTAGAATACATAAAATAAGTAACAAATAGAATACAAATACAACAAAAAATGAAAGAAAATAAAAAAAATATTGTGAAAATATTCTATTTTCCATTTTTCCTTCATATGTACGATTTTATATCATTTGCCAGTTTGCATTTTATTTTATGTGCTTGTTTTATGCTGTTTTGCATTTTTATTATAAACTTAAAAGAACATTTTTACAACACACACTCACACATACATTGCTGATGTTGTTGTTGTTGCTGTTGGTATTTGTTGTTAGTGGTTTCAGTGGTTAGAAGGTTATAAACATGATGTTTTTGTTAGCAAAGGTTAAATTATAAACAGCAACAACTAGAACAACAAGAAAGACAACAAAAAATGACAATAGCTACAGCAACATCAACATCAGTGGCGATAGCAACAAAATCTTTTATATTATTTAAAGAGCAAAAGTACACACACTAATGTACAGTAACAAACATACATTCACACACATATATACTTATACATATTTTCATACATATGTACATATGTACATGCATATGTTAGTAAGTCTATAAAAAATCTGACATACCATCATAATCTCAAAGACTGAAAACATAAACAAACATACAAAAAATCATAGAAGGAAGAAAACAGATATAAAATTTTTATTTCTGTTTTTATAAAAACGCAAAAATGGAAATAAAAAAGTTGAAAAGAATTGTAAAAATGTTAAGTTGTATACTCTCTTCATACTTACATATGTTTAAATATGTGACATACATATGTGAGCGAAAAATTAGCAGAGTCTAACAATCCCAAAGATAATATTTTATTTTAACATTTTTTGTAGATAACAAATTGCTCTCCTCCAATACTACTCGGTTTTTCAAATAGACGCTTCGTTCACATGAGAGGAGTGCGAGAAATTAAACAAATGTTGGATAATATTTTCGTTAAAAAATTTATAATATTTTAATACTGAACAGAATTACATAAACATATCTTAATTATTTTACCACATAGAAATCCACACTTCAAAACTTATATAAACCTTGGAATAAGCTTTTAATAAATATATAATAAATTTTATATTCGTTGGACTCGCCATGGTCCTGTTTTAGTCCTTTAAACTTGGGACTCGAATATATAAATTTTTTTATTTTTTTATTTTACAATATGTCCAATGACCATATTTATCTCTTAAAATTATAACTGCCAGGACCGAAATAGGATTTTTTCAATTTAAAAGAGAATGTAATTTGGGGAAATTTGTTACTAAAGCTGCCTACACACTATGAGAGATGTCGTTAGATTTTTATTTCATACTGCCAAAGCAAAATATGTAATATGAAAATTGGTATGATTATCAAAAAATCAAATAGAAAATATGTTTTGTCACATTTAAAATAAAATGTAACTACAATTCCTTAAAACTTTAATGTGTTTAAATAAAAATGAAACTCTGATAAAACGAAAAATCCAATCGTTTAGAATTTTTTTAAAATATTTAAAAAAAATCATATGACTTTAAATTTTCCATCCGTATTTTCAGTAAGTAATTTATTTGAAAATTTTAACATGTCGTTTTACTGAATATTATGGTGTGTAGTCAGCTTAAATCGTATTGTAACAGGAATAATATATATAAAAGACAATTTTAAAGTACATAGTTAGACACCAATTCTATTAAAAAAAATTCAAATAATTTTGTAATAATACTTTACTTACACTCGCTTACAAATAACTACAAATAAGGAGTTAAAAAGTTGTTTTGATTTGAAATAAAAAAAATGATTACACATAATACGAACCTGGGCTTCTTGTTCGTTAGTCGCTGTCATACTCACAACTCCATTGCTTTGTTATATTACTGTGCGTCCAATAATGCTTTTCACACAGACAAATCATTTTCTTTATATGTGTGTAAAAAACAGTTGCTAGTAAGTTAAAAAGTAAGTGGTTATGTAAGTACAAGTCAATACCGAGTTCTTGTTGGGTATACATACATTTAATTTTAAAGATATTTTAAGTGCTATTTTATTTTTTTCCTTGATTTTTAATTTTTTAATAGTATGATACGTTTTAGCCAAATATTGATTTGACACTACCATTAGTACAGGTAATAAATAGTATTATTTTGTCCCAAAATGTAAGGAAGCGTTTACATCATCGTAATGCAAAAAAGGTGTGTTATTCAGTCATATTTTCTCCCTTATTTTTCTATTGTAGTATAAAATCTTCAACCGAATTTATGGTTTTAGAAAAATAAAGAACAAGTATCAAACGAACAAAACGATGGTTCATTTCTATGTTTTTCTTACATTTTTTTTTTGTTGGTAAACCATGCTTGTGATTTGCAAAGTTTATGACCCTTGTTTATGTTTGAAATATACGAGTAAATTTTTATACTTATTTGCATTTCTATTACAATAAACGCAAGATTGTGGGAGAAAAAAACAATTTAAACGATTACGAAAATAGGAATAATGAAGTTATAATTCCAACTAGATATAATTTTCCTTTTTTATGGATGGGATTTTGCGTGTTTACTACTTCATTAAATAGTGCCTCCAGGCTAAAAAAAGCAACAATTTGTAGTAGTGAAGGGGCAATACCAATAGCAACAACAATAAAACAAAACCAAAAATAAAAATAAAAAAGATATTTGTTTAAAATAAATAACAATCAAAGTGGAATTCATAAAAACACAAATTTCAATTTGCTTCCGCCACTAGAACAAAAACAACAAAAAGTAAAACAAAAACTATACTCGTAAACTTTAACTATGACTACGACTACCACTGCGATGAGTTTTTATTGATGAAAATAAAAAAACGGAGTATATTCTGCTCGTGTATTTTTAATTTGAATACATGGAAGTGAGCAGAAAGAATGTAGTTAAATTGTGTATACATATGTATGTATGTACTCACTAACTTACACCAACAATAAGCAAATAACACTAATAATTTAAAAAAGAAAAACATTAAAGGCATCCTTAACCATTGTGTTTAATCCTTTTTTGGTGGAATTAATTCTACAAACAAAATGCGAAACTACATTTCTAGTGTTTATTGTTTTAGACAAGAGGCGCACTAAAAGATGGTTCGTCCCATTTCATTTTATTTTGTTCATTCTCATATTTGCTCGAATCATGGCGTATGTATTCATGTACATTTCCATTTAACTAAATTGAACTTGGGTGCAAAAATCTCGGTCAGTGATTTTGTTTGGAAGTGAGCAGAAACAACAAAAACTAAAAAAGGAAAAATATAAACTAAACTAAAACCTAGAAATAATGCAGCTAGACTAAATACTGAAACAAAAAGAGGAAAATTACACAGCAACAACAACCTCATGCAACTGGGGGGATAATTAGGCCAACAAAGCAAAACTATCGCAACAAAACATACTTTTCATAATGTTACCAAATAAGCCACATTTTATGTTTAGAATAATTTTCGTAATTGTTTTATGCATAAAGAAACAAAACTTTTACGTTTCAATTTATAAAATGAGAAATAAATGTGCTATTAAGTAAATATGTATGTATGTATGAATGTACGCTTATACATAGACAGACATATCCGACGAACATGAATACATACTATTATTTATGGGCATATATTTTAAAATACAAAAAAAAGTAAATTTGCACTTTTTTATTTGTGCATTTAATTTGTTGATTTCACCCAATGTTTTCTGGCGGAGAGTCATTCAATAAATAGTGTGAAAATGCAACATAAGTTCACTTGACCATCAATGACAGACTCTGCTGCGTTGAAAGGATTTCGACACTGGTTGCATGTTAATGCGACACTTATTTTAAGAGCACTTATTATATTTATTTAAAATTTCAAGAAATAATATCAAAGATTTTTTACACTTCTCTTCAACAATAAAATTTTTAAACGATATTTTAATCACACTTTTTTAAGTCTGATTGAAAATATGTATCAAACAAAACAAGTAAAATAGTATAATCGTCAATGCCGACCATATAATACCCTCAATTGCAGAGTCTCGTATGGGACCATGTCCTGTAATTGTCCATTCTTTATAAAATAGTCTAGTTATGTATTTATGTTAATTTTATCTTTTTAATAACTACTAACATTTTTTTGTGATTTAATATGGACCAAGCATCACAAAAATTGCAAGAGGCAATAAAGTTACTAAAACAAAATAAATTGGTTTTCTGAAAGGGAACCTTATATGGGCTCTAAGGTCACATAACTTCAGGATATGATTACGTAATATTGATCTTTATTAAATTTTATTAGTATTGGTGCATAATTAACCTGTTTGTGACTATTCAATTTATTTTCATTTGTATGAATTGAAATACACATACACACATACAAAATCAAAAACTTTTAAGAATTAGATAATTTTTTTTTTAATTTTTTTCTTCTGACAAGAACAACATTTAGTGGTTGAATAGGATAAAATTACACATGATAAATACGAAAACGTTTATTATTATAGCGGTTTAAAATAATAAAATTTAAAAAATCGTTAAAAATACAGGTTAAGCTATTTTCAAATAAAAATAGTGCCCATTCGCGAACATTTATAAGGACTATCAGCGCATGTTTATAAAGGATAGCTCTGTAAGTTATCAACCGAGAGTACAGTTTTGAAATTAATGAAAAATATATGATCAAAAAGTTGAGAGTTAATGAGCTAGTTTTCTGCAATTTGGGACATACATGTGTTTTTGTAAATTATACCAAAATGTATCAAAACTTTTATTTATTTTCAAAGATTAACAAATTACAATTTATTTTAATTCAGTTTCATCTATTCTTAAAAATATTTTATTTTGCTCATATTGTATTTACTTTCCATATTTTTAGTCAAAATGTGTTATTTTTAACTTTTTAATCAAGCAGTCAAGTGAAATTTTTTTTTTTAGAAATTCTGCCTTCGAAATAAATGTGGGATTGGATTATGAAATCAAGGAAAAATCAAAAGAATAAACAATTCGCATTTTAGTAAGTGTGATTACGACATCGTGACACACGACCAGCAGATATTAAGCTTTAGCATCAGCAACAACAATAACAAATGACAAAGCGTTAAAAAAGAAGCAATCAAAGCAATTTTTGGCTTATAAAGTCACGTTTATTTATTTACTTTTTGTTAAACAAATAAAATGCTTACGACTACTTAAATAAGTGTATGTGTGTGTGTGTGTAAGTATGTTTATGTATTTATCTTTTTTATTTATAATTTTTTTCTGTATTGTTATTGTATCGTATTGTTGCTTACTTTTTTATTTATTTATTTATTTCAACCGAATGTCATGATTGTGAAGCCTGCATTTATATTTGTTGGAATGTGAGTCTCTTTGTATGTGTAATGAATTTAATTTTTATTACCATCAAGGGTGTGATAGTATGTGTTACATGTTTATATAAAATTTATTGTTATCTTTTTAAAAGATTCTTTTCATTTCATTTCGTTTTGCTTTTTTGCGAGCGTTCATTTTTTACAACTCAATTGCTTTACATTATTTTTGTTTAAATTTTTGTCAACAGCATTTTATACGTATGAGTAAATTTTTAAAATTCATTACAAAATTTCTTTGATTATGGGTTCTTTAATTCGTATCTCTCTCTATCTTTATCTTCATCTGTAGTTGCAGCTGTATTTGCTCTAATCAAAACTAATTATATCATGTCTGCGGACATTATACAACTTACGTGACATGATTTATTTATTAGAAAGCGTGCAGGAAAAGTGTGAGATATTTTCATATCTTTCATACAATAAACCCAAACAATTTTAACTCTCATAAGACATGTTTATTTATAGCTAAAAACAAAAATTCTATGGATTTTAAGCTTAGTTTTGTCTTGTGGATAATGAAAATCACATCAATGTTAAAAGTTTTTTTCTTTTTTGGCTTTTTTTAGTTGGAAAATCATCTCCTGTAATTAATCTCATAATAAATCAGTTTTCAACAGCGGTAATTAAAACTGTCAGACATGCTTAATCAAAATCACTATTTGCGGAAGTTCATAAATTTAAATGTGTTTGTTTAAAAAGAGAGAAAAAAGAAATAAAAGAAGACACGAACACACCATAAAAAATAAATGATTAATGACATTTTAATTTATGCTTTGGAAAAAGCTTCTCATCTAACTAAAAATAAAAAAGAAAACGTAAAGACAATGTACTAAACGAACCTTTTTTGTTTCATTTAATTTCAAATTGAATATTACTCATACGCACCCGGGTGTAATAACTAATGAAAATACTTGATGTAATTTGAATATTAAATATTTTATTCGTTTTATTAAAGTTTTATCCTATCTTTGTGGCAATAAATACATCAATTTGATTAATATATAACATATTGTAATATCATAAAACCCTATGTAGATATCAGTGACTTTTTAAATGTTTAATTTAAAACAATAGAATTATGGTAAAATTTATATTTGATTTATCTAATAGAATTCGTATTAAATAACATGAAATCTGCAAAATTATTTATATTCGAGTTTTGTAAAGTTAATCTAATTTTTCATCACCAATTAACAAAGAGCATTATATTTGATCCGGAAGAATATTTTCCAATTATGTACATATATATTTATTCCCTCACATCACCTCTGGTGTATCGCTTTAAACAATTTTAACATTAATAGGTTGTCTTGTAATTGAATATTATAGTATTTAAATGGAAAATTCAAATTCAAACAAATAATAAGACAAATTTTATGCATATATGTATGTATGTATGTACAAATGAAAAACATTCAGAAAGACAGACAGACAGACAGACGGATGGACAGTCGAACAGAAGTACCTATAAATGGACAACAATAGAGAGCAGTCAAGCTCAACATCTACATATATTTCGAAACAACATAAACTAATTAAATTGATTGTGAGTCCATGAAATAAGTGTGAATTGCATGTAAATAATTTATAGAAATTTTCTCATTGGTTAATCGAATACATATAAAATGCATATTATGCATATGCATATACATATGTATGAATATTGAGTGCATATGTAGACAAAACAAATGCTCATTGTGAATTTATTTCGATACTAAACTAAATCATATATTTACTAATATAAACATATATTAATTTAGTATAAGGGGGCCCTCTATGTATGGAAAAAATAAAATACTAAATATTTTTTTTTCTTGTGGTCAGTATTTGGAGGATCAAAGGATGCCACTTTTAATAAAAAATAGAACCATATACTGACACCTCAGTTTTTTCCAATGTCACGCACTTTTTTATGGTCCCCCAAAGATTTGTGTCATTTTTGCAAAAAGTGATAATTTTCTCAGGCTCAAATCTTGAAAACCGCTTGGAATTCTCTGATGTCATAAAGAACAAACATTGTGAACATATAAAATCAAAAAATTTAATATTCAAGATTAATACGTATTCGCACAGGTCTCGTTAATAAAAACAGTGCGATTTCACAATATAATACACTTGAAATAAAAAAATGAAGATGATAATAAACAAATTAAACTTTAAAAATAATTAAATTAAAATTTTGATTATTTTCATTAATATAAATATATTACGTATTTTGTTTTTGTCATTTCGTTTGTAAGACATCGAAGTATTGGTATAGATTCAGGGTCCTTATTTAATTCTAAGACGATCTAGACATGTCCGTATGTCTTTCTGTCTGTTGAAAGCACGAACGGGAAGAGCTAGAGGGTTGAAATTTTATACCAATATTCCGTATAGATAAGATTTGTTTGGTATTGAAAATGGGCAATATCAGTCCACGTTTTCACATAGCCGTCATACAAGGGGCCCACCAAAAAAGCTTTAACAGTCATAATAGTTTTAAAAATACAAGTATAGCGATGAAATTCGTAATAAATATGTTTCAAATGAGCCAACATATCTCTACTAAATTACCCTAACGCTCATTGCGAGTACAGTTATTGAACGTAAATCATCCTTAGAATATTTTCTTGAAAACTGTCCAGCCCACGAATGAACAACACTAAACCCAAAATATTTTGGGTAACATCATATGACATAACCATGAATATTTTAAGATGTGTAACTCAAGCACAATTTTTTAGTGAGTCGGTCTAATAAATATATTTATTTTATTTCCAATATATCTGATGTATGTTAATATTAATGAACGTATGTGCGAAATTATACTGTATAGATCCTATTAATACTTGATATAACTTAAATCCGTATTCACACATAATTGAATTATGATATTTTATGTTATCTGTACATAAACTTACACACATACATTTACAAATACTATTTGAAAAGACTGACACAATTCCAAAAGATAATCATAATTTAAATCGCACACATTTTTATTTCAACCTTAAGAAAATATAAATATATGTAAGTATGTATGTGTATATGTATGTATGTATTATTATTTGAAATTCAACTTTTATCATATAAATCTTATAAAATACTTGATAATCTTTTTTCTGTTCTTTTGTATTTCTTACAATGTTTGATCTTTTTTATTTATTCTACATTTAGCTTGCAACATGCAGCAAGAAGGTTAGAATGAGTTTTCTTTGTTCATGATGATGCTCTACTTACATGTTGGCTGCTTGGCTTACATTCTCCCCTGCATGGATGATACACATGGCATCAGGTATTTATGTGACATTAATCACAGGAGCAAAGGAAATTTATATACTTATCTAGTTATAAATAAAGTAGTAGATGTCATCAAGAGATGTATGTATTTTTATTTTATACTACATACTATTTTTATAATAACTATGATTTTTTTACCTTCTGAAGAAATAACATGAAGGGGAAACATTTTTTCTTTATTCCTTAATAAATTGACAATTAATCGGATCTACATTTAATTTAATTTAATTCATTTCAATTAAATTTCTATTCATTTGCTAATTTATTTACTTTATTCTATTTTTCACTTCGATTTGATGGATGTTCCCTTTAAATTAAGTAAAATTAATACGGAACTCTCGAGATTTCCATACATGTTTGTCTTTCTTCATTTACCATTAAGACATAATCTTCGAATGAAGTGTGTATATGTGTGTGTTTTTTCACGTCAAGATAGATGTATTTGTAGCGTAGAATGCAAATGTGAGTGTGTATATGTGTATTTAATTGATTTGTGGTTTTTGCACAGTTTAATCGCACGAACACATTGACACCTACGGAACACACATTCACTCTTATTAACAATGACATAGTGTTACGTTAATGAATGACGTTACTTAAATGTCAATGATTTCTTAAGAGTAATTGCCGACTTGTGTTTAATCAAAGTGTTTTCGAGCCACAAAATCATTAAAAACGTAATTATCCATTCGCACCTTTACTCACAATTAATGATGAATGTTATTGAAAGCTCAAACCTTTTTTCAATTTGTCTACATATCCGAGTAGGGAGCCAGACCCTACGTAGCAATTTCACTAAAATTCAAACAAAAAATGTATGAAGAAAAAGTAAGAGTTCAATGTTCACATTTACGAATATTATATACCCTTCATAAGTAAATAATAAGTTTAATTTTATAACATTTCAAATTACAAATTACAACAAAAAATAATGCCAAACGAAACAACATAAAAAAATCAACAAAATGCCAGCAGTTCGGTCATACAGTCCCGAACTACCTATTTAACCTACCACTTAATGTTACCACTAGCCACTATTTTAACTTGTAGTTGACCCTCGAGGAAGTCAATCGTCACCCTATAGATAGATTAGTAAGATATAGACAAAAAGCTTAAGTTTGTTTTTTAAGTGTCAACTCTCTCGCTTACAAAGTGGACACTAAAGTGACGATTATCTTCACCCTGGTTTACAAAAAGTACATCCGTGACGAATGACGAATTAGAGCCAATCAGATGGTTATACGTTAGTGGAACTGCAGGGGTACGCAAAACAAAAAATAATGTACATCCACACATATAAATAAATAAAGATAAAGCTATCAATAAGATAGACGGACATGGCTTTATCGACACCGCTATCTATAAGGACCCAGAATATATATACATTACAGGGTCGGAAAATTATATTGTAGAAATTACGAACGGATTGACAAATTTATATATACCCTTCTCACAAAGATGAAGGGTATAACAGCATCAAAATCTAAATTTTTATTGTTTTTGTAATATAAGAATATATGTACATTCTTATTTTAAACACAAAAACTATTGCAAGGATATTATGGTTTTGTGCTGATGTTTCAAACGGCCCAATATACAAATATGTCGAATTAAAATCGGCTAATAATCAATTTGAAGATAACTCCAATTGAACGATGTTTATTACAACTGTCCATAAATATTAATCCCTGCCGGCTTTAAAACTTAAAATATTTTTAATTAATTTAGTGAATATCTTTATTATTAGCTTTGAAGTTACGCCTAAAATAATTCCCTGCATTAGCTTAGAAGTTATATTTTTTAAATATAGTACACTCAATTCTTTATTATTAATAGTGGACCCTTTGTTCAAAAAAAAGTATGTAAATATACATACTTATGTATGTATGTATGTATGTATTTATATAAATGTGGTAATAAGAACATACGAGTACAAGTAAATAAAGAAGTTTTAAATAATTGAAACATATGAATTTTTACAGATTAGGGTTTATTTAAACTAAAAAGTATGAGTACTTTGCTTCAAAAAATCTTGTAAAATAAGTCATATTTTCTTGCTGACCTCATTTATTATAACTTAAAACATTTTCGAGTAAAGTGTTAGATCTCTTATATTTGTAGTTTTGTTAAAATAAATATCCTTCACAGTATCATTTATAAATAATGAAAATAATAAAGAAATTTAATATATGTATGTATATATGTATTTTTATATGAAGCTTCAATTCTGAAAATAGTTTTTGAAATGGAATTAATGCAAAATAAAACTAATTTGTAAGAGTTATGACGTTTTAAACGCCAATGTATGTATATACACTTTTAAAAATAATTTTAACATGTGTATATAACGATGAGAACCATATGCGAGAAAAAAGTTATTGGTATTGCAAAATTTGACGTGGATTACAACAAAATGTTTGGTTCTTACTTCTCAAAAAATATAGGTGAGGCATTATAAGGCAAATATTGTACCATTTTGACCTGAAGTTTTTTAAGTTTTAGACTCTTAATGCTATCAAAGGTAACATTTTAAAATATTATATCTCTCACAGACATTGGAACTTCAGTTCAAAATTTTATGTCCAAAAATTAACAAACACTACAGGATATGTATAGCGATCCTCTTTATAGTCCTTGTGTCAAATACTATACAGTTAACATAATTTGTTAAACAAATCTTTGACATTATACTTTTGTTTAAGTGTGAAAAACTTTATTTAATGTTCGTACTACATATCATCATTAACCTACTCAGCAGCCAACAAGCAATGGAGAAATAAAAATTGTAACAACTATAAACCAGCCTTGACTAACCAGTCACATGAAAAAATAAACTAATATCAACAGGCTCTTTTACTGCTTTTTGAGGGTATTGTTCTAAAATGACCACATCCGCTATGGGACAGCATATAAGAAAAAAAAAATAGAAAAAAGAACGAAAAAAATGAATAAACAGGCGGCACATGCCATACATTAGTAGTTATTTAGTCTGGCTACATCGTACATATGGAACGTGTTGGAGTCGCGTGTTCTAAGGATAATGCACTTTAGTTTATATAAACGTGTATATGTTGTATGTATGTGTATAAGAGTGTCCCGAGAAACAGTAATTTTTAAAAATTTCATTTAGGAATACCTCTCAAGCGATGCGTATGAATGTACCGAATATAGAAAAATAAAAAAATACTTTTTTCAAATAGTCGTCAGTTCCTTACCAGCGATTGAAAATCCAGACCTCAGTATAATTCTTGAAAAATTAAATATTTTATATTTTTTTGAAATGGGTCACAAAATTACGTAATTTTGAACTGATTACGGGAAAAATAATTTAAAAGTTTAATACGCATCGTTTGAGAGGTATTCCTCTAAAAAAAGTGGTTAACAGGACACCCTAATGTGTATATGTTTGAACAATGAGTTTTCGGATCTCAATATACGTTCCAGTGGATATGTGTATTCACTTAATACAAGTCAGCTCCCATATTCACATAATAGTACGAACAGAGAAGCCATAACTCTTTTTTGGATAATTTTTTGTGGGAATACAGTCAGAACTAACTGTGGGCTTTTTTACATGCACTGGCACACTAACCAAAATTGAGATACCCAAGCACCCATACATAAGTACATGAATGAATGAAAGTGTAGTTGTATGGCTTAATGCCGGAAGTAGGCCGATACTCAATGAATGTAGGCAAAATTCTAAACATACTTTTTGCATAATATTATACAACACTCTTATACAGAGAGACTCGCAAATGTAAAGAGTGTTTTGGGTTGTATATTGGTGCTGGGTATGAAGGAATCAATTCCACTTCTTATATGGGGTTAAAGAGTATATGTTACCAAAAAATTTAGCTTGTTTTAAAATGTATGGACACACTCACTCTTAGTGGGTGAAAATACATATAATACATACATACATACATACATACACATTCGTAGATTTATTGAAATGAGGAACTTTTAAATAAAAAGCAACAAATCGTCTGTATTGTGACATCCGTTGTTCTTGTTGATGTTGTGTAGTTGTTCTTTTTTGCTGTTGTTATTACTCTTTGGTATAGCGGTCACTCGGATGCGCCTAATTTGAGGACTTATGAGTACTTCCTTCTTTTTTGGGAAACTTTTACATTTTATTTATATATATTTGAATATCATATACTTATATGTACATGTCAATGTATGTATGTATATACATATGTATAAGTAAATGTTTATGCATGTATTTGTGAATCTGAATAATAAAGGAGGAACATTCGTTTAGAGTTTGTGTGGTACCACAAAAGCACTTAGCATTTGGCAATTATTTATGAATATTATTTTTATTTAATTTAGTTTTGTAACCAAAAAAGGCTAAAAACAAAAAATTATCTACTAAATATTGTATGGATTGTATGGTTGATGAAAGTAGAATGTGTATGTCAGGCTTTGTGAGTGGATTAAAGTTTAATACGTATTTTTCATAAAAAATAATTTAGTTTTCGGTCTGTATGTATGAATTTATATGAAAAATGTTTGTGGATCTTTTGTGAAATTTTATTCAATTGTTTGTATAGTTGGGAGGATGAGGTGATCGTTGTTTTTTTTTTTTTTCATTTTATGTGTATGCTTATGTGACGTGTTTGTGATAGAATTTTGTGCAGCTATCAGTGATACTTTGGTATTACTTTACAACGGTTTAATTTAGCTTTGTCTGTCTATATTGAATCTATTAACACACACACTACACATACATATACATACGTACTTAGAATCATACAAGTACTGACTTGTTCGTTGTCCACTCAAAGCACAATAGTGATTTATGACTTTGTCGGTTATTTGGCTTCTAGCGAGTATTACTCTGTCGTTGGTGTTCTAAACGCATGTTTTTTTTTTCATTTTTTAATTTCTTTTATATACATATATGTATAACGTTTATATGTGTAGATATATATACATATATATGTACATTAGATCTGCTCAAAAATATAGATTTTCTTTAGATGGGTCACATTTCGTTAAGTGGTACAAAATTTCAGTTCAATGGGACAATGGGAACCGAAGCGGTGCCGGAAATTGATTTTAAAGTTGTAAAATTGGTAAATAATGGCACATTTTTTGATTTTTCAAATCTAATGATTCAGCTCAATATATGTATATACTAGGATGGGCCTAAAATAGGCTTTTCTCTCGAATCAACTTCTAATAGTGAAATTATGTTGTATTTTAACGTCAAATGGAAGACTGTAAAATATTATTCAATTATTTTGAGGATAAGAGCCCGCGCATCGCCGCCAAAGTTTGTAAATGAGTTTATATGGGAGAAAATGGCACTTTTTGGAGTTTTTTTTTTCGCAAAATGAGGCATTAAGTATCAATACTTTAATTTGTCTTACCAAAAAGATAGAAAAACTCAAAATTGGTTAAAAAAGTTTTGAGTTATTAAAATTTTTCCCGAGAATTTTGTGATTCCGAAGTTTTACAAAAAAATATTACGTTTATCTTTACAAGATTAATAAATGTGCTAATATGAATTTTTGTTCAAATTTCATAACGCTTACTCGGTTTAGTTTGTGGTCAAAAAAGGCCCATTATTTTAAACGCATCTCCAAAACTCCATTTTCAAACTTTAAAAATTTTTTTTAAGTGGATTTTTAAAAATTAAAGTTCTCTGGATATTATTATATTTAATACTCATTTGTAAAAAAACGAAAAAATTGCTAAAATTTTGTTTAAGTTTTTTAATAAAGTAAAAGAGTAACTTTCACAATGTAATGAAATAAGAAAATTAATTGATTGAAAAATGTGTTTTTGACAATTAAAAAAATTAAGTAAATAATACTTTCACAAGTACATTTGAATAACGATTTTCACATAAATACATACATATCTTTATTAAACCGGTTCAATTTATTGTAATATTTTTTTATAATTTAGATCTTTATTTCTAGGTATTTTGTTAAACACATTCCTATCTCCTGAAATTATAAACACATTTCTTTGTTAGAAAGTTAAACTCTTATTAAAACAATTTGTATATATATATATATAATAAATGTGTATTTAACCTTTATCGTTAGCAATTTGCTAACAATTTATTAATAGACAATAAATATTTCCCGTGTTGCTTGTACGCATCCAAAAACTAAGAACTTTTATACATACTAGGTATTCATACATATGTACATAAATACAAATGTATCTATGTATGTACTACATTTAAATATAAATAACCTTTCCACAGTGGGGCAGAATGAAATTTTTTGGAAATAAATCTGGCATTTCTAAACGGCTGATCCGATCGGGACAAAATTTGGCGTGAGCGTAGCCAAGGAGTATTCGAGTTTAAGTTTTGAAGATGAACCCTGCAGATGCCCCAGAGACGGCGCTGTGGCGGCTCAAAGTAGGGTACCTACGACATGTAAAATTTTTAAACTCGTGCCATTTTTTTGTTCTTCACCCAAATACAAAGATTTTTATATTTTCTGAAAGCGCAAGACGAGATCTTGAAAAAACATGCTTGGACATACTACTTATCTCTTATAATATCCGAGTTATAGGCATTTAAAAATTTAGTGATACAAAATTTACCATACCTTGGTCCGCCTTTTTTTGAATACCGGGCGTAATTTTGGACCAAATGGACTCAATTTTTTCTTGTTAGTTAGTCAACAAAATTTCCAATAATATACAAAAAATTTCAGATCAATATCATTTACAGATCCAAAAATATACGTTTTTTAATTTAAAAATTCAAAAAATTTTAGATTTTTGCCGTTTTTTTTGCCAAAAATGTGTCTTAACTCTTTTATTAATAAAATAAAATTTTCTTTAAGAACATATAACAATTTTATAGTTTTCTAAAAGGTATCTTTACGCAAAACGCTTTGGCGTAAAAAACTTGTCCTATTTTTCGAAAATGTTGCCACTGCGTCCTTCCGAATATGACCTATTTTTTATCAAAACTTCAACTTTGGTCGACATGTTCTAAAATCCCAAAGCTGGGATCAGAAAACTGAAAGCAGTTTTGGAAACCTCAATATGTTTTCTATTTACTCCAAAAGTATTTTCCCAGCTCTGAAAGAAATGTGGACCCTATGGGCAAAAAAGTAAAAAATCCCATTTTTGGGATTTTCATTCATATTTTTGGGAATTGCGGGATGCCCTTTGACCTTTTCATTTTTTTTTTTTTGCATTTTCTTATTTGAAATGACAAATTTAACAAGCGTTGAAAATTTCATTGAGTTTTGTTCATAAATAAAGATTTTGTCTTATATTACATATTTGTTAAATTTCTAAAACTATGATTTATATCAAAATTTTTATAGGGTCGCAGATAGCTACAACAATTTAGTCAATATTTATCCATTAATATCATTTTTTAGTTAGATATGGAAATTCTCGACCCTTTACAAAAAATTTCAAGCCAATATCTCAATTACATTCAAAAATATGTTCATTTAAAACTGTGTCCTTTAATTTAATCTTTTTCATATTTTAGTATTAAGTATGACAGAACATACATTTGGTGTTGAATAAAATATTTGAACAATTTTTAAAAATTATTTAGTTAATTATTTTGTTAAAGACTATAACATTGTATATACAATAAAAAAAATTATAATTTTATTATGAGCCACGCACAACAACACCTAAATCACCCCACACAAACCACCTTTCCCGCCCACCGAAATATAAAACACAATTTAATACAATATCATCAGTTAGTATAATAGCTTTTTTTATTTGAACTGTTTATCTTAAACATAATACAATTAAATCTTACAACCTACTTATATAGTTAATTCCTAACACTACTTATTTTCTATAAAATAATCTGTCATATCGGTATACATATCCAGAAGGTAATATAAGTCCTTTAAATCTTCCTTGTTTTGAGATGATAGAGTTTCATAACAAATCCATCCTTTTCGCATAGTTGAGAGAACAGGATCAGAAGATAGAAGTAAACTATTAAAAATATCTTCATTCTGTGATTGCCTGGAACATTTTCTTGAGCTGAATAGTTGAACATGCTTAAAATCTCGTTTCCTCGCTTCCTGGGCTTCTTCTGTTAACTCTCCAAGTGGAAGAATATTCGATTCAATTATTATTTGACCATGACACAATACTTTGTGTACTGTTGGTGTTAGTTCCCTCCATGGATACAGAGATACAAGTAATTTAGAAATTTCAGATGTATATTCCCCAAATCGATTTCCATTAATTTTATGTTTACTATTCAGTGCCATTAAAATAGTGTTAACTCTTCGAAGCAACTCCTTGTCGATTCCAGTTATTTTTGAAGTAATTTCAAAATCACGAAAAAACCTTCTCGCCGTATTACCGTCATTTGTACTACCGCAACTTGGAAGTGGTTTGTCGATGTTTAATCCCATCTGAACTTTAAATTCTTCTTGGATTCTACTTTTTCCGCAGCTCTCAGTTCTTTCAATTCTTCATTATTTTTTGTTGATTTAGTAAGATTCTCTAGCACACTTCTATATTTGAGGTCGTATGCTATGTGTAAAAAGTAATCCAAAAATCGTATTCTGGCATGAAGTGGTGAAATTCCGAAAGACAGGACTTCTTCATTAATACTTCTGCTTTTGTTTATATTTGAGAATTGTGACTTTTTCTCATTACATATTGAGCATCTCCAGAAGGAAGAAGTTTCTGTTATGGCATTGCTGACCTTTTCATTAATCATTGTTAAGCTTAGCTGATATGATACGTTAATAGAGAATTCCTTTATTTTTATGCAAATGGGCTCCAGTGCATTTATTTCATCTTTTAAATATTCCACTAAATCTTTTGTTGTTTTCTTTGACTCCTTTATATATTCAATTCCAATGGGTCTACAAAAATTTTTTGAACCCGGAGTTGTATTGATCCATATATCTTCAAATGAATTTCCGATGCTTGACGATGATGGATTAAGGGAATATGAACGAATTCGTAATGGCACTAATGATGACATAAATACACTTTTGTAGTCTGCTAATAGTCCGACTTCCACAAGCTTGTTTGTATTCTGGAAGTGCTGATAAACCGTCACATCCCCACTTACACATTAAGACAACATCACAGTTATGAATTTTCCTTAGTTGGTCTTCTGAAAAGTCTGACACAATTCTTGATGCTGTGTTTTCGAGCAAAGATGATATATCAATACAAGCTTCCACATCATTAACAGCAATAGGTGATGGTAGGATAGTTTGATTTTTTTTTCCTGGATCGCCTTGTATGATGGTAATATATTGTGTCCTTTTTCATGCAAAGCTTTCCTTAATATTTGGTACTTATTTCGACTGAGACCCAGTTCCAACATAAGCGCTATTGCTTCCTCTTCAGTAAAATTTGATTGTGATGTTGGAGTTGGTATACTTTCCACAATTCGCTTAAGTCGTTTTGGTGATGCATTAGGAAGAATAGTTGCAATATGTACGGCATCCATAGGTTGGTTTTCCTTTTTCAGCATTTCGTTAAATGTATCAGCAATTTCCTCATTTGAGATTGAAAAAAGTTTTTGTGTGACCCTCTTTTTTTGACCTTGAACACAAGTCTTCGTATGACTTGCAAGGCGCTCCTGTTGATGTGTTGTAAGTTGAGATTTCCGTAGTAGTTTCCATCCAACTACAAAATTTTAATCGAAATTTCTTTTGATTTCCATCCACAGACTTACTTTTTACATCAAAAAGTTTTCAATTTTTGATATGCCTGTTTTGTCTACTTTTCTACTATATGTAGTTTTTATATAACTTGAAATGTCTTCAATTCTTTCTGGCCCTTTGGAAGATACACTCCATAAAACGGAACACAACTCTTCGTACTTTAATGTAATCTTCATTGTAGATTTATTAAATATGGTATTTAAAATCTGAGAAGTTTACTTATATACCAATTCTTGTCATTTCCGATACAGGTATTCCAAAGTAAAAAATTACGAATTATCTACCTATTAACATTCATGCTACCCTATTAAAATTTTGATATAAATCATAGTTTTAGAAATTAAACAAATATGTAATATATGACAAAATCTTTATTTATGAACAAAACTCAATGAAATTTTCAACGCTTGTTAAATTTGTCATTTCAAATAAGAAAATGCAAAAAAAAAATTGAAAAGGTCAAAGGGCATCCCGCAATTCCCAAAAATAGGAATGAAAATCCCAAAAATGGGATTTTTTACTTTTTTGCCCATAGGGTCCACATTTCTTTCAGAGCTGGGAAAATACTTTTGGAGTAAATAGAAAACGTATTGAGGTTTCCAAAACTGCTTTCAGTTTTCTGATCCCAGCTTTGGGATTTTAGAACATGTCGCCCAAAGTTGAAGTTTTGATAAAAAATAGGTCATATTCGGAAGGACGCAGTGGCAACATTTTCGAAAAATAGGACAAGTTTTTTACGCCAAAGCGTTCTGCGTAAAGATACCTTTTAGAAAACTATAAAATTGTTATATGTTCTTAAAGAAAATTTTATTTTATTAATAAAAGAGTTAAGACACATTTTTGTCAAAAAACGGCAAAAATCTAAAATTTTTTGAATTTTTAAATTAAAAAACGTATATTTTTGGATCTGTAAATGATATTGATCTGAAATTGAGTCCATTTGGTCCAAAACTACGCCCGGTATTCAAAAAAAGGCGGACCAAGGTATGGTAAATTTTGTATCACTAAATTTTTAAATGCCTATAACTCGGATATTATAAGAGATAAGTAGTATGTCCAAGCATGTTTTTTCAAGATCTCGTCGAGCGCTTTCAGAAAATATAAAAATCTTTGTATTTGGGTGAAAAACAAAAAAATGGCACGAGTTTAAAAATTTTACATGTCGTAGGTACCCTACTTTGAGCCGCCACAGCGCCGTCCCTGGGGCATCTGCAGGGTTCTTAAACTCGAATACTCCTTGGCTACGCTCACGCCAAATTTTATCCCGATCGGATCAGCCGTTTAGAAATGCCAGATTTATTTCCAAAAAATTTCCATTCTGCCCCACTGTGCTTTCTCACACATAAACAAACAATAATGGAAATTAAATATAATTTATACCACATGTAGCACCCGGTTCCAGGTAAACTTTTTGGAATGAATCTGTATCCGAATGTTTGGTATTGGTATGTATGTATATGTTGGCTTTATATTGCGTTAAAGAGCTTTATTTTTTTCTATTTTGTTTTGGTTTTTGTTGTTTAATTTTCCAAATACTTTTCACAATGAACTTTAAAACTTTTATTAACTAAGTAACAACCCTTGTGATGTGAAAACCCATTTATTTATTTACTTATTTATCGATGTAGTATTTATATGGTTTAGTTAGAGTGAATACATAATGATGTGGAACAAGAGAGAGTGAAATGGAAAATATTGGTGTTAAAAAATACTAGTATTTAGTTTGAAAAGTATTTAATTGATTTTGTGAGTATATTGATACATATTTGTCTAGCTTCTGAGCAAACTAAAATAAGTTTGATGGCATGATACTAAGTTATTTTTATAAAGCTTACTATAAATATTATTTATAGAACTTATTATTGTTAAGGAAAATAATGGTGTGATATTACGTTTATGTGTATTGTGGTAAAATATATCTGTGTTTGTTAAACAATGTTTTATGTATTTGCAACATTTGTCGAACAATACAAAAGAATTAGGTTTTTATCTGTATGTGTATACATACATATATAAATATATGGGTAATTTCGTGTCAAGTGACCCAACTTTTAAAATCGATGTCTTCCGATTTGGATGAAACTTTTAACCTATTGGTCCTAGAAAAAATTGTCCAAAGGAGTTTAGATAGCTATTTCTTCATAGTTTAAAAAAAAAAATTTTTTTTTCAAAAAACTATTTTTTTTTGCTCAAAAGAAAGCTTAGACAATTTCCTTTAAGTGCTTTATAGTCCCATAATGGAATGCGTATGGGATATCTATTAAAAAAGATTTTTTTTCAATATTTGGCACTTAATTTTGCCTATTTTTTCAAAATGGAGGTTTTTGTTGTATTTTTTTACTCAACAGAAAGCTTTCTTTTAAGAGCTTTGTGGTCACTTAGTACTATCCTTGGTGCAAATTTCGTCAAAATCGATTTTTTGAGTTGGGTCTCTTGACATGAAATTGCCCATATACATATTTGGTTATACTCTTACATTTATTTTTGGGTTAATATTTCTGTTTGTCTTTTGGTTAAAATCGTGGTATACAAGTCATCATTATATTTATTATGCAATATGTATAAACAAAACTGTAATAGCCTTCATCTTCTCAGAGCCTTTGCGGCGTTTCATTAATAAATCTATCTATTATTTATGATTTATGATTGTTGATTTATATTACTTTACTTTGGAGGATGGCTATACTGTCTACGTTTTTAGTTTATTTCCTTTTTAATCAATTCATTCAATGTGCTTATTATTGGCTTTTATACCTTTATAGAAACTGTGACTTGGCAACATTTCAAAACTTCATAAATGCCGAGTAATCTGTGGAAAAAAGAGAAATAAAATTAAATCCGATAGCTCATGTTCTCATAGTGCCGCTCTTTTTTTCTTTGTGTTGTGCAAATATTTTTAAGGAAAAATGTATTAAATTATATTCTGCATCAGAAAAGTGAAAATTGTGTTTTCATTTTAAAACGACGTTTACAAGGACACACGAACACTGTTTAATCGTCTCAAACGTCGATATTCGAGGTGGATTTAATACCAAACATCTTCGCAAATTCTTAATACATAATTCATATGTATCTTTGTTTATAAGGGTTTTCTTAAGATCATTGGTAATTACGGAATACGACATCATTCAAAAGTTTGGCGCCCAAGCGCTTGTATGAGTGAATACACTAAACCCAATATTCATGACACGAACACAAATATTTGCCTTAGTACCAGATATTTCACGTTCGATGTTGGCATTTTTTCAAATTGGTGTATACACCATAGATTTAATGTACAGAATATATATTTTTTGGTATATATATTGGTAATGTGCTAGACTGTCAGTCTGGGGGTTGTGGGTTTCATTCCCACCAGAGACTCTGGTCTGCTACACTCAGTGATGCCAAGTGTAGGGATTTTTCCCCTTTTTGTAGGGATTTTTTTCAAAATTTTCACGTGTAGGGAAAAAGGGAAAGATTTCTTACTATTGTCAAATTGTAGGGATTTTTCAATTTCATAGTTTTTAACAACTAAAAATATACCCTTTCATGTATTAAACTTTAAAATTAGAAATGAAATCAGTTTTAAGTGTATCGTTAGTAAAAATTCCGCTTGTAATTTCTACAATATATGTACCTACATATCTCTACAAGACTGGCATAATCCAAAATTCGGGTTTCTTGAACTGAGGTCTACAAAACATGCGACATACTAAAATCTTTCATATAGATTTAATGTTCTGAAAATTTATAAAAGTAAACCGCAAAAAGTAAACGCAAAAGTAAACCTTATTTAAAATAATTATTTTATGAAAATTATTTTGTTGGGGGCACATAAAATAAATTTTTAACATAGAATCGTGATACTGCCATAAATCTTGCAATTGTCTTGGTTTTTTAATCTTAACTGAAGAGTCAGGGTTGGAAGATTTGTATGATGTAAAATTGAAAGAAAAAAAATTTAAAATTTAAATTCTAGAAATTTTATTCCTAAAATTAAAAAAATACATATATATTATAAAACGGAGCTAATTATGTTATTTTTGTATTTTTTTAAGATAAACTTGGAAAAAAGTAGTGTAGGGAAAAATGTAGGGAAAATAAAAAGTGCGTGTAGGGAAAAAAGGGATTTTTTCTCATAAGCGTAGGGATTTCTGAAAAAAATCTCCTGGCATCACTGGCTACACTACAGCTGGCGAATGGGCATCGTCACCCTGCTCGGTAAATTAGGTTGGGATATAATTTGTAATTGTATTGTAATATACGTCGTTTTTATTTGACACTGTCAACCAAATTCTTCATATTAAACAAATTTAAAATACATCTTAGTTGAAAAAAAAACAAGAGCATTTAAAACTGTATACAATTTATTTGCAAATAAATATGTCCACACATTTGTGCGACATGAAACATAAACATTGTTTTACATCATTCACCTTCTAGAGAAGGGTATATATAAGTTTGTCATTCCGTTTGTAATTTCTATAATAAAATTTTCCGATCCTATAAAGTATATACATATGTATAGTTTTATAGATAGCCGAGTCGATTTAGCCATGTTAGTCTGTCTGTGGTGATGTTGAAATCAGTTTTCAGAAGATCCCAGATATCTGCAATATCACAATCTTCAACAACTATATCGAGCATGCTTAGGGGAAGAACGCTACTTAAAATCAACAAAATCGGTCCAAAAAAACGGAGATATGAATACAAATCCGAGACAATCTTTGAAAATTTCATCAAAAATTTTGATTTTTGGTACATGCTTAGATAAAAATACATAATTAACAACAAAAACACGCAGCATAATATGGTAAATTTTGTTTTTGTACTTAGTTTGATTGGTTAAAAAATAAACAAACAAGCAAGAACAACATGTTACGAATGAAGCTGTGTGTTATTATTGTCTAGAAAAATGAAATTAATCATGTAGACCCGGAGTAAATGAGAACCTAAAAATGTTACTTTTTCGCTCTTTAAAAGTTACTTTTTGAATTTTCTACAACATTGAACATAGAAACATAAAATTAAGCATGTAGACCCCGAAGTGAGAACCTATAAAAGGTTAATATGCAATATTGGACCTAGAAACCTATAAAAGTCATATATTCTAATGGAATAAAAATCTATAAGAGTGAATTTGGTACCTATTGGATTTTTCAAAGGGCACTTTCTCACTTTACAGCTGATATTTTTGATTTTTTGTAATAAAATTCGCTTTGATTTTTTTAATACACCATGGTAAAGGGTATATTAGATTCAGCAATATACAGCCGAATACAGAAGTCTTACTTGTTTAAATTTGTATGCTATGCTAATGCGGTGAAAAAACAGTAAAATAATAATAAAATAAAAAAAGAAACTGATTATAATCGTTGTCATTTACATAATTTAAATCCCTTCATAAAATCAGTTTAATAGGATTATGTACCAATATTAATTAAACACTGATTATATTGTCAATATTAACAATTAAATTAATAGGAAAATTAAAACTTTAATATAAACGTAAATGTTAACTCACACACACACGCATACATAACTAATAAATAATGTATATGATGAGGTAATAATGCACACACACACGTCGATGATATATCGAAAAGTATATACATGCTTACATACATATCTATGTATGTATGTATAACACAATGAGAAAGGTATACATACGTACGTACATACGTTCGCATTAAATATTTACTTATGTATGTACATATACAAATATACATACGTATACAGAGTCATTCTAATATTTAAATGGATCAAGTGTATTAAAAAATAATATGAGAGAATTTATATAGGGACATTTCGAGGACAATTTAAACAAGTTGACTAAATTAAATTTCACACGTACTCTTATACATATATTTATGTTAGTATATATGTGCATATGTTTGTAGTTTATGAATATGTGTGAAAATGTCTAAGTAAGAAATATACACACGTTATGGAAATATTCACTTATTTTTGTCACTTGAACCAAAAATTAAAAAAAATAAAATAAAATAACACAAACAACACCAGACTGCATTTAAATCGTTAACACATAATGTGCATACGAGATGCCTGCGTCTCTCTATATACAATGTGTGTGTGTGTGTTGTGGCTTTTTGAATGCCACAATACGTTTGCATAAATGTTGACTGCGTGTAATGTCGCGTGTATTTTTGGTTTTGTTAACTGATTCATTTCGTATGTGCGTAACTTTCGTGCATCACGTTTATTGTCACACATGTGAACAGAGGAATAAGTGTAAAGTTTGGTATGTCTTTTTCTCAATTTAATTTCATATTTTCGATTTTTTATAGTCTAATATGTGAATGTTGTCCATTTTATAAGTATTTTCGTAATTTTTCTATTTCCGAATGCAAAACCCTCTAAATATGTTTTAAAATTCGATTATTTTAAATAATTTTTTGTTGCAAAATAAAATTTCTTAGTAGCTTAGTAATTTGCTAAAGATGATTTTTATTAGATATTAGCAATTTCGATACAGTTTTGTAAAGATTTATATTCGTCTTTAACTAAGGGGTGCGCAATCCTCATATACAGATGATTTTAGACAATAACTTCTAGAGATTTTTAATATTTTTTTTTTATTTAGGGTTATTTCCATTTATTTTATCGATGTTCAAAATTTACTCTTTTTTTCATTATTAATTTTGTTATATTGTCTAAAACATTAATTAATATATTTTTTTATTTTGTTACGAATTTGATAACTGACATAATTTTGTTGATATGTATGTGCAAAACTTAAAAAACCTGCCTGACCATATTTATTTTTGATTGCCAATCTAAATTAAAATTACGTGCGTCTTATTTGCCTTGTTAAGATAAAGAACTAATAGGCGGAAATAAATAGTTGGAGGGTTTTTTATTATTTACAACTCCTAAGAATTTGATAATAGATGTGTAAATATGTTTTTGACTTATTACTGGGGCTGCTTTAAAAAATCGTACCAACTCTCAACTTATAAATTTTTAAAATTTGTCACTGCATGGATTTCTACTGTTGGAATTACGCTTTTTAAAAAGTTCTTCATATTTAAAAAGTGTTAACATTACTTTACTTCAATTTTGTAAAAAATATCTATTAATTTTGCAACACATATGTATGTATGCTACTGTCCAAATGTATGTATACATATGTATGTATATATTTTTGGTTGTTTTTTTGTTAGTCACAACTCAGACTTCCGTATTTATATTTGTGTATGTAGCTGCAACATGATCATTGAATGAGTGTGTATGTATATGTAATCATCATTACTATCATCATGGTTATTATGATTGGTCTATATAGGGTATGATTTTCCCATTAGCTTAACGTGTGTGTAATTTTGCAATTTATTTAATGAGACTAATTGCATAATGATAGCATACATATGCATGTACTCATACTTGTACACATCTATACAATCACTGCACTTCATAAGGGGATAATGTGAGTGTGTTTGTGCTGAAGTGAACGATGATGCAAGCACATATACATACATATGTATATTTTTTTTATTAATTTGTTACCATTTGTTGTTCTGCATACTTTCATAGATTCATAAAAAACTAAAAGTACATGAGAGAATTTTAAGTTCAAAACTGTTTGTGCAGAAGTAAATAAATTTTCATTTTGGCCCATTTGATTAACTTTAATTTGTTTGGATTTTGTTTTCGTGGAAATTACTTACAATTTAAAGAAATTTCTACTTTTCCCAAGAAAGTTTATTTTCCTTTTTCCCATTTGTCATTATACATTTTGTAAACGTATATAGCAACAACGACGTAAGTCTTTAGCAACTTTCGGACTCCTAGACGTCGCGTCACTAACAGTGGCTTAGGAAACTTATTCTTATTGCAAGGGATTTATCTATGTATATGTATGTATGTATATTGTGGAAAAGTCCTATACAATTGTTCTTTTTTCAATACAGTGTCATTTATTCTAAAATACTTCTATACAGTTATAAAAGAAACTCTATAATATTGTAGTTGCTATTGTGTGTTAACCTCTGTTGCAGTTGTGAACTCGGTGGATTTTTACAATGTTTCATTTTTCTTTGCCGGTATCTATTTCATCCATTTAGTGAATGCATGAATTTCAATTCAATTTAAGCACATAAAGTGTGGCTGCAATTTCCTTTAATTAATGTTGCATAAAGTCATTTCCGTTTGAATCGTAAACCTTAACTTCTATAAATATGATGTCGGTTTTTCTTTTTTTGTTTAATTTTCTCCATCTCTACATATTGATCAATTACTACAAGACTGGCATAATTCAAAATTTGTGTTTTCTGAACTAGATAATAATAAAAAAATATGAACTGTTCTGGGTGAGATTAATTAAAAATTTTATTTAAATTCAGCTATAAACATATTATTTCTATATAAATCTCGTTTCATTTTTCAAATCCCTTAAATCTTTTTTAAGTTCAAAGTAATTTTTCTCGAAACGTCTTTTTTTAATTATGCCAGTCTTCTAGTAAATGAGCGATATTATATTGCTCACAAATTGTTACGTTAATGTGTGTGCATTTCAACATTTCAAACAATAAGAAACTTTGAAATTTTTCTAAAAGTAAAAATATAAAAAGAATTGTTTAAATTGGAATTGGGTAACTTCTAAAAATTTCGAATAAAAAAGTGGGATTTTGAACATGACCTCTCCTATTTCTATGAAATTTGGTAAACATATTCTTTGTATAAATACGAATGTTAAAGTTTAGATTTTATCGAGGTTTAAAGTTACTATTTTCTAAGATTTTAATTTGACATGGAATATTTTCCAAACTATCTATTTTATATTAACAGTACGTCAAAAAATCGGCAAAAACTTAGTTTTATAAGTCTTAATGACACTGCCGATTTTCGTAATGATCGGGCCTAGCCCTCATACAAACTCACATTTTTAATATACTCACTGGTGTGGGGTCGGCCATGCCCGACTATACATTTATTCTTGTCTTATTTTTTGACAAACACAAAAATTACTTTAAAAATTTTAAACAAAACAAAAAACAATTGTTCATTAACAAAAAATTAAAAATTTTTAAATTTGTACGCAAATTATGTGGATTATTTTACTAAAAGTTGATTTACTTGAGATCCCCTCATTGTTTCATTCTGAATTTTTTATACATATATTGTTGAGCACACTATAAGCTATTTTTAGTGAAGAAATAGAAAAATGGAAGATACCTTTTTTGCGATATATTTGACTTAATTACGTTTTTTGATATCATTATCCAAATGTTAAATCTATAATGTGCATGTTTAACGGAATTAAAAACTATTGTAGTTTTTAGTTATTGTTTAGTGAAATCCTAAATCTGTAAATGTTATAGAAGTCTCCGCTGAATTATTTTATGTAAAAAATACTCCGGCATAAGCCAGAAGGGAGCAATATGTGTATTTTTACAACAAGTGAAATTAGTTTTATATTATTGTTGTATTTGCTTCCTTTTTCTGATTTTTTCTTTTATTTATTTGTTTTTCTTGGCTCTTTTGCCAGAGATGTCTAAGATTGTCACATAGAAGCATTTTATTGTTCTAGGAGGTCATCTACCAGACACTTGTCACATCAATTAAAACATACAAGTGGTTACGACCGACATGTATACATACATACAAATACATATCCTCATACATGTATGTATTGTTACATATACACATAGAACATAAATATAAAACAAGAAGACGTGTTTCTTTTAAAACATGTAGCAGTTAAGAATCCAAGTTGTAGATATTTTGAACCATTCACAGATAAACGATGACATTTTGTTGGTCGTTCAAGTAGTGACCACACAATGATTGTGTTTTGTGGTCGTTTGTTTATACAATAGAATATGTGTGTATGTACGTACATCCATTCCCAAGCACTTGAAATACTAACAGTATGTGAGTGAGTTTGTTTTTTTATAGGAAAATAAAATTTAAATTTATTTCTTTAGGAAATTAAAGTAAATAAAAGAAGGAAAGCTTTCAAAAGATTTAGTTGATATAAAATAGTTGAATGGAGAATAGTTTTACGTGTAGAATATCGATTCAACATAATTGTGTACGCATGTAAACATTTTCTTACCCAACAAACAGAATGCTGCAATTTGTGAAATCTGGATATATGTATGTATGAACAAAATTGATCTATTCATTCGATTTACTATTAAATTTAAATGTTTGATGTGTGTAGGTATCAAGTCGAAAAAAATTTAGTTTTTTACGATTAAACAATATAAAGTTACATGTGTAAGTAATTGTGTGTATCTGTATGTGAGTTTCTATATCTATTTAGTCATAAAATTTAATATCATTCTAATTTATTTGTCAAAGACTTTTTATCGCCTGATTTCATTGCTATTTAACATTAATTTATGAGATTTTTGTCGCTGTATCTTTACGTGACTTTATGACTTTTGACATAAATATGTTGCAACATATTAACATTTCATCTGCTTAAACTTACTACATGATACAAGCATTTTTATAGCCTTCTACTCATCGCACTTGCCTCAGTCTTTATGTATGTTTGTGTGTAGTTAAGAAACTTTGCATGTGTATGTATGTAGTGAAGTATCTGTTTGTATATTTCTATATGTATGTAACGTACATATATACATACATATGTAAGAAGAGTTTATTGAATAAATTGGAGCTTGGGGCAATGGAGGTGTCGTTATTTTGTAAGTTTGTTGCTTTTTGTTCCTTGTTGCTTTTAGTTCTGAGACGAGAGTAAAAGTGTCATCGCGTGTGAAGTTTTTGCATAAATCAAATAACGATGGCGTGTGTAATAAACTTTTCTATATTAAATAAGACTATGTAATTTTAAAGTTGTAAAAAATCCATTTAATACGAAGATAAAAGACTTTAAAGATACTTTTTTTTCCAAAAATAACCTAAAAGCAAGTCCAAATTCGTAAAACTTTAATTTATTAAAGTTCAATATCATTGAAAAATATTTTAGATTTAACATTGTAACAAAATACAGATGAAATTATAATTATATATTATAAATTATAATACAGATAAAATAAAAAAAGGTGAAGCACCCAAAAACCAATACTCATTTTCAATTATTTTACCAGTACTACCGATGCAAGATTATAAGCTCTTTATCTCAACATTGTGACGTATAGAAAAAAATCAAAAAATGTTAATTAACAATCGGCCATAGCCAATACTACGTTCACACATGTTTTTAACTTGTTTTTTTTAAAATACCGTCGTTTACATATTAATTTAACGTGCTTTTTGCTTTGAAATGTTTTCTCTTAAAAATAAAGGATATCAATTAAATTTTGAAAATTGAAGATTTAAACATAAGTTTATTAATATAAAACATTTCAACAATTTTCAAAACAAAATTAATATTTTTTTGTAATTTTTTTAATTTTGACATTAATTTTGTTCTGGCTATGTTTATTAAACAAAAGTTCGATAAAATTATTTCTGTCTTAAAACATTATGCGTTTTATAAGAAAGAAACATTGAATTGAGAAACTTTTGAACATGAAAATTGTATGGAAAAAAAGTTGAATTTGAAAAACACGAATGTGTGAACGTAGTATTATTTTGTAAACTATTGTTATTGAAAATAAACTAATATAGAAAAGTAGGTCAGAGAATCTTTTTCAACCAATTCAAATTTGTAAGATTGGGTTTTAAACAACGATGTATGCAATTAAGACAAATAAAATGTGGTTGAAATAAAACTTAATACATAAAATTTGATGAATATATTTATATTAATATAAAACTGATTTATGTCGATTTTCAATATTTATAAAATATTTATAAAATATTTATGGACGCTAAAAGTATTTCCGGAAGGGGATTTTGTATGGGTTCTTTGATCATCATTGCGAAATCGCCTGTGTGATTTTTACTCTTATAAAACCAAACTGTGTCAATTTTGGTTAAGATACATATGATTTTGGTTAAGATACATACGATTGTATGTGACATTCGTACGCCTTTAGAGTGGTATAGATTTGGTAAAAATGGGAGTACTTGGAAAACAATATTGACATTCTGCTCCTTTCTGAAAATACTATATTTGCGAAAGGAATCATCCCATTCGGAATCTTGTTTTCTAAAATATGAACTAAAATATGGCGATATCATACGTGACGAAAAACGCAAGTGTTTTTGAAGTACATGTAAATATTTACGAAAATCTGCAAATTCTGTAGTTGTATCTTTTTTGTTTTAATTTCTTACACTATGGGACATATTTTTCATTCGTAATCCATAATTTTTAAATAAAAAAAATTAATATAATTTTATAATGAAAATTTTTAATATCGTACGTGACACATCGTATGTGACAGATTTTTCTCCAGATTTTTTTTTAGATTATAAAATATATATTTTGGAAATATATGCACGCACACACACACCTCAACAAATAAAAAGGAGTAGGAAAGTGCAGTCGGACATGGCCGACCTATATACATGTTTAAGCAATTTATAGATAAAATTAAAAAACAGAAGTTATATGGCGACTAGAGCCAAATATGGACCGATCCTCATAAAATTTTGGAGTGGGATTTTTATTTATATAAAACTTATTTGTGCCAAATTTTATTATAATACTAGTGCTTATAAGTGAGTTACGAACGTTTAAGTGTTTTTTGAAATTAAACATTGAATGGAACTAGAGTCCAATGAGGTCCAATCGTTATGAAAATCGTCATAAAGGTTTAGACTTATATACATTATAGATCTGCTGATTTTGGAAGGAATAGTATTATAATTAACAGAATTATGAGCTAAAAAGAGATATTTGCGGGTTCGTTTTCAACAGTCTTCCTCTTTGGTGCCACAAAAGATCATATACCAATTTTTGTTGAATTATCTTCAAAAATGCAAGTTATAGGGGTTTTATTTTTTCAGTCGTGGTTTATCTTTTCATGGAATTACCCATATGTACGTATGTACATACATCTCAAATGCCATGTTAGGTGGGTCTCCTTGTATGGGAACTAGATGAAATGATGGACCGATTTAAACCACAGACGAATTAAACCCGGCGGTGTTGAGTATTAATGTACGAGGTAAAAGTTTAAAAATTTAATAACAGAAATTTCAAGTCTATAAATATGTATGAAAATCACTAACGTAATATGTGAGTATGGACAAAACCGTACGTCTATCGTAAAAACCCCATTACAATTTTTCGTAAACGCAAAATGATTATAAGACAACATACATATGAACATATCTGAAAGTTTATAAAAATATAACTAAAACTTCATAAGTACTACAAATAGTTAATTTAATAGCAAAAATTTAGAAACTTCTAAACATCTGCGATATACATACATATGTATACATTCATATGTATTATATTGAATAAATTGCTTTTAATCTTGTAAAACTGAAAACATTTTTAATAATGCTATTATTTTCAGCGTCCAATTGGGGATCAGTGTGCTGCATATACATATGTATATACATCATGTAGTATGTGTGCTAAATACAATGGAATATGTCTGCAATTCTTATGGCGCCATTGAAGTCATATTGTACATAGTTTATTCCTTTTTATTTTGTTAAAAAGAAGAGAAAGCTGTGGGTGATTGTTTATACAAATCAAACTGTGTCTGTTTGTGCATGTAGATGCATACATATGTATGTATGAACATGAAAGTGTTTTTGTTTAAATATATTTGTTAAAAGAATTATCACATTTAAGCTTGTTCTCGCTTTTACAACTACAAACATAAATTTATTTGTATTATTTTATTTCTTTGCAGTATATAGAGTAGTGTGGTTATGATGTATGCATTAGGGTCACCCCATATAACCCTATATAACCGGATGATGTTCCTACTGGAAATAAAAATTTAGTGCATTCTAAGATTTAGTACATTTTAAAATTTTGTGAAATTTTTCGTTTTTTTTATTTTTTTTTTTATTTATTAGTGTCAAAAACTAACTTGTGTTATAACGCGAACCATTTGCATTATTTTTGAATAATTTTACACTTTCCAATCGACTATAATTTTAAACCATTACGTTTTAGACATTAATAAGCAAAATAAGAGGCATCTGAGCTAAATCGATATTTTTGAATACCTCTAATGTCATATGTATGTACACATACATACATAAATGTATTTATTTTTATGTGGATGTAACAAAAAAGCTCATTATTGCTCCATACAATATGACATGAAAAAAACTACAAATATAACACAATCATTATCATTATTGAATATAATGAATGTCAACAACATGCAATAATGATGGTTAGTTATTGTTTAATGTTTTTCAATAATATAAAATACTTTTCAAAAACCCCTTCCAAAATACATGTACATTATATGTATTCCTTGTCATATTTGGGAAAGTACTAATTTGACTATAAAAGTAAATTAATTAGTATATTTTATTATCTTGCTCCTTTTAGAAAAAACTTATTTCACAAGTTTATACAATGAAATTTCTCTCAGTTAAAAATGTTGTGGAACAAAGAGTTTTCTTTTAAATATGTCGTGCAAATGAATATTTGTAAGTAAATGGCCGGAAGTGAGAAAAGTTACAAACAATTTAAGTTGTGTCTTTCGTTTGTCTTAAATATTAACTGTTATTTTGCTTCTCAAATTTGTTCTTAAGTACGGATTTTACCATAAATTACTAAAAGTAAAACTGATGAAATCCAAAATGTCCGTCACAAATATTCTATTAAATTAGTGAACCTCTTAAAGCTCATTATAAAATAAAGCAAAACTCACTATAATTTTTTCAAGAGAATAAAAAAACAAATCTACAACTATTTTAACTTGAATATTGTTAAACGGATCTCAACTGTTGTGCTGAATACTTTGTACAAATGTATCTTCGGGTTTACTTTGTTGCTTCCTTCCAAGAACATTTTGTGTTTTTGCAAATTACTTTCGAATAATTGTCGTCAACACCCCTTTTCTACTGTTAAATACCATAAAATGTCCTTAGGCTCTGGTAAGTTTCTATGCGAGTTTAAACAATGGCAGCATTCAATTTTGTTTGCCATTGTTAACCTTCACATTGTTAAGGATTCGTGTTGGCCCTGTTGCTCACTCAATCTTTTATTTTGCAAATTATTTGAAAATTATAATGTTGACGTTAGGGCGATTAAAGCAAAGCTGAGGATAAACGAAAAAGATTTATACAGTTTTAAATTCATAAATGTTTTTACTTTAAAATTATTTTTTTTTGTAAAGTAGAAAATAATAACAAAATATTTTAAAACATATACGTATTTTTAAAATAAGCTATAAGAAATATAACATTTTCTTTTCTTCAACATTTTATTGAAATTAAGTGGTTTCACTTTAAATTAATGTTGTTTGTTTTCACCTTGAAATTGGAATGGATGAATGGACATGAATAAAAGAAACAAAAACAAAGATAAATTGTGGCTTAATGGATTTAAATATGAGTTGTTTTTCAAACTGTTTAAGTCAAAATATGCTAATAAATTATACGAAAACCATAAATTTTAATTTCGCACTCTGTCTAAAATGACCTGTTAACTAAACACGAATAAAAAAGATGAACTAAACAAAATAAAAAAGAAACAAACAAACCGAAAGGCCGAAAGGACAGACAAGGAAAAGAGAAATCGTACATAAAAAAACAATGAAAAAATGGGCGTAGATACGGGAATTATGTACTATTTGCAAAGTTCTTTGAAAATATTTATAAAGTGATTTATGCTTATTTTTTCAACATGTCAAAAGTTTATTTAATAGAGATAATTAGGGGATTTACTAAAGCAAAAAAAAAAAAATATATATATATATAAAAAACCCTACTAATGCCCATACACTTACTCATTCATATTAAAATCATGCCTTTTAAACTCGTTACTATAGTGGTGTTGAAAACTAGAGCACAGTTCTTCAAAATCATATATCATTGAAAGTAAGTATTTAGCCAACGTGACAAATTTTCCTAATAATGAAGTAAAATCAGTAGAAAAGTGCCCCTTTAAATAATTTACATTTTGTTTTCGTAATGACTATTTCTGTAATGAATACAATATTTAATTAATATTAAATATATATTTAATATATATATTAATAATAATTAATAATAATAAATAATATTGTAATTTTAAAGTTGTTATCTTATTATTTATTTAATTAAAACTAAACGGTATTAGCCTAAGTCAATGACATTAATTATAAACCAATTAGCAGTTTTTCTATTTAATATACATACATATTAATCAAATTTTTTATTTGATTTGGCCAATCTTCTTGGCTATCCATTTAATATTGTGCTAAAACTGCGGACATCACTCGATGTACATACATAGTTAAAATTAAAAAAAAAATACCATTAAGATGTCTGACCTTGTAAAATGTTTTATATTCTTGTTTTTCAAAAAAAAATATAAATTTACATAAAATACATTCATATAGACCAACAGACAAACGGAGAATTCGAAAACAATAGACCGGACCCAAAATCTTGCATGTCTTGAATATGTCTAATGTCGTTCTGTCTGTTTAATAACAGATATATAGTATATTTTAGAATATATACACATTGTATGAGTCCACTTGTTTTTAAAATGAGATATAAAAGTGTTTGCCATTCGTAATTCAGCTCTGGGTGGATAAAGACCTACGTGCGTCATTGGCATTATCGTTTAAGGGTAATCAGGCCGTCCTTCTTTCACTGCCTTCGCGAGTTTTGGGTTTCACTCTCGCATTGGTTTAATGTGTGGCGTCGCACAATTGTACCGCGTTACAGTTCTTCGAAGTTTCATGCATTAACCATATGCATTATTTTTGATAACCTAAAAATTTCTTTGACACATGGTGGAGTACCAAACAAAACTCGTTTAAGATTTTGGTGGAGACCAGTAAACTCAGGAGCGGAGTTTGAGAGTTCCAGCTTCCTATACGAAGGTATAGGTCGGATTGGCAGTTCTTGGACGAGGCTCTTTTAGGCGAAAGCCGTAATTAGTGATGGCGTTATGAATATTTCAAGGCCAAATAATCCCTCCTTAGTGGTATCATACTGTTAAAGGGGCAACTTAAAATTAAAACAAACAAACAAAAATGTTTGCATTTTAATGTTTTTAAAAAATGTGTGTGTAAAATAGGAACCGGTGAAAGTATTTTAAGTATTTTAACGTTTAAGATTTTTACATTTATTACTTTTAACATTAAACGATCCCAAATGACAATCAAAAATGAATGACACCATGGACCTACACCACTTTTAAAATTAACTGTTTGTGTATTTGAAATTTAAATTTATGTTTTGAAATTATTTTTTTAAGTTTTCAAAAAAAAAAAAAGAAAAAAAAAAAAAAATAATAATAATAATAATAATAATAATAATAATAATAATAATAATAATAATAATAATAATAATAATAATAATAATAATAATAATAATAATAATAATAATAATAATAATAATAATAATAATAATAATAATAATAATAATAATAATAATAATAATAATAATAATAATAATAATAATAATAATAATAATAATAATAATAATAATAATAATGTATTTAAATATACTTTACGAATATGGGCAGGTTTAATTCTCATATATTCACACTGACGAATAAATAAAACAGTACAAAGATCATCAGTTTTGTGTGTGCTTGTGTCTTTTATATTTTAACACAAAAGTGTTAAAGTTTTTAAGACCTTTAAAGATTTCATTGTAGCTATTGTGGACTTAAAAAAAACAGGGATAAAAAATGAAGTAAAAAGAAAAAAAGTGAAAAAGAACAAACTGTTACGTGCTTTGAATGATGATGGCCATTTAAGAATAAAATAAAGCTAAATTCAAATAATCTTTCACGTATTTTATTGATTTCTTTATTTTAAATTTTCAATGAATTGAATTGAATGTTGCCTCTAAATCTCTTTATTTTCTTTTTTATTTCACTTTGTTCTTGTTTTTATTGTTTCATTTTCTGTTGGTTCCATCTTTTTTCTTTTTCTTTTTTTTACTTTACTGCCATAAACAATAAATTCATAAAACAAAAATAAGCCGCAATGTATTTATATTTACTATACGCTTACGTATACGATAAAAGGCTAAATAAGGATAACAGTGGTAAATAACAGGTTCATTGATACAAATGCACAGGGTATTTTCATAACTACTGATATTTATTGGTTATTTGGATGAATGTATTTTCATTGTAGAATTTTTGCTTTTAAATGATTTATCATACCGTTTACTTAAATGTACTATTAAGAAGAAACACCCTTTTGTGTGCTTTACAGACAGACAGAAGAAACGGTATAGAAACAAATGTCGCTATCTCCATATTTGTGCCAGCATTTCTAAAGCCATTGGTATTACGTACTTAGTGCAAAAACATTAGGTAAATAAAGAAGCTTTAAAAACAAGTATAAATGAATTAAAATTTTTGAATAAGAACATAACAAAAAAGCAATATCTAATGGATATAACTTTCCTTACATTAATAAGTATTTTGGTATTTTTGGCCATGGTTTTTAATTAGTGTATGAACCACTTTTAAAAAAATGAGGATTACTAATTTTGCTTTTATAGCCCTCAAATAAATGAACAAATCAATGAGCGTGTGTATGAATACGTATTTTGTTTTTTATTTACGAGATTCTTTTTTTATTATTTATTTCTTGATTGTATTATTAAATTCAATGAGCGTATAATAAAAATGGATTGATTTTAAGTTTAGTTTTATGCGCATATTTGTCTTTTCGGTTTCTTCCATATTTTTATACAATATTTCATCTCATTATGGTTTATAAGTTTTAAATTCTTTTTCGTTTAGCTTTAAGTTTTTACTTCATTTAAAATGATGAGATGAATTTGTGTTGCTGCTATTGTTGCTGTTTGTTAATGCCGCACTGTATTAGGAATAAACTTTATTTATTATTTCATTCTTGAGTTGATTTTTTTTTTCAAATTTAACAATAATTTCCGTTTTGTTTTTCTATTATCTGTTGTTTTTTTACGTTTTTTTTCCGGACCTTTTTTGAGTTTTATTTATTTAAGGCCGTAAGCTAGTTGGTATGACCTTTTTTATTCGTTTGGGTGATGGTGTTGGCCGCTGGCGTAGAAGGAGATACAACTGGGAGTGAAAACTGTGGTGGGGTGAGGAATACGGCCTAAAGAAAACAATTTTAAATCGACTTCACGCATTTTGTAGCTTATCATTGAGTTTACAATGATAATCCGCTTTTAAGGTTAATTTTCCTTTTTTATTTATTATTTAGTTGTTTTTTTTTTTCGTCGCAGTAAGAAAAAAAGAGAAGAAATATTTAATTAACATTTAGAAGTATTTTAATAAGCAGAGTAAAAAAAGGGACGATTAGGCTGGTAGTGATGACAACGCAAAAAGGTTTTTACGAAATTAAGAAGAAATAACTATGATTTGTTTTTCCTTTTTATGAGTTTTTTATTTATTCCCTAAACGAAAAAAATTAAATTGGGAATAAATTAAACTTTAAATACTCCAGATTACACATAAAAATTGATTTTGAAGAGCAATAAGCGGTGAATTTTTATGGTTTATGCTTTTAAAGTTATTTTTTATGAATTAAATTAATAAAATAAAAAAAATTTTACATTAGTGTGGTCCAAGTGAGCATTTGAAGCACTTCAATATTAATAACTTCAAATAAGGAAAATAAATACTTCAATATTAATAACTTCAAATAAGGAAAATATGTTTCATTTTCGAATTGAATGCGCTTGCAGATTGAATTAACATATATCAGAGTACCGTTAGGAAACCAGACATCGATCCGATCTCCTAAAATACAATTATTTACCATTAAATGAAGTAATTATAACAATTTCTTAAAAACCTATTTTAAATTACTTTAAAAATACAGATCAGGAATTTTAATAATCGTTTTTGTTTTGTACATTAGTGAACGATTCTATGCACACATATAAATATTTCATATTAAATATTAATTAATTTAAATATTGGTTAAAATTGATTTATCAAAAAAAAAAAAAAAAAAATATTAAATAAAAAAATTATGTGTACGCTCACATAGCGTATGAGGAATAAGTATTAATAATGATTTAGTGGGCGTATGATTGATATTGTAAGCTAAATAATCATACTTATTGTGATTAATACATAGGACATCAATAAAATTTTTAGTAGAAAATTTTTTACAGTATATTTTTGCATATTTCGCACTATACATCTTGTTTTGGGATATTTTATCCTCAGGTGCATAATATTGTTAGTCTTTCTGTTAAATTATATTTTTGAAATCGATTTTTTAAATACATGTTTTGCAATTTTGAATCAACAAAATCGATCCACATATGAATTTAACTTTATAATTTTTTATAATTTTGTTGATATATCTTTAATGCTATGTGCTAGAGGTGGGCGATATATGTACCAGGCTTGGGTGTAATGATTACTTAAAGTAATATTACAATTACTTGTAATTAATAACCACTTACAAGTAATTCTTTCTTCAATTACAATTAAAAAATAATTGCAATTGGCAAAACACCGATTACAATTACAAGTAATTTGCAATTGGTAAAGCTTCAATTACAATTACTTCAAATGTAATTATAATTGATAATGTCATCTTTACCCAACAAGTGACCCAACTCAAAAAATCGATTTTGACGAAATTTGCACCAAGGTTAGTACTATTAAATAGTAGGTCAGACACAAAGCTGGACATTTGGGTCATACAGGGTTTTATTCAAATGAGTCTAACTTTTCACCTATTGGTCAAAATTAGCAAAAATTGTCCAAAGGAGTTCATATAGCTATTTCTTCATTCTTTTTTTGCTTAAAAGATAGCTTATACAATTTCCTTGAAGGTCTTTATAGTACCTTGGTGCAAATTTCATCCAAATCGGAAACATCGATTTTAAAAGTTGGCTTACTTGACACGAAATTCCCCATATGTATATTAGAAAGAAAGATTATTTTATATTTTTGCTCAAAAGAAAGCATAGACAATTTCTTTAAGAGCTTTATGGTTACTTAGTGGGATGCGAGTGGAATATATATATAAAAAATATTTTAACTCACAAAACAAAGTTTTTATTAAAAAAAATTAATAAAACCCTGTATGACCAAAATGTCCAACTTTGACCCCCACTAAGTCCGGCAGTTCTTGACCGATAGATTATTAAGAAAAATATCAGCACTTATTCAATTCTTATCGGATTTTTATAATCAGAGCAGCATTTTACTAATGAATAGACATAATTTTCTAATACATTAATAATATGTAATACAGCTCCAATATAAAATAATGTGTAAAACCATCTCAAAACTTGGGAAAACGGTGCAAAACTGATGAAATGCATACATATGTATGTATTTTTCCAGACCAATTAAACGTCATATATATACATATATCATTATCATTAGATTATACTTTTTAAATCCGTTGAAAAACTTAAAATCGCTTGATATTTAACTCAGTTATGTAAAAACAGTGTTTTTACCCGTATCTCAAAATTTTGGAGGTGTTTAGCAAATTTCAAAAACAGATTCTTTTCAAAAATTATTATTATTTTTTCTTTTTGGAAAAATGGTATCACTTCTCAGGTATTTATTTTTGCGTTTATTTTCGAAAAACCAACCGAAATTGTTATATTTTTAATTGGCAAGTCAATTTTCACTATTAATTTTATCTACAATAAAGTAATAACTACTAGTAAATCGAGTTATAAGAATCAAAACGTTGGAAAACGTATGATTGACCAATTAATAAAATACAACGTTGAAAATGCAAATATAATCAATAAATATTCCTGCCAATTCAAAGAAATCTCCAGTATTTTGAAACTTAATTCAATTTGCTTTATTCATTATAATTGTATGTGTTTGTTCAAATAGTGTACAAAATGTGATCAGATGATAAATTAATTGTGTGGTTGAAACACATCTGTTCGTTGTTATTAGCTTCTACAGTTGTGAACATCCATGGTATCGTGTCTGAATAGTAAGTGTGTATGTGTGTGTAGTTGTATGCAATGTTGTTTGTATGAATGTGGGTGCAGTAAATGTGATTAATGTCAATTTGTTGCATTTTCATTTTAATGTAACAATTTCATATGGTCAACCACAACATTGAACAGAAGTTAATTTATTATTCGTTTTTTTAATTTACAAAATTTAATGATTGTACAATAATAAGCTGTTAAACAAATGACCAGGTAGCGCAACAAAAAATCAAAATATGTACATAAAGGGTATCATTTTTATTGAGAAAATCATGTTGTTTGTATTAAAATCCATAGAATTTTAAAATGGTTGCAAAACATATTTCACTGAAAAGTTATATTCCTAATGTACAACCTATCTATTTTCTTATATACATATGTATATGTATGTATATAAATGTAAATGAATGTGTGTTTATTTTTCGTTGTTTCATATGGACATTAAATTAGTATATTTCAGAAAATATAACAGTTAGAATTCTCAATTTTTTTCGGAGTCACTTAAGTATCAACATGAACATGATGACAAAAAATGGGCGGAATGGGAGGCGTAACAACTCCCATATGAAATAAATACAAAAATTCATTTATCTGCGAAACTATTATAGCTAAAATCTTAAAATTTTCCACGGTAAAATTTTACATTCATGTGAACATTTGGGGGAAAATGGGCTGACTTTAATAATTATTAATAATTAAATACAAATATATATGAAAAAATATTACAGCTAAAATAATCAAATTTTGTACAAACAACTTTGACTTTGAACATTTGAGTAATAAGTTGGCAGACTAGCAATAGGGACATGGTAGTTTCCATATGAATTAAATACAAAACTTCATATATCTGAGAAACTATTAAATTATTAAAATCCAAACATTCGTATATCTGGGATGTATTAGAGCTCAAAAATCTTAATGTAAGACACACTGGGTATAGCTAGTACTTTGTATGAAATTAAGATAACGCGGTGTTTAATATTAATAGTTTTTACGTTGACCTTCATACGTTAAAAATAATTAGCAAAGTTAAATATTTATGTTGCATGATGCAACTTAATGCCAATTAATTCAAGAGTAGACGCATCGTGTCAATCAGTTAATAACTGAAACGTGTCATATCAAATTGCGACGAAAACTAGTTAAAACTGTCAAGAATATGCTGTATTGTCATGTAATGATTATTCATGTTGCTGCTATAAATTTACTGCATTGAGGCGAATTTTATAGGATCTATTTGAATTTTTGTTTAAAAGTGTATTTATTTTTTTATTTTTTTTGTGTTAGACATGTGCGGCCATATGTTTGTGTCAGTTTAAATCATGTGTCATATTATTTGCACTATTCAACATTATTTACTTACGAACACATGTTTAAATAAATTTAAATTGCAATTTGAATTAAACTATATATGTATATTTATAAATAAATAAACAAAACTACATTTTTATGTGTGTGTGTGTGTTTATATTTATTTGTCCTTAACCTGCCTTGCATGATGAATGTATGTATGAGTATAAATATGTGTTCATACATAAACAACTATTAATTTCAGTTCCTGCAATTCGAGGTAGCTGTCCAGAAGAAGTGAGTTTGCCAATAATTTAAAGACATTTTTGGCTTCATATTTAATTATTTTAAGATGACAAATGAACAACTGAGTTTGTAAAAGATCACATGTTTTTTCTTTTTAAGGATTTCTAAGAGTGAGAATCTATTTTCTCTGTGCATTGCAAATAGTAAACAATTTACTTTTCGAGGACTTAGATGGAGTCTTACAAATAATATATTTTTTGTAAAAACTAATAATAGACGACGTATCCTCGTGGACAATTTATTTTGACTTAACTCCCTATTTGCAGGCCATCGTAGTAAGTACTTACCTAACTAATGTCATTTCAACTCAAAACTTTGTAAGTTTTTTTCTGGGTAGATATGTAAAATTTTATAAATAAAAATACATAAATAAAAATCAACCAAGTATTTTGTAATTTTGAAAAAATATAGGACACATTGATACATGTAAAACTGCTGGAATATTCTTTGTTCATTTGCATGTGTGTAAGTTTAAATATTTGTTTTAACATAGTTTTATTTGCATTCTTTAAAGTTTTGAACCGAACTTTTTGAAGGCAATTCTAAAAAAAAACTATAAAAAATAGGCAAATATACATTTATAGAAATAAAAAAATATGTACATTTGTATAAATGTGAACGTATGTATTTGTGTGTACAATTTTACATGAGTATGTTTGTATCATAACCAAAAATTTAATTAATAGTTATTTAAAAAATAAATATCAAAATTAAATAAGTAAATAAAAAATATATAAACATACTTGCACTAACACATGTACATGAACGATCGAGTAGCAAAATGAACAGTTATACAGTCTCATATTGTCGTATCTAAGTGCAAACAAAGTTCACTCGAATTTACTGTTTTTATATTTACATTAGGGTGTTGCAAATACCAGTTTAGCGAATGCGAATAATAAATTTTATTTTTAGCGAATGCGAACGCAAATAGTATAATTCAAATTAATTTAATATTCATTTTCTGGCTAAACTAGAGGCGTTAGGATAAAAAGAAAGAAAATCTGTGGTAACTTAATTTCCTACCAAAAACTTAATTTTACATCCAATTTCACTGTAATTTTCCACCAAAATTCTATATTTTGAGTGAAAACAAAAAAAAAAAAACATTTTCTGGCTAAACTAGAGGAACTAGTTAAAATAATAACTAAAGTACAAATCGTCATATGAAATCCAAAAAGCCCTAAGTTACAAAAAAATCAAAATCGACTTTTTGATTGATTATGATGCACCGTATCAAAATACATATTCCTGCTAAATTTTAGATTCCTACAATTAAAATCAACGTCCCTATCAAAGAAATTCTAAAAGGTTATGTTCTAAAATTACCTTAAAATTCATGAATATTTTAAAATTCTTTTGATTTTTTAACTTCGAAACTGTGAAATGTTATAAGTTGGCATCAAATGAAACAAAAATGGCACTTTTAGCGAATCCTTGTAATTTAGAGATTATTTTATCAGTTTTAGAATTTTTTCAAAGAAAATTTCCTATTTCCTAAAATCTTTATGAAAACAAAGAAGCCTTATGCCTTCCATGTTTCGGCCTATTTGACCAACAAAAACTGATATGAATTTAGTTGAAAATGTTCCCTGAGCTGTATTTCGTCATATGAAATACAGCTCAGAGAATTTTACATCTAATACATCTAATTTTTGGTTTTATTTTCTTAGAAATAGTATTCGCTAGAACATTCGCAAAGATTTAGTGAATGCAAAAGCGAATGTACAAAGTAAGCGAATAATTCGCATATGCGAAAGCGATCATTCGTTACATCCCTAATATACATACATATGTATGTATATATGTATATGTACATATTGTTACTTAAAACGCAAACGGTCCTAAATAAAAGTGGCTTTAGATTATGCGACTTTACGTACGATTTTTTGGTATGGAAAATCCAATGAAATTCCATCCGTATTTAAAAAAACAGAATAAAAGTCTTATGATTTATATATTTTGTGTTTACACTATTGGTATAAGACAATAACAAAGTAACGACTGTTAAATTGTCCATTCTTATTTTATTTCAATGCGAGATGGTTTCATTACATATTGCGTTTTGACGATCTTCTACACAAAATCTTGACAAATCATATTACTTGCGTTATAAAGTTTTAAAGAAAACACAAAATCGTTGTGATTATTCTTTGTTCCTCCTGTAATACTGTGAATATGTAAGCTACATAAATATCTTCACGTTTTAGGCGGCGATATTCGATATTTTTGGAAGCAGTTTTGTCTAAGTATACAAATATGTTTTTGTAAAAGTATTTCTCTACTTCTTGTTTAAATCTTTTCTTTTTGTTACCAAAAATATAAAAAGAGGAAAAGAAAAACTAATTTTAAATTGTTTTAGTTTTGCTTTTAAATGACTAATCAAATAAGTACACATTTCTAAGAATTTCTAAATTGTTTATTTAAAAAATTAATTATAAAAATAAGACTAAGATTTTTAGTCAAGAAATAGATTTGTTTGTGTGTACTGGAATACACACATTCTAAAAAGATTTTATTTAAATATGTAAAAAGTGTTATATCCTCAATGAGATAAATCATCAAGAAATACACCTAGGACTTCATCAGGCCTTTTAAGCGCTCCTTTACTAATGTCCCAGGTGGGAATCGAACCCACAACCTCCATTCTGTGAGACCAGAACACTACCTACTAACATACACATAATGAGAAAAATAAAAAATTAAAAATATTGTTCATCCCTAATCCTCTGTTCCGATTGAAAAATTATTTTTGGTCCACAGAATGATTTTTAATGAGTTTGAGTTTCGCTTTCCCAGATAAAAAATCGAGGTAATTCAAAAGTAGTTCTAAGTGAATTTATCATCATATCGTTCTTTGGTTTATTGGATTTGGTGTTTTATTCCTTAATTGTTAAATTCCTTTATTGTACACTTCACCTTCGTGAGAAGAGTATATATAAATTTGTCATTTCGTTTGTAATTTCTACAATATAATTTTCAGACCCCATAATGTATATATGTATATTCTGGATCCTTATGGAGTCGAATCTATTTTGAAATTTATATGCCTCTTATAATGCACTTAAAGTCGTTTTGCATATCAGAAATACTCTAAACATTTTTTTTAATAATTTTTCTGGCGATAAGCTCAAAATTACGGAATTTTTCAGACCCATTTCGAAAAGGTTGCAGATTTTTTTTAATATATTGTACTGATATCAGGATTTTCATTAGCTGCTAGGGAGAAAAATATATTTTATTTTTCTTGTATTTACGGGACACCCTTTTGTACATATGTACATCTTATACATATATTTGTTATTGCTGGTTTTATTATTCAAGGAGGATCTTTATGACAATTTTACATTTCATTGAATTTTATTAAGTACAAGGTACATACATACATACGTTACGATACATTTCAATACGTTGTATAAATTTAGTTCCATAAGTAATATAACAGAAAACTTTTGTAAATAAGTTTTTATTGTAGTTTCATTTTTTTACTTTTGTATAAAACTTACACTCTTTCGCTTTGGAATCTTAAATAGAATGTTTGTATTCGTTGTACGAAGGCGTTGTTTGAATAATGTACCTAAACGCCTTTAAGGTGAATGACATGGAAAATTACTTCTGTAAACTATTTACTTTTTGTTTCCCTTTCCTATTGTATATTTATTGGCTTTTTATTTACTTGTTGTTTCAGAACATTTTAAAACTTCTACAAGATTGTATACAATTATTATCTCTTCATTATTATATACAGTCCTTGATAAAAAAACTCTTCAAAAGTAAAAACCTAGTAAACAACAGGTTTATTTTAAGATTTAGAAAATAAAACTCATAAAGTAAATATTCTCTATGCTACATTTCATTATTTTCAAAATAATAATAACGTTTTAATCTTTTAGAGTTATTGGTATATTTATACTTCCAAAAAAATGTTAATACAACAAAATTAGAACGAAGTACATCACTCTTATTTTTTTTAATTATACCAGTTAATGAATTCCTAATTCTTTAGACTAAGAAAATTTCAAAATCCTTTTTTCGGTAAGAAAATATGTACAAAAATATGAAATTTAACAATGTGAAAATTAATTTTATCTATAGATTTAAAAAAATATGTATTGAAAACTTTACAGAATATGAAATGATAAAAACCATTAAGGATATTATTTTATTTTTAATCCTCCCATGTTAAACATAATTTCTTCAGGAGAATGTTGGTATTTACATCTTTTAATTGATAACAAATTAAAACCAATAATAACCATTAAAAATTCAAAAGTGCAAAGGTACATACATACATATATCAACGGCCTCACCACGATGAAAAAATGCATGGAAAAAATCAAAAGAATTTGTTGCTAATTGTTAGATAAACATAAGTTCGAATATTATTAAGAAGTTGTCATAAATTTGGTCGAATGCTTCGACATAATCGGTGTGAAAATTTCTCAAAAAATCATTTTCTGGACACACACCTTTACGTTTGTTCTTTAAACTTACAAAATTTAAGTATTTTTATTCTGACATTCTAAAACCCACATCGGCAGAGAGTAAAAAATAAGTTCTCTTACTGGTTTTTATCGTTTTTTATACATGTGCAGCATACATGCGTGTGAAATTAAGAGTGCAAGAAAGCTCTTAACAAACCTCTTTGCCGATCAGGGTACTTAAACTATTTTCTTCCTAAGCATACTGGGATTCTCCTCATTATCGACATCCATTTTGAAACACTAGACCAAACAAAATTTATAAAAGTAAATATGATTTTACATACTCTTCTTTTAAAAATTTGAAGTCCTTTTAAAGGAAGAAACGATAAAAAAATGTACATACATAGTTTTCAACGTATGTATGTACATTGTACATGGCCTTGCTCATGTTGCGCACAGTTTTTCCTAAGTTGTTGTATAGTGTTATTAAGCTATAATAATCTCTGTAATTCGGGTTGCGAAAATATTAGACTAAGGATCTATGATGTATATGCTATCAAAGTGGCGAAAATATCTGTAAGATCTTTTATAAAATTATATGTTTAACACTTCATTGCCCGATATACTAAAGGATTGCAATCAAAAATCAAATTCTATTTTTAATACAATAAGCTTTGAACAATGATAAATCATCGAGATCTATTTGATATAATTTCTAAGTTTTACAGAATAGTCCCTTGAAATTACGTTTTGGAACATTAGGATAGAGCATTTTCTTGATATCGTAAATACGGCGATCTATATGATGTTCGTTTCACAAAAGTGGACGGACTAGATTATTTATATAACAAATAAAAAAAATATGAAAAATATGCAAATTCACCGACATTACATACATACTTATGTATGTACTCGAGAAATATGTAAAGTTTTTTTCACATACTCAATCTCTCTCTCTCTGTAATTAGACTTTAAAAAGCTAAATAATCAAACAAATCGCTGACGGGTAAAAAATAATCCTGTGTGTAATATGTTATTTAAGGGTGCATGTGTATGTGTGTTTCTGAATATGTATGTATATAAACATAGGTATGTAGTTATGAATATACGTATAAACGTACATATGTAACACTTATAAACGTATTAAAAGTAAATGAAAGGTTAACAAAACACCATCATCAGCATTTGTGGTAAAACCCTGCTTAGCTTCACTTTGTTGTCGTTGTTATAGATAATGATGATGTGGATCCACATCTGATGGTGATGATGTCGATGACTAAAACGATTGTGTTGTTATAAATATGACTGGCTGACAAAAATGCCTCATAAAATATTTACAAAAAAAAAATAAAAATAAAAAAAAACGAAATTCAAGATAAAACAAACTAAGCTTAGCATGTGGTAAACGGTGGGATAATAGCTTTCGCTAGAAATAGTTAGTTACACACACTTACACGAATAGAATCATGTATATTAGTGTGCCTCAAAATGGATATAGCTGATGTTGCCGCCTAAAATGAAAATTCTTTTTATTTAATATTTGATGAGCTGGATCAAAGTATAAATGTTCTAGCAAAGAAAATATATTATTTGGTATCATACGAAAGGTCTTTGAATGGAGTTTTCAATGTTACATCAAGCGATTACAACAGTATTAACAAATTTTTAATTTTTCAGATAAATTTTTAGTTTTTAAATTTCAACAAAGAATTATTTAATGCAAATAATTTCGAAAAAGAGGAAATTGGGTAAAAATTCATAATTAACCGCGTATTTTGACTACATCTTTTGTGAAGTACTTAAAAAATACATTTTTTTGTTTTCATAGCAACGAGTTACATATTAACAACATATGTATTTAAAGAAAATCCATTTATTTGATATACATATGTACATATTAGATTATATTTGTTGCATCTTTTGTGTAGCCAGTAAGTTCACCATACTAGGTTCAATTCACATATGAAAATAACGGGTTAGATTGGTGAGAAGTTGAATATATCCTTCGCGGCTAGTGAAACAGCACCCAAGATTCTAGCTCGACGTGGTTTCTTCCTGACGGCCAAAAATCCACATAACTTTGATAGGGCTTTACTTAGGATTTGGGATTTTCCCTTAAATAGCGTAATTAAGCACTTTGTCTGTCTAAGCCCTGTAGTAGCTTCTCAGTGGCGAGCAAATTTCGATTCGAATTTACATTTTACATATGTATATACAAAACTTAGTATCTGAGATAACCCATTGAGAAAATGTATTTACCAAAAAATTTTCTAACTACCGGATAAAGATCGAGTAGAATCCATTTATTCCTTTGTGTGAAAAAATATTAACCTTAAAAAGGATCGTTTTATCCTATAAGCCAGCTCATCAAGTATAGATTTTAAGAAACGGTATCTTACAATAAAATAAATTTTAATTTTAGGTAGGAATATCAGTAGCTTATTTCTTCTCAATTCAGCTGGGACCATCCTAATATATCAGTATAAATATATTAATGTAAGTGTGAAAGTTTGTGTATATTTTTTTTGTGTGTATAAGAGTTGTAAATTACCTTTTATCATGAAATATTTTATACATGCGATAGAATAGATGATGTTTTATGCATGTTTATTTTCTAAATATTCCATTATGAGACTTTTTCTTCAGATTTTGCTAATGTTGATGATGTTGTTGTTTATTTATTCAAAAAAGAAAGATTTGATTAATTGTTTTAACTTTTATGAGAAATTACATGAGACTTTATGCCTAAAATATTTTTACAAATTATACGCTATTTTGGCAGAAATGTTTTACAACATTAAATAAATACTTATTTTTTACACCTCGACAGAAGTACAAAAAAAAAAAAAAAAATAAATACGACTATAATAATTTAAATTACAAAAATATTTGTTTAAATGTTAAGACATACATACATATGTATGTATAAAAAAAACGTACGTAATACGTATTACGTATAGTTTCTTAATTCGCATCACTCATACGTCTGTTATACCATTTGTATGCATTTATTTTGAATTTTCATTTTTTCACTTTTAATCAATTTAATTTTCTGCTCTACTTCTATAATTTAATTATTTTACTTTGATTGTTATCTAATTTTGCACCGTGTGATAAAACTTTGAACTTATCCAACTGGTGCTTCGTTGGTACATAATTTGTAATTTTGGTATTTCTTAAAACCGATTATTTTAAGACATCTGAATAATTCAATTTAGTTTCTATAAATTATGTTTGTCCTTCTTTAGTAGCTGATAGATTGTTTGATAGCTTTTATAAGAAATAAAAAATTTATACATACATACATACATATATTCATATTTTATATAATATAAGTACTATATAAAAACAGTAGGGAGTCAATCTGTCACTTTTTTTCAACAGAATTCTCGAAAATAATTTATATTCTAAATATATATAAAAACAAGTAAGAAATTATAGTCGGGCGAGGCCGACCATATAATACCCTACATCTTTGACAAAAATATAATGTGATTTAGTTGCCATAATAAAGCATTTAAGTTGAATTGCACCTTGCCTTAGATATACATACTTGTTGAATAAAATTGTGGACATTTAAGTGAAATTTTGATGGGGGCTTTTCATAGGGGCTAGGGTCATATGAGAACCTATTATTATGGAATTCGTGTTGGTCATCAAGTCTTGTATACAACTTGGTTATTGCAGCTTTTTGTCGAGATATGAGTATATTAAACATAATTATGAGCTTAAAAGCCCTATTCGGCGGGTGCAGTTGTATGGGGGCTAGGAGAAATAATGGTCGGATGTAAACCATTTTCAACAGGCTTCATATACGCTACCATAAAAGATCATGTGCCAAATTTCATTCAATTATCTCCAAAATTGCGACCTGTAGTTTGATTACAAGTTTTAAAAGCCCTATTCGAGGGGTTCAGTTGTATGGGGGCTAGGTGAAATAATGGACCGATGTTAACCATTTTCAATAGGCTTCGTCCCTGGGACAATAGAAGATCATGTACCAAATTTCATTGAATTATCTTCAAAATTGCGACCTGTAGTTTGATTACAAGGTTTACATGGACGGACGGACAGACGGACGGACATAGCTAAATCAACTCAGAAAATGATTCTGAGCCGATTGGTATACTTTAAGGTGGGTATAGGACCAATATTATTGTGCGTTACAAACATCAGCACAAACCCAATATACCCTCCCCACTAAAGTGGTGTAGGGTATAAAAATACTATGTCGAACATTTTTTAACATCTGGCAAAAAATATATACTTATGTATACATGTAAATTTTTCTTTGTAATTTTTGTACGATTTCATATAGGTATTTGTTGTTGATTTTTTATATTTGTTGAAAAGAAACCAACATATACATATAACTTGTCGGACTTTTGTTGTTTTTTTAATATCTAATTAGTTTAAATTAAACGGCTTTTTTAAATTTTTAAATACTATATTGTTTGATTTTTTTGAACTTTAAATTATGATTCAAATAGATATGAGTGAAAATGTTTTACATATTTGTTTTTCTAAATTTCATATTCGTACTTTAAGGTGCCTTTCAAGTACCTTTCATATAATACATATGAGGCACCATTTGGAATATTATACAGGAGAGCATGAAATCATCATAAAACTTTAAAATTATATGTTCTTGATAATTTTTTAAAACATATGCTTAGATATAATTCATAGCTATCCTTTTCAGAAAAAAAAACTCTAATGACAACATGAAAAAATCGACACTTGAAATTTTGCTAAAATGGAATAAAAGCATATATCCATATATTTTTGTTAAATATGTTCAGAAATATATGATTTTTATGTACTTATTATAAAGTAAATTGGATAAAATTTGGAAAGCATCAACATAAGACACCAGAGTATAACATGCTTAAATTTCAAGTCCTTGATTATCATTTTAAAATATTAAAGGACAAAAAATTAAAACACCTTTTTTTATACATAAAATTTACAATATTTTTCTGGTCAGGAAAATATCAACTGTAGTTATTGCAATGATTACAATGATGTCACATAAGGACGAAAATTTTCTTAACTTAAAAAAACCCAAAAATTGTCTTCTTAATATACTATCTGTTCCATATTGAGATTAATGCTTAAATAATATTTGTTTGCAATTTAATAAAGAAATTGATAAAATTGAAATGTAATCTTCCTATTCTGTAAATTTGATGCAATTAGAATAATTATTAAATATAAATAAAAAAATAAAAATAAAATTACAAAAACATACTTTTTAAGCTAAATATTTTAACGAAAGATTTTGATTTTTCAATTTATTGGTCTATGTAAATAGACCAAATACTAAATTAGGTTTCATTGAAAAAAAAAAAATATAGAAATAAAATTGCAAATGCAAATTTCCGATTTGGCGCGGAAGATTTTTACACCAAAATGACCCAAGAAACAGGTTTTCTTTATGAGAACACTTCTAGCTACCATGTTGTGATTTGGCCTAATTTCGGTTATTACCCTAATGTACATATTTTTATTCATGTGGCGTTTTCGAATGTCATTGATTGTTTTTTAATAAATAGTTTTGTTGATGTTTTTTGGCTGCTTTGCAGTCACATATGGGCACTAGACACTAACCTTCTGTTACTTGATATCATCGTATAGGAAGAAAAAACTTTTCTACGACAATATCGTTGTGCTTATGTGGGATTTAAACTTTGCTTATAAATGTTTCAAAAAAATGTGTTTATTAATCGATGTCATTAATTTATATTACTCGACATACATTTTAAATTTTGTGAACAAATATTTAATGTAGTCATATAAATATGAATGTATTTATGATTTACTTTGTTTCTTTAAACTATAAATTTATTTTTATTTGCAGTTTAATAAAAGTTAAATACATATACGTACATACATAAATATTAGCTAAACCACTGAACTAAGTTGCCAGGGAGTAACTTGTGTAATATTGAAATTATTTTTCTCAATGATGCATTTTTAAGCTTGAGTAAAATACATATTTGTAAATGGTACGTTGTTAAAAATCATTTAATAAAAAAAACTTGTTAAAGGTAAAGTGGTTTGGTTGATGGCTTCAAAAAGGAAGAGAAATGAACAAGTGACGACATGTGTTATGGAACGACTGAAGAAGACACAAAAAACAACCTAGTTGAGTGGAAATGCAAATTTTTTTCTCAGCGGGATCTTGTTTTTTATATTTGTGAATGTACCTTCAAATATGAGTATGAACAGATGAGAGTGTGTTAGTGTGATTGTCTCACATATTGAACGATGTGATTTATACATAGACACGCATTGTCATTTCGAATATGATGGTGGTAGTTGGTATTTTCTGAATTTTCCACAACAAATCAAATATGGCGTGACTAGATTCATATTAAAATTTCTAACAAATACAAATAAACATGAGTTGAAATATTGATGTTGATTTGTTCGTTTTTCAAAAAGTATCAGTACATATTATTCACACACTTAAACACCCTCACTCTTCACACCTCTTTTATACTCATTTAACATGTAGTTGCGTTATACATACATACATACATATGTATGTACACACATATATAAATAAGTACATATGTATGTATATGATGTGAGTACATGCAGCGTTAGTGTGGGTAGTTGTTTGTATTAGTGGTTGAAGGTTTATATTCTATTCATGTTATTGCCACAATCTAAATAATGATTTAGTATGTATTTGATGTTATTGGATGATTTAAGTAAATTTTCCACTTAGAAAAAATTCCAATATTTATCAAAGCTGTTTTGAATGCAAATGTTCCCAATTTAAATATTTCAAATGAAACAGGAAACAAGAGAAACAGGCCAAAAAGCAAAGCATACACATACTAAAATAAACAGACGAAGACATACAAACAGACAACAACATACACATACATACTACATAAACATACTCATACATAAGCCAACAACAACAGACATACATCATACATACATACATACATACATGACATACATTACATACATACATACATACATACATACATACATACATACATACATACATACATACTACATACATACATACATACATACATACATACATACATACATACTACATACATACATACATCATACATACATACATACATACATACATCATACATACATACATACATACATACATACAACATACATACTACATACATACATACATACATACATACATACATACATACATACATACATACATACATACATACATACATACATACATACATACATACATACATACATACATACATACATACATACATACATACATACATACATACATACATACATACATACATACATACATACATACATACATACATACATACATACATACATACATACATACATACATACATACATACATACATACATACATACATACCATACATACATACATACATACATACATACATACATACATACATACATACATACATACATACATACATACATACATACATACATACATACATACATACATACATACATACATACATACATACATACATACATACATACATACATACATACATACATACATACATACATACATACATACATACATACATACATACATACATACATACATACATACAAAAACAACAAATAAAAAGTAGATAAATAAAATATTTAGCTTAAGTAGTTGCTTATATATATTTACTACTAAAAGTTAATTTTCTTTTGTTTCAAAAATGTTTTCATTTAAATTTAAATCCTTTTAATACTATTTGAAAGTAGAAGATAAATGACAATAACACTCTTATTAAAACATGTACAACAACTAAGAAAACACAACGAGAAAAACACACTTACGCATTCACATTCATGTGTACATTCATAAATATATGGGTACAAACAATAACAGCATAACATCAAAATTATACTTCCCAAAAAAGCATTTTTTACAATAGAATTACTAAAGTCATAGTATATTTTTGTCAGTTACTTCTCAGTCATATTTCATGTAAATGCAAAGTTTTTATTTAGAATATTGTGACTACATACCTCCATTCTCTTATAAGTAGACTTTGGCGGTTATCACAAGTAATCACAGATACATATATATGTATGTAAATGTATAGAGTTAAAATATGAAAATAATCCTTATTGTTGTGTTGTTATGGCGGGTATGGAATTTCAAGTAGATCTCTTTTACTTATTTATATCAACAACAACAATAACAGCAATCCAACTCTGTTTTACTATCACTACAATAACGACAACTAGTACTAACTACTTACTTACTTACAACTCACTGATTGTAAGTTCCTGGATTGTATGTTACAGCCAACAACAACAACTAAATAAATGAAAGAAAACGAAAGAGTTGAAGCCTGATGTGATATTAAAGGACGACAACTATGAGTCTGACGATGATGATGACGTAAATGCTCACCATAATAATGATGATGATGTTGTTGTTATTGCTGATGTAATTGTTGTTGCTTTTGGATAATATTACATTGGTTGTATGTTTGTTTGTATATGTATGTATGAATGAATGAAGAAACGAACAAATGGCTGAATAAATGAATGAATGGCATCGCGTAAATGTTTTTGATGTGTTTATAATTGCATTTTACAAGTGCTTCAATATTGTACAAATACAAACAATGACAGAAAAATATGTTACACGTTCAAGGATTTCTACAATTTTCATTGTTGAGAAATTATCATTATCATTGTAGTCAATGTTGCTTTTAGCAATTTATTGTCGTAAGTAACATTGTTAATATACTATTTACCAATAAAGATACAATCACAAGACATTTTGTTGTCAATTACTTAAAACATCAGTACACACAACGACAACGACTACACAACACAACAAATCAATAGAATTAAATTCAACAATTATTAGAAAAAAAATCGAAAAACACAGCAATATCAATTGCTCCAATAAGAATAAGTGAGAACAATTAATTGAGTATTGTTGTAAATAATTTTTTTACTACATATGTATGTATGTAGTAGGGTTGTCATTCGATTAAAATTTATTCGATTAATCGAGGAAAAAATTTGTTTTTCTTCGAACGAATAAAAAAATTTCCAAATTAGAATAAAGAATAATATAAACAATTTTTGTTGATTAATCGAACATTCGAATAATATTTGAATGTTACATAGCATTGAAATTATGTTAATATTTTGTAAAACAAATCTAAATATAAAGATATGTTATAATTGAAACAAAACTTTTACTCCTTTTTGCAGTTTATAAAAATTTTTGTTTTCAAACGTAAAAATAAAATGGTTCTGGTTTTCAAAGTGATTCTTTTCATTTTTAACGTTTGCAATAAGTAAAACAGATAAACATTAATTAATTTGGTTTTTTCAGTATCTGTCAAGAGAAATACAACAATTTCTATGTATACTGCAAGAAGAAACCGGTGTAACCCTTCGCCGAAAATTAAAATGTAGACACCACATAGAGGATAGGATCAAAAAGGCGCATCGCTGTTGGGAGAACTATCGCCATGTAATGGGGTCTTATTCCTACTACTATAAGAGTGTAATTAGACTAATTCTAGCTTATGCTTCAATAATCTGGTTGAATTATTTGGATGTAATGTAATATTAAACTACAACAGGGAGTTCAGCGTACATGCTGCTTGGGTACAAGTGGAGCCATAAGCACAACGTCAAGCAAGGCTCTAGAAACGTTGATAGATATTCCACCCATTGAAACATATTTAAGATATGAGGCGGCACTTACAACCTAACGACTCATAACTTCTGGTGAGCTAGCCAGAAGCGGTTATAGGACATGTCATCAATGTACAATGGACACATTAGAAGGCTATAAACAATCCTCGGACGTGCCTGATCGCAGAATATGTCAGAAACTTTGAAACATCGAGCCCAGATAGAACATCTTGGTCAAGCGGAACATTCCTCACGAATACTCATTGGGAAATTTTTAGGAATTACGACCAGGAAACTGAGTTTCAGAATATTGAAAGATATTACATTCAGTGGACACACATGAAAAGCAGCACACAACAGGCGCGATGGTGGCCTGTTTCTAATACATTAATAAATAGTAGGTACGATTTTCTTATAGAAAATAGTTTGTAAAAACGCCTCAGCTTCCATTGAGAAATTTAAAATTTCTCGTTGTCAACATCTAAACTTTATACACATCCGTTGTCTAAATGTTAACAAACGTGGTAAGCTTACTATTGACAACGGATTGTTTGTCAATAGTTGTACCTTGCCTCAAATATACTTAAGCCATTTATTGTTGAAAAACTAATTTTCTGAAATAGGCTTTACCCACTTACGGCACTTCTGTTCTTGGACAAGTTTGCAACACTGCTTAAAGATCATAATAATTTTTATCGGAAATAACTCATGAATAATATGTTTCTTTAAAATCATGAAAATGGACAATATCGGTCATTGGGGGTTCACCTAGCCCCCATACAAGTGGCTCCCCAGGATAAAGTTTAAGCTGACGTAACAGGTTTTAGAATAACATTATAGCGATGAAATTCGACATAACAAGTTTCATGCGATCCAAAATCTCTCTACCAAACTTTATTTGGATTCTTCAATAATTGACCCTACACCCCATATAAAGTCCCCTTCAGAAAATGACTTCAACGGTCATTACTGGTTTTAAAATAGGAGCGATGAAATTTTCCATAAAAAAGTTTAATTGGAACTAAAATGTTCCTAGCGAATTTAGTTGAAATCGGTCGTTATCTAACTCTACCCACCATGTAAAGTTCTCTTCAGAAAATTATTTTAACGCTCATTATTGGCTTAAATATAAGAGTATATCGATTTATCTCGTCATAATAATTTTTTTTCATACCAAATTATATGAGAATCGGTCGATAATTGACCCTTCCCGCCCTATAACCCCCCCATTCAGAAAATTAGTATCGATAAAATTCGATACTTATTCTAAGTTTTATGAAGATCGGCTCATAATTGACCCTATCCGCATGAAATTCACAAAATGACTTTAACACTCATTACTGGCTTAACAATAAGAGTACACATGACATAAACATAAGAGATATTCAGAAATCAAATGTTTTTTTTGGCATTTTTAGCTTTCAGCGTTCGATAATTTAACAATCGAAAACAATTGATAAGTTTTCCTATAAAATTTATTTATTTTTATTTGTATCAATTAAAATTATATTGACTATTGATTTCGAATTAACACCTAGAATGTTTTTATTACTTTTAAACTTTTATTGGATGAGAGCATGTGTTTTTATTTTTATCTTTAAATGAAAACTATTTACACAGTTAAGACTGTTCCAAAGATTAGAGGTTTTAAAGTTTAAACATCCATACAAAACTCTAAAGATAAATATTGTCTATAAAATAATATATTGCACCATTAATTATATTACATTTTTAATTTAGATAAATTCAATATATTTTTATCTATACTGTATTTTCGAGAAATAAAAAATATTATTGAATTGCTGGCGAACCCTTATTACAGAACCATATACCATAACTGCATGTGTAAATTATTTAACAAATATAGTTGAAAATATTTCATACATTTAGCAAACATATTTTAAATATTTTAACTTTTAACATTTAAACAGTATATTCGTACAGTCCACTTTATGAGGTGGTCGTTGATCGTAATAATTTTATATTATTGGCTATTAGGGTGACTCCGGTTGTATGGAGGAAAAAGAAAGGTGTTTGAGAGTCGTTTTCAATGGCATATCAGAAATTTTTGTGTAACAGCAAAAGTAATCGAAATTTTCAGATTTTAACACAGATGATTTGAATACAATTCCTTGAAATTAATACATAATAATCCTCAATAAAATCTACCGAAACAGTTTTTTCCGTTTTTCAAAATTCAATCTATATCGAATTTTATTTATCGAAGCCTATGTACCCTACAAAAACCTTCCAAAATAATGTAAACAACAACATAAGAACAGTTATTAACAAAGAAGGCGTAATAAACAAGTATGTATATTTATATTTAGTATAAATTATGTTAATATTTTAGTTAAACTAAAAAATTTGATTTATAATAGAATGAAACCATAAAGTGTATATACCAATGTAAAGCTAATAAAATTGCATGTATACTAATGTACATACATATTACGTACGTTAGATAAATATAGCTATCACAATACCGGGGAGAAAATGGGATTTATAATAATTAAATAAAATACAAAGCATATCGAATTTGAATAACAGAAAAAACATTTGGGTGAAATTATATGAGGTTTAAAATGTAATAATTTCAATTAATTAAAATACTTAATAATTTTCCGAAAAAAATCAGCAACTTTCATTTTGGGCCACCCTAATGTACATATAATTGTTAGCAGGTTCAATGATTGCACATGTCTTTTCTTTTTCAATGAAACAAATTAAAAAAAAAAAAAACATATAATAAAAATATTTTATTCTGCGTTTAATGTTAATATTAAAATAAAAACTCTCAGAATAACGTAATCCTAAAGTAAATATAAATATACATTTTTAATAAAAAAAATTTAACGCGAAAATTTTCCAAAATTTTGTGGAGACGTATTTATTGTTTGGGAAATTCCAACATATAATTTTTATCAAAAGATATCAAAAGGCGAATGCGTTCACTGTTTCTTTATTTGAAGCGACCATTTCGAAAAATTGTATTTCAAAATATCTGTAAATTTCTTTTCTCCTGAAAAGTTTGCATAGAAGGATTTATGCCTTTTCAAAATGGCTGCTCCAACTATAATTAAGTGCACCAAACTAAATGGCAATTTTAATTTTTGGTATCGTTGTTTTGCTCTTATATGTTTAAGGTTGGTCTGCTTTTGGTAACTAATTATTCTATTGCATACATACTAGGGTATTCACACGATTAACCGTCCATCTTTTCGATTTTTTTCCATTAATTGCTCGAATAAACGAAAAGTGCCAAATTTCAAATAACAAATAAACCGAATAATTTATTTCAATTAACCGATTAATAAAAATTCACTATTTAATAGTAATGATTATGTACATTTCATACAAAATTCAAAATCTTTATAATAAATTTTCTTACCTTATTTATTCCTTAATGATTTTTAAATAATGAAGGAAATTTATTTTCATCTCTATGTTAAAATAATGACTTAAAATGTGAGTACATTTTTAGCATTTTAACCCTTTAATTTTCAATGAAAGTTTTTACTGGGATTGTTGTGTTTCTTAAGTATTTCTAATAAGTTCTTCTGCAATAGTTCATTGGAACGTATTTATTCTGGAACTAGTTTAAAAAATCTCATAAACATAAAATTAATTAGCTTAATTTTTTATATTGAAAAGGAATGCTAAATGAACGCAAAGAATTTACATAGAATTAAACTCAAACAAGTGGACAATTTTAATTTTGTTTGTTAAGAAAGAAAAATATAGAAAAAGCAAAAAATAATAAACTGAATGTTATCAGTTTCCTTTTATTCAATTAACCGAATAATTTTGAATTATCCTATTATTAAACGGCTAACATATATCTCAAATAATTATTTGTCGAATAAAGCCTAATACATATGTATAGCCTAATACATATGTATAGCCTAATACATATATATTTATTCCTGTTTGTATAAAAAAACAGGAATTCTAAATATGTTAATAACACAAGTTTACATTTTTGCTTATGGAATGAAATATATATTTTTGGAAAGGGCTATGACCGATGTTTAATTAACAATTTGTATTTCCTTCCTAAACGTAGTAATTATATCAAATAAAGTGGTTTTTATTTAGCATCTTCCATTAGTAGTGCTGGAAAATTTTTGAAAATAATTATTGATTTTTGGGTGCTTCCAACTGTTTTGGGAACCTAACAAATAACTAAAAAAAATCAATATTATAAAATTTAGGTCTTCCTTAAACCACTTTTTACCAGATTTTTGTCTTATTACCTGATTTTTAGTCATTTCTTTGAAATTTCGGAAAAATTATTGACATTTTATTTCAGAATTACAAACTTACGGATCTGAGTTTATCCCTCATAGTACATTTCTTACATTCTCATTTATACCTTAGAAGTTTATACTGCTGGAAGTGTGAGTGATAACCATGGCATCTATTCACTAAGATTTAAGATTATTTTAAGATAATTTTCAATATTTTTGTTACAGGAAACCATTGTTAGAGTGTTGTGAGGAAGACCAATAAATATTTTTCCTCCAAATTTAACCCTCTTTATGAATAATTCAAAACAAAATTAAAAAAATTTTTTCTGGCGGCCTAAATAAAAAAATCCATATGGGTGCAAGATCGTTGTAAACTAGTGTAATTATTAAAATGCGATGGAAATTTAATTTCATTCATTTAGTTTATTGCAATTATGTCTGAGTTTAAATTCCATTTTAATACCTATTATCTAATTTATGAAAAATGCTATCAAATTAATTCTAATTTAAAATTCGTACATTTAATGTTCAGAAATTGGAACATGTCAAGTGTGCGTGTTGAATTGCCGTATTATGTATACATTCCAATTTATATATTTTAAATATGTGTATAACTGTCTGTACATGGTGTTTTTCATAAATAAACATATTTATGAATGTCCAGGGGAATTTGGGAATACACGATTATGAAAAAGCAAATCGTATCGTTATTTGTAATTACAAATATCAATATTTTAAGTTTAAATCAGTAACAGTTTACAAAACTCATGTTTTTCATTTTATAATATACAATTCATAAGGTAAATGGGGATCAAGTTTCACCATTCTTCGCTTTTTAAAATCTTCACCTGTAAACATTTGCAATGTACGTTTGTATGAAAATGTGATTATCTGTATGTTTATTTGTATATGTACCTAAGTGAGTGAGTACTTTCACGGTATGCCAAACAGTCACTTATGTTACTTGTATGCTTTATTTCAGTCTTCTTGTAAGTATGCTGCACACACATGTACACGTTAATACATGTGTATCAAAATATTTATATATTATACACCAGGCGCGGATCTACGGGAACCGAAAATTTTTAACACAAAATAGAAAAAAAAGGAGGAAAAAGGAAAAGAAAAGAAAAACAGAAGAGGAAAGAGAGGAAGGGGGGGGCGAAAGGAGCGAAAAAAGGAAAGACAGACAGACAGACAGACAGACAGACAGACAGACAGACAGACAGACAGACAGACAGAGACAGACAGACAGACAGACAGACAGACAGACAGACAGACAGACAGACAGACAGACAGACAGACAGACAGACAGACAGACAGACAGACAGACAGACAAGACAGACAGACAGACAGACAGACAGACAGACAGACAGACAGACAGACAGACAGCGACAGACAGACAGACAGACAGACAGACAGACAGACAGACAGACAGACAGACAGACAGACAGACAAAGACAGACAGACAGACAGACAGACATACAGACAGACAGACAGACAGACAGACAGACAGACAGACAGACAGACAGACAGACATACAGACAGACAGACACAGACAGACAGACAGACAGACAGACAGACAGACAAGACAGACAGACATACATACATACATACATACATACATACATACATACATACATACATACATACATACATACATACATACATACATACATACATACATACATACATACATACATACATACATACATACATACATACATACATACATACATACATACATACATACATACATACATACATACATACATACATACATACATACATACATACATACATACATACATCATACATACATACATACATACATACATACATACATACATACATACATACATACATACATACATACATACATACATACATACATACATACATACATACATACATACATACATACATACATACATACATACATACATACATACATACATACATACATACATACATACATACATACATACATACATACATACATACATACATACATACATACATACATACATATGTATATTTTTGAACTTTTGTAGAATACTATTTTTCTAATTTCAAACTATTTTTTCAAACAGAAATTAAGAGAGAATCGGACAAAAACATAACGATTATTCTTATCACAGAATCTAAAAATTTTAAATTTTATTTATATTTCACAGTGGTTATAAATTAAAATAAAAAAATTAAATTGTTAAAAATTTGTGCACATATTTGTGTAGGTATTGTAATTTTATTGAAAATCCTCAAAATTCAGGAAATAAAAAATCTTATTTTTTGTGTTTTTTTCGAACTCTTAATTTCAATTGTTTTTATTACGAAATCTAAATGAATTTGAAATGAAAAATTTAATTTTCAATTAATTATGTAATTACTGTTCTGAATTCAAAATGAAAATTCCTAATTTCAGATGTTTTTTTTACAATTTTAAATGAAAATTCTCGTTATCTAATTTTCTTTTCTGAATCTCAAAGGAAAAATCTAATTAAATATTGAACATTTCTTAATTACAGGTGGAAATAATTTTTCGTAAAACTTATGAAGTTATGAAAATGTTATGTTTAATAATAATATTGTTGTTCATCTAGCTGTCTATGAATGTGTAATTATTAAATTGAAATTTTTTACTTTAAATAAGTTTATTTTAAATATTGTTTTTATGACAAAAACTGACCAAAGTTTCGAATTTTCTGAAAATACTTTAAAATTGATGATCTTTTACAATTTTATAAAATTTCTAGCTAAAAAAATGTAAGAATGAAATAAAAATTATTTAAAATGAATGCCCATGATAAAAATATTATTTGGACAGTTTTACACGTTTTTCGAACATAAGTTCAAATTTTCAAATATTTTAAAAAATAATTTTATTTTGTTAGTTTATTTTAACTAAAAACTGACAAGAAATTGTCAAAAAGTTGATATTCTTACAAAATATTTTGAATTTTTTAAGTAAATGAAACCATTCAAATCAAGTAAAGTTGTCAATTCCAAAATACATACATATTATCAAACGGAAAATTTAACCCACCTCCCCCCAAACGATTGTGCTGGATCCGCGCCTGTTATACACGCATACACATATACATATATATTTATGTTTATATACAGTCACTATAGAGTGCAATCATAGAGTTTTATTCAGTTATTCAGTGAGTCAGTCGGTAGTTTCCTTTTTATGCAAAACTTTTCAACATACTCAAGACATACTCAAAACATAACTCTTCTTTTTGCAACAACTACCACTCGTGCTAAAACAACAACAATAACAACAATTATACCACCAAGAACTTGTACTGTACCGGATGTAAAGTTTATTTAATGTAATGTGACAAGTGTTTCACTGTATCGTCTTCTTGCACGTCTCTCTATCTGGTGTTTTTTGTGCATACATTTTTATTTAATTTTTTCTTAAAAAAATACATACATATGTATTTACCTATACATCTGCATACACATGTAGATATGTAGATTATGTGTAATATTGAGGTGTAATACGAATCACCAGCCACTGAAAGGTTTATTTCGCAATACCCAAAAAGTTTACATTTACAATAAGCAATTAAGTAAAATTAAGTTTCTGTTTAGCCGAATCGTTATATTTTAAAATATTTATGTAATATTATAATTCGATGTATCTAATATTATAAATTCGTTTTAACAGCCAATAGCCCAATCCAATCTTAAACATCTATACTTATAACTCAATAATATTGGGAAAATTTTTCAATATTATTTTAGAATAAATCGGAGTTTTATACTACTTAGGGATGCCAAACGGGACTGGCTTTTACAAATCCCGGGATTCGGGATTTTGAAAATTGCAATCCCGGGATATTTCGGGATCCCGGGATTTTTCGGGATCCCGGGATTTTTCGGGATCCCGGGATTTTTCGGGATTTCGGGATTTTACGGGATTTTGGGATTACATAAATTTAATTATTTTATACATGAAAATCTGAAATCTTCATGTTTGTGAAGAAAATTGTTTAATCTTGTGAAAATTAATCGACAGAAGATAAATTATTTATTTTTCATAAAAAATTTGTTGAATTTTACCTTAATTCCGATGTATTTAAGCAATTTATTGATGAAAAACTAAATTTCTAAAAGAGGCTTTATATGGGAGCTAGGGTCAAATATGGGCCGATCCTCAAACATTTGGGAAGAGGCATGTAATTTTATATAAAGGTTAGTTATGCTGAATGTCATCGCGATACTAATGGTTATAAGTAAATTTTTGGACGTTTAAGATATTTTTTAATGGGGGCTAATGTCAAACGACGACTCAGAAAGCGATTCTGATTCGATCGGTATACTTTAAGGTGGGTGTAGGACCAATAGGTTATAATAAATATAACGTTCAATCCTTCGAATATCAGGTTAGATCATAAATGAACCTTTTCTTTGAAACATGTTATCTACATTCAGAACAATTTAATTTACCTTTACTGTTATCACTCAGATTTATAGAAAGCATTCCAGCAAAATTAAAACGAAGTACTTCCAAAAGAATACCATTTATCACCACTTTAAAAGTAGCACTAAGTGAATTTTTTAACCTTCTGAGGAAGTGATGTTTAAAGACTTCCGAAGATTGGAAAATAATTATATTTTTTCAAAGCTGAAGATATTTTTTTGTTCTTACATTCTTGGGAGATAAAACATTTTACTTTTCGGCTTCTGTTTTATTACATGTATCTATTACCCTTTATAGTTTTAAAATTATTTAAGGCAAATTAGTTGCATTCTATAATAATACAATTTCACTTTCGAATAACTTGCAAAAAAGGATCATAAAAATTACTTCTTGAGAATGACTTCAGAAGTAGTAAATTTGGAATCAAATAAAAAGGACATCCCTCCTATGACAAGCCTGTGTTAAAATCATCACTTCTTCAGTTATTTTTCAGTACTTCCATGGAGTAAATTCTACTTCTTTTTCGCTTCTTTGGAAGTTCTTTTTTTGCTGGGTTGTAAAGCAAAACATTCTAGATATCATTTAAAAATTTATTTTATATTTGACTGTGCCGAAATAAAATAAACAAATATTCCGGTATGTGATGGAATTCGAACAATTTGAAATCAATAGATTTGAAAAGGTATGATTAATTTCAATCGAGGAATGGTTTATTATTTCAAAATACTACGCAGACAACAAAATACTTTCCATTTAAGAGAATCAATTTAAAAAATATGATAATTTGTATGAAAAGCCGCAGAAATTGAATATTACACAATTTTTGTATTATTTTTGTAGATTCAAATCGATTCTATTTTAAAAATGAATCTCATTAAATTGCTGATTGGTCAATACATTAATATTAGCATCAAATTGGTTTTCAGAGGAGGTGCTTTTAGGATTTTTTGTGTTAATTTTGGTCCAAATTTATATCTACTATAGACAAAGAATGTGTATACTTTTTGGGTCTACGACGAAATGAAAAAATAAATTTGTATGTACTATATTTGGTATCATACCACTTTAAAAAATAAAAGTTTCAAAATGTACAAGAATAGCTGTGCTGAATAAGTCAAAAATAAACAAAGATCGTAATTTTGAAGCGAATTGAATGAAATTATGGCTCAAAAAAGAATTTAAAAAAATTTTTTAGTAATAAATCCCGGGATTCATTTTGAAAAATCCCGGGATTCGGGATATCCTAATCCCGAAAAAATCCCGGGATTTATTTTGCAAATCCCGGGATTCGGGATTTTCTAATCCCGAAAAATCCCGGGATTTTCGGGATCGGGATTTCGGGATTGGCATCCCTAATACTACTTCTAATAAAATCAAAACAAATATTGTTATTGTTTAATTCAACAGTAAGTAAATATTTTATTTTTCAGTCACATGACGCTTTGCAAAAGAGTATTATATGTATTTTAGGGAACTATAAATCCATTTTGCCGAATGTAGCATTCAGCATTGTTTGTATGCATTTGGTACATAAGCATGCAAATTATGGTGGGCCCAAAGAACTTATCAATGTTCTCGACTTAAATAAAAGCTAATTTTATTTTAGCATTTGCCAATATTCTTTCATTTTTGGGTAAACCATAAACACATATTTATAACCCAAAAAATGGGCGTAAAAAAGTATTAAGGTATTCAATAGATCAACAGTCAAAAACTTGGTAAATAAAGGAGTAAACATGTTACTAATTTACTTGAATTATTAAATAAATTATAAGTCTGCCTTTTAGGTTTGCTTGGTTCAACAAACAAATTAGAAAAATATGTCCATCTAATAGGGAATAAAGAGGATTCAATCAGTCAGTGAACCAAAAGTACTGTGAAAAACTTTTAATTATCTTTCCCACAATGAGCTTAAAATTGTGTAATTTTTAAGACATATTATGACAAAATTCAACCAAATAGATTTTGGAAAAATTGTCAATGTACACAAATCAAGTGAAAGTAAATTAAGAATATTGAAATTTTGTTTGTTCCCTACAGGCGGAACCTCCTTTGTTCCGTATTTACATGTCCAGCTCTTTTGTGATGACCGATTCCATTGATCATTTTAAACGTGTTAAAAGAATAAATTTGGATTACCTTACTGTGAATATTTATATCACTTATTTACTAAAAGACTGGCATAACTCAAATTTCGCGTTTTTTGAGCTGAGTACTACAATAAGTATATTTGCCGTTCTAAAGTCTTTCATATAGTTTTATAAATTTTAAAAATGTCTATTATATTGTTTTCAGTCAGAGAGTTTTTTTTGTTGAAAACTAATATTTTCACGTACATATGTTTGATATTGTGGGCTTTACACTATAAGACTTTACATACAACTTTACTTTAAGATGGAAAATCAAATGAAATTCATTCGTTCACTTCTACACAAAATTTGAATAGATCATATTACTTGTGGTATAATGTAAAAGGGGCTTAAGTAAAAATTTTGTTTAAAGATGGAAAATCAAATGAAATTCATTCGTTCTCTTCTGCACAAAATTTGAATAGATCATATTACTTGTGGTATAATGTAAAAGGGGCTTAAGTAAAAATTTTGTTTAAATTCAGATGTCAAACTTATTAACAACTTATTTTATTTATAAATACAAAGTTTTTATTGTAAGTGTTAGTTTCCAAAGATAAAACTCATTCACTTACATACATAGAGAAAATATGAACCTCAACTACTCACATGGAACTGTGTTTTTTGAATTATGACAATTTTGAAATAAGTGAACGATATCTGTCATAAGGGGTATAGTTGTATACTTTTTGTATGGGTTTGTTTTTGTACATAATAAGTCTTTACAGTACCACAACTAGCATAAATACTCGTGTAAAACGTCATATATACAAGCATTTAGTAACAGTGTTATTTCTGTGGCATATGTAGAGCATGATTTAATTCAATTTCTTGGTTTTCATTTTCTTCTTGCCACACCATGTCACTTCTTTATATTTCGTTCTCTTTTTTATTTATTTTTTTGTTCCCTTTTTGGTTTACTTTTTTGTTAATGTATTTTTCGCCTACTTATACTTACTTAGAAATGTATGAATGTATGTTCAAACGTACATATGTATATTTGTATGTGTGAATATTTCATGCGTGTTGGTACAATATTTGTAATGTAAATAATTTTAGAATCAACTACTTCTCATAAACTACAAAAATGAAGTGTGTATTTTTAAGCTGAAGTGTTTCTTATATTTTTTTGCTTCTTTGAATTTTGCTTGGAAATGTTGAAAATTGTAAGATGTGATTTGTGCGGAATAAGAACTTTAAGTGTGTTTTTAATGTTGGCTGTAGTTTCTGGCTAAATTAGAGTTTAAGTTTTATGTTACATATAGAAATTCAGAATAATTTTTGTTAAGAATTAAAAGAAATGTAAAATGTAATAAATGTACATAAATATATGTATACTTATAAAATATACCAAGAGTTAGTTACCCACGTTTAAAACATATTTTATGAATTGAATTTGCAGATATAAATATGTATATATTTATGAGTACGTATTTAGGTGCATATATTGAATTAACGAGTAAATCCACCCAGAATATTAAAGAAATATACATAAATACACTAACTATAAACTATGTATATTATTTCTGTTTTTATATTAAACTGTAATTGTTGCAAAAATATATATACATACATACGTATATAAATATATTCGTGTATGCATGCTAGTATGCGAATACACATATATTTTATTCATGAGGCTATAAAATTGCTCAATTTTCAGACTATTAAGAAAATTTACGCCTTTTCAAAAGAAAGAGTAATGTTCCAAAAAAGTACAAACTCACACACAAACAGTTAAAATACACATAATAAATACAAAAAAAAAAATTAAATAAAAAACGAACCAAAAGAATATCTTATGTGGCATATGGAAGATATACAACAACGGTGTAACAAATGCCACAAGAACCATTACAAGATTTCTTTTAGATTATATTCCTTCGTCGACTTCACATTGTTGTTTCTAGAATAGAATAAAAAAAAACGAAAGAAAAGAAATGGTAGAAGCAGAAGAAATGAAAAAATTGCATACAACAAGATTCCTTTAAAAATAAAACAAGTAAGAAGGTATAGTCAGGCGTGACCGAACATATGATTACCTACACCAGTTATGAATATTAAATGTGATTTATTTTTCATAATAAAGCATTTATCTTCAATATTACCTTGTTCAGATACATTTAAGCAATTTATGGATGAAAATCAAATTTTCTGAAAGAGGCTTTATATGGGGGTTAGGGGCAAATAAGGACCGATCAAATTTTGTGAATATATTAATATTTTTTTTGTGCTGAATTTCATCGCGATATTTGTGTTTATAAGTTAATTTTGGACATTCAAGTAATTTTCAGAAGGGAACTTTGTATGGGAGCTAGGGTCAAATGAAGCTCGATCTTTATGAAATTTGGCATAAGGTTTACATGGATAGCCAGCCAGCTAGACGGAAGGACGTACTTAGCTTAATCGACTCAGAAAACAATTCTAATTGGTATACTTTAAGGTGGGTATAGGACGAATATTTTTGTATGTTACAAACATTAGCACAAACCCTATACCACTAAAGTGGTGTAGGGTATAAAAATCACATGAAACATTATATGAAAAAAATAAAATGAAATAAAATTATTTTAAATGCTGAAGATTTTTTCAAGAATTGCCTAGAGGTAGTACTAGTATCAAACAAAAACTGAAAGATATTTTCAACTAGAACAAGTGCAACTTTTTGGCTTTTCTTGATTTCTTCTCTGATAGTCAACCTTCAAGTAGTGGTTGTAACAAGAACAGAAGCGGGCACCAAGGGCACTTTGACTGGTGGCATTTGGTTTAAGTGGAGTCTAAGGTTTGGCAACTGCTAACTGTACAGCAAAAACACTTCCATACATACATATGTATGTATGTGAACAACACTCGAATCTTTTGTTATTGGTTGGAAATAATGGATGCTGTTGGTGTATTTACATTAGTATAGTCGAAGAAACCTTTATACCAAAATGCTACTGCTTTGCAATACCAAAGGTCTATAAGTCACTTTTTAGCTGTGGTTGGCACTGAGAATGTGTTTTATTTCATAGATAATTCAACTGGAAATTTGTTATATGTATGTATGTGTGTTTGTATTTACATACACCGTTAGATACATATGTAAATGTAAATATACGTTGATACTCCAAATACAATAATTGTGTTCTAGTTTTCGTTAAAATTTTCTTTCTACTAAGGTCAAAACCATTTCAAGTTAAAGAACAATTGTTATCCTTTATTATTATAAAAAATTTCAAACGTTTTCAATCATCTTATTTATTAAAGTTAAACTACTTACTTATAACCAGGGAAACCAAAAGTTTTTGTCATAATATATAAAAATTATTTTGCATTTTCAGATTTAAATTTAAACTTGATTCATATATCAAAATTATAGCAAAATTGGTAAATTAAGATCAAATTCCATAAATTTTCATATATGTACAGACCGAAACACATTTTTTTTTCATTTTTCAATTCTATCAATGTATAGTATTATTATTCATCAAAAGAAAAAGTTATAAACATTTATTTCGCGATTTTTTTCAAAAAAAAAAAAAAAAAAAAAATTGTAAAATTACTGAAATCCTAAAAAACAAAATTCGAAGTTTAAAAGAAAAGTTTCGTCCAAAAATAATTAAATATAACAAAACCAAACCTTAATCGCCATTTTAGGTGCTATCGAACCCACTATGTGTCGTATGGATTAATGGACAAGATATATATACGTTTTGGAATAATATAAGAATTATAGCATCGATTTATTAATTCATATTTTACTGCATTATCTAGTTTTAATAGAATTTTTTGAGTTTTTTGAGCATATATTACGTTTTGAGCACATATTTTTTATTTGCGTATATTTTTAAAAATTTTCCTAATTTGATATTTTTAAAAATTAATATTTTTTTAATTTTTTCAAAAATTAATAATCTTTTTATTTTACAAAAATTTTAATTTTTTCAAAAAATAATATTATTTTAATTTATTCAACTATTAATATTTTTTAATCTTTTCAAAAATTAATATATATATATATATATATATATATATATATATATATATATATATATATATATATATTTTTTTTTTTAATGATTCAAAAAACAATCAAGTCAAAAAGATCGCGTAAATTCAAAAAATATAAATCATACTACTTTTATTCTCATTTTTGTCATACGGATGAAATTTCATTTTACTTTTTCATTAGACTTTACGTACATAAGTAAAGTGTGATCGTGGCCCTTAAGCGATGACGCTTGGCGGCCGTTTATACCATTGTGTGACTGGAAATTTTCCCTAACCTAGAGGCAGTAAACGAGTTTTGTATGAAGATATCTCAGCCTGCTCTCTTGTAAAACGGAAAGTCGCATAAAAGATTTGTAGCGATTCTTTTTCTTTTGATAAAAGGAACAATTAATAAAAAATCTAATTAATCCATCTAAAATTATATCATAAATTAGCAATTATGTGATGAAAATTAGTTTTCTTTCGTGAATTCTCAATATTAAATTCATTAAATCAAAGAAATAAATCAGAATAAATGTGTGCAGTATTTAAGTGAAAGTTTGAAATTTTTATTTTACTACTTCATAGCAATAATTGTATAACTGTATGTATATTTCAATGACTGTTTGCATTAGTGATGTAAAAATAGAAGAATGTTTAAGAATTTTATAAACCAGAATATTGTACTTTTCTTAAATACAGAACATATATTAGTTGCCATATGTTTGTTCATACTATATTAGATACTTATGTACATATGTATGAACATATGAATATGCAATTTTACTACAGTTACATGTGTATGTCTGCATTTTGGGAATGTGGTTTGTACTAAAATTTATACATACACTCATATCTACGTATGTACATTAGGGTGGCCCCAAAATGTGTATAGCTGATGTTCCCAAAAAGAAGAAAAGAAACCGATTTTTGAAATTATGTATGAAAACTACTCAGTTGTTGTTAGTGTTTTTCATACAAAATTTTAAATATTATTTTACAGTCTTCTTTCTGAATACGGGCCTTAATGTAATTAACTGAAATTATTAATTATAAACCTCATATAATTTCACCGAAACGGTTTTTTAAGTTTTTCAAAATTCGATTTGTTTTGTATTTTATTTAAAAATTTTTAACCCTATTTTCTCCTCGGCATTATGCTAGCTGTATCTATCTAATGTACTTAATACGTATATCAGTATAAGCGCAATTTTATTAGCTTTACATTGCTATATAACACTTTATAATATCTAATATAGTATAGAACATTAAACAACAGATTACAGCTCTAGTTCTTAATTCCAACTGTCTTCATTTGTTAAAAAGTCATGGATTATACACTTAATAATTGCATTATTACCTAAAGTGGCTAGTGTAGCAGTTGGACAGACAGAACATTGAACGCAAGAATTACATACAAACAAAGCGACGATCAGTACAACACACAAAGTATTCACTGTTTTATCGCTTCTGTAATTTGATATTATTTTTAAGTGCTTTTCAATATACTGTTGGTATAAGTGACACATGGTTTATACTACACTAATTATAAATCAAATTTTTCAGTTTAACTAAAATATTAACACAACTTATCCTAAAAATCTACTTGTTTGTTATGCTTGCTTTCTTGATTACGGTTTGTATGTTCTTGTTTACATTATTTTGTAATGTTTTGGTGGCACACATAGGCTTCGATAAACTCAAATAAAATTGGATTTACATTGAATTTTGACAAACGGGAAAATCCGTTTTATTAATTTCAACAAATTATATTAAATTCATCTGTTTTAAAATGCAAAAAAATCTGAAAATTTCCGAAAATTTTGAAAATTTCGTCTACTTTCGCTTTGAAAGCGTCTTTCTTATGATACCAAAATTTCATATCATTCCTTTAGAAGAAATATGAAAAAATCAGAAAAACCTCGAAAAGGACCCTTCCATCCAGCTGACCAGCTTGACGCCAGGATAAAAGTTATGAGAAACGGTATCTTAAAACCAGTTCATATCTTCCATACAAACGGGGCCACCCTAATGTACATATACATATGTATACATACGGCTGTATGTAACTAAGCAGTAGGTACCCAGCAAAAACTTACATTGAAAAGTAATGAATTACAAGCAAAAATGCCGTTTTCACTACTTCTACATTAATATTTTAACCCATTATTTTAACACTGTGTTGACATTGGCGGCAAATACTTATCTCAAAAAATTTTCTCACACAGAATACGAATCTGGGCCTTTTCTTCGGTATTTCGCTGTCTAACTCACAGTACCACTGCTTAGGTATTTTTTTGTGCATCAAGTAATGGTTTTCACACGGGAAATCTTTTTTCTATCTGAAATAAAATATGAAAATAAAACGGCAAAACTTAAAATGAAGTACTTATGTATCTGAGTAGTTCTGTAAATATAAGTCATTAACGATTTTTTGCTGGGTAGTTATATGAACTGCATGATGATTGCCGGAAGGTAAAGATTTCTAATTACAAACTGTTTTCTGCATATAAAATGATATCACGATGAAATAAATGAGAATAAAAAATCATGCCCCAGCTGAATATTGTGCACAAAGATACTTGTCATACATGCACATAAAGTCCCACAGACTCATGCACATACATACATATATGTACATATCTAGATACACAGAGAAAACTGAATCGTTGTGGTAACCGAATTTGTTGCAAAACGGATTGTAACAGAAATAAAAAATTTAGTTAATTTAATCGGCTTTTGTCCCGATTTTTGTTTTGTCAATCAAAAAATTTTGTTGATACCATCGAATTATTCCATTGGAACTAAATTCAGAGACTGCAACTGCGATAGATATCTCTGTGTATGTATGCAAAGATAGACCTTTTCAAAAAGGGAATTTTGTTGGTAATATTCCAATAGAATTTGTTATGAATAGATGTTTTGTTTAAACGAATTTTTGTGCAATTTCAAATGAGTTGCAAATGATTATATGAATGTTTACTTAGAGTAGCTAATTAATTTTTAAAACTAAGATATTGTCAGTCATCATAAATAATGTAATGTCACAGATATTCACGTAAACTTGATCTTAGATCTATGGAACCTCAAGCATTTATTAAAAATGTAACACCTAATATTATTAATTAATAATAAACTAATATTATCTGAATAGAATACGTATAAAGATATGAAAACAATGTATTTTTAGAATTGAAGTACTTGTGTAAATGTTGATAACGTAATATGTAGTTAAATGTCCACTTTATTTACCTGCACTTGATGAGTTGCTGTAATTATGTGCTTTTTAATCGTGACAAATTGATGTGGAACGTGCAACGCATTATTCTTACTAACTAAAGCTACATAAAATTAATCACCTGGTTTTGGCTAAAAGTTTGTTTAAAGAACTAAGTAGTGTGGTGGTAAAATTGTTTTTCTATGTGGGTGTTTTTGTTTCTATAATAAAAAGTAATGAAAGCTACTGATTTATTGCTTTCGATTCTTTTCACTATAAAAAATAATGACAGCGAATCCGTTTTTCAATGACGTTGATACGTAGATCATTTCGTTATTGGTTTATTAAACAGTTATAAACCATCAACAAATTTATCAATAATTTTTGAATATGGGTGTAATATGCGTTTAAAGATGTATTGCCACACGTCAAAATTTTGATTAAAATTTGTGTACGTGTTGTTTATGCTTCTTCTTCCTCAATGATCTTAAGATCCAGCTTAAGATTTTCTCTTAATTGCTCAGTGATCTTAATTTTTTCAAAGATTTTACTTTACCTACAGTGTTTTAGAAATAGAGCTACATGTTTTTGTTGTTAATTGTGAACAATTTTAAATAAGTATGATCTATACATAAGCTATAAGAAACTTCCACATCTTCCATATGAAATGGCTGTTACCGCCGAAAATGGAAATTATTTTTTATGTTAAAATATCATTCCTCAAAAAATTTTGTCCTGGCGTCAATATTAGTTGAGTTGAATCAGGATAAGAAGGTTCCCTTTTTAGGTTGCTTTTTTCAATTCATCAAAAAAAATGTTGTATCATTTGAAAGGTCTTTTAAAGGCGTTGTATCAAGTAATTTCAAAATCATTATCAAATTCATTTTTGGTTTTTAAAATGTTTACATAGAATAATCTATGTCGAGCCCTTTTTCAAAATGAACGTAAGCGACTTGATTTTCGATTTTCGTTTTTTTATATAAATCGATAATTTAGGTCTATAAGCATCATCTCTGAAAATTTCGTAGCTATAGATCCAATGGTTTCAACTTTACAAGAAAAAGAAAAAAGACGTAAGTACACATTTATTTTCTGCTTATGAATTTTGTAACAGCAAGGTGTCGGTTACGTCTAAATTTTCTTTTAAAATATATTAAATTTTTAGAAAAATTTTGAACAAATTTACGTTTTTAATTTGTTTGTGAATGAAATGCCACATATCAGAGTATAATTGTAATAAATTCATGTAATTATCACTATGCCATTACAATTTATGTGCTGAAATTTATAATTTTCTATAAATTACATTGCATTTATATTATTACCATGTAACCAATTCTTATATTTGGTTGTAAATTTTTGGATTTCGGAAGGCGGACATGTATATGGACTCTTACTGAATCAATAGTACCAGAATTTACTTATTTATTCGATATATGGCGAATTGTACTGCCATGTATGGATATTAATGTGGACATCAGGGTGATTTTCAGAATACGGCCTTTAACGAGGGATTTGTTCAATTGTGGAGAATTTAAATAGAATTTAAACGCGAGATTAGTTTTGAAAACAAATGTTTTTTGTAGAATTTTATCATACTTTCTTAATTTTTGAAAGATTTATTAACTGTAAACTTATTTTCTGTATGAGAGGCATATGAACCCATCCTAAAACATCATCATACATCAAATTTCGTTGCTATACTGGTATTTTTAAGATACATAAACAACATATTTATTAATGTTTTAACTATAATCCGGGGAGGCACTTGTATGGAGGCTAAGTGAAATCATGAACCGATTTTGCCTATTATTAACGCAAAACAATATTTGTCATCAATAAGCATTTTTGGAGAATTTCTTCACTCTAGCTTATAACGTTCAGAACCTATCCGGTTTTCAACAAAAAGAATGACATACAGACATCGTTAAAAGATCTTAAAATCTTATAAAAAAAATATTTATTACACTCTTAAATTTCAGATTTATACAAATTATATAAAGACATACACAAAAAATTATTTTTTTAGACAGAGAACTTAGACGTAACCGCCTCAACATTGTTTATATCATAAAAATTTGTCTCGGCAAAAAAGACGTAAGCGACAAAAAAATCGGATATAGCGTCAATATAAAATCGAAACAAACTGCATCCTATATTTTAGATGTAATAATATTTATTAACGGAGTTTTGGAGTAAAGCTATGTCCTACTTCGAAGATACGTCTGTGAAATGAAATTTTGACAGTAGATGTGTTTTTGGTTCTGTAGATCCACTAAGGAAGGACATTTTTTGGAAACTTGTTCATTTAGGGGTAAAAAAGGGAAAAAACGGGTAAAACGGGTTTTCTCAAATGATACGAGAAAATTTTTAAATGCACCTGTATTTACTCTTAAAATAAGCGGATGGTACTTTTTTGAAATTCGTACTTTTAAGGGGTGAAAATGTGTAACAAAGGTGATTTTGGTACCTTTTTTGGCCCTTTATAATTTTTTAACTAATAAGCAAAATAACATTTTTGTAAGTATTTCGAATATATCTCTTAAAATTAGGAGAAACCTGTTTCGTACTTTTTTAAAATTCAGTTTTTTTTTGTGTAAAAGGGAGAAAACTGTATTTTTGGTACTTTTTTCAGCACAATAAAAAAAATTTCGATTTACTGAAGTATTCGTATTAAATTACGGACTAACTCTGTAATATTTGTTGAAACAAAATTTTTCTTATTTCACTGGGGGAAAAGTACCAAAAAGGGGGAAAAACGGGAAATTTAATTTTATTCAAACTCATTGAGCCAATTTTTATAAAATTTGAAAATAAATATATTATTACTAAGGCCTATATAGGACCAAATTCGAGTAAATTGTTTGGTACTTTTTGAAAGCACAATTTTTCTGGAACAAATGAATGCAGACTTGAATCGTTTGAGTTTTATCTGTGATATATAGATTTAAATACGGAACATTTTATAAACTTAATTCTCAAAAAAGTATATTTCTAAGCGAAAAGGGAAAAAAGGGAATTTTTATTAGTACTTTCCACTAAGGTATAATTTATTCCACTTTTGGTACTTTTTCTTTCTTCAAATGATAACATACAAAGTTTTGTAATATGAATTTAAAACACATGATTATTAAACATACACGATCCTCATTGAATAAGATTCTTTAAGAGAGAACTTTTTAGTACTTTTTATCTCATAAATGGTACTTTTTGAATTTTCCAAATATTCAACCGAAGAACATAAATTTTAACATACATGGTCTTGACTGACTAATATTCTGTAAGTGGGAACTCTTTGGTACTTTTCTATTCTTCAAATGGTACCTTTTGGATTTTCTATGGTTAACCGGAACACATGACACGGGACTTTTTCGTTTTTCCAATGGTACTTTTTGATATTTTTACGATATTGAACATAGAAATATAAAATTTAAAATGTAGGGACCTTAGTGAATGAGAATCTATTGAAAGGGACTTTTGGTACTTTTTCATTCATCAAATTATATTTTTTGAATTGTATATAATATTGAACACAGAAACATAAAATTTTTGATTAAATGAGAATCTATAAGAAGTATTTTATAGTATTTTTTTTACTACTTTCGAAATTTTCTATAATGTGGAAACTAAAAATACAAGCTTCTTCCTGAATGCGAATTTATTCACGTGATATTGAACGTAAAAAACTGAAACAATAAAAAAATATTCAATCAATTTTAATTTTCTATAAATGTAAACAAAATTTTGTATGTATTTAATTTTGGTTAGGGTAGCGAAGCACCCTAACTAGTTGATGTAAATAATTGAAATTGAAATATTAAATCTCATATAATTCCCACGGAATGGTTTATTCTGTTTTTCAAAATTCTATCTAGTTCTATTCTACTTTATATGTATACATTTTTCGAAACACATTTTCACCTCGATTATATGTATGTTAGTTACTTTATCAATATACACATAATTTTATAAGCTATTCTTTTATATACAAACATACATACATATACATTAGAGTGCTCCAAGCCTTTATTATTATTATTATTGTAAAAGAATCGAAAGCAAAATAAGCATTTCAGAAATATATAAAAATTGGTTGAAGGTCATTAACGTGTCTCACAGCACAAGAATTGGAAATGTGATAGCAATTTTATTTTTTTTATATATTCTGAAAAAAACGTTTTGTTACCTAAAATATATCTATAATTGCTCGAATATTAGTAATTTTATAAGGATTCGTCAAGTTTAATGTTTGAATTTAGTCCTCAAAAGTCCCCAAAATGGAAAATATACTTTTTGATTTTTAAGTTATCTGAGATTTTTTATGAAGATGTATAAGAAATGTATACTTTTTGTAAAGATAAATTTAGATAAAATATTTTAAATGAAAAAAGTTATAAAATTTCTGATGCCGAGGGGACCAATAGAAAAATCTACTTAACTGTAAAATCTCATTAAAAAATATTCAGAAGTACATACAAGTTTTAATTAAATGTTAAAATTTTCCACATTTTCAAAGTAGTCTTCTATGAGTCTTTCAGCTGAAAGGTTTATATGTTTTTACAAAGTAAATTTAATTTTCTATACATTGACGTCACCTTGTCAGTTTCACATGTATACATAATTAAGGAGGATATTCTATTTAACATCTCGTTGTAAAATATCCTTACTTTTGGATACTTGACGTATACTTATTATTAATTTTTATTGCAACAATTTTACCATGAAATGTTAAATATTTAAATACAATTTCTATTTACGAATATTTGTTTAACAAAATAGTGCAGTTATTTTTGACTTTTCAATTGAAAATTCAAAAATAAAAAAAAAATGATCCCAAAAATATGATTTTTGGTTTTTGAATAATTAATTGAATCAATTAAGAAAAAACTTTATCTGATCAATTATTTTTAGCAATTATACAATTTGTTTGTTGTATTTTTTAAAGAATATCTTATATTTTAATTTTCTACCATAAAAAGTAAAGTCGTGATATTAATTAAGGAGATTTTTGATAAAATGTGAACGTCTTGTTAATTTTTTAGGTCAATAATAGTTGTGTTTTGTTGCTATCAATGAGTGTTAACGCTTAAAGTTAGCAACAAAACGAACATTACCTGACTTGGCATCACTCCACAGAAGAAATCTGCTAAATCTTGAAATTATTTACATTTTCTTAAAAAAGGTTTTTTTATTTGATATTTTTTTTGATTTAAATTTTATTTTAAAATATTTTTTTATTGTTTGACATAAAAACACAACTAATGTATTTTGCTGTTTTTAGGTTTTTTGTTCATTTTTTAAAAATTGCTGAATTATTTTATAAAATTTAACATTTTTATTACTCCTATATATTAACCTCCTTATTCACAAACAACATTTTTATTTTATAAAAGGTTTATAAAACAAAATTTCCATACAAAATATAATTTATAAACTGTTTATAAAATACATTTTTGTTTGTGAATAAGGGGGTAAAATAACAAATTTTAGATATTTTAGTAGTGGTACGACTAAATTTGTACATTTCTTAACAGATTTATTACACAATATACCTATAAGAATTTATCAATATTTGACTTAACATGAAATCTATCGTATCTTTGATTTTATTTAAAAAATAATAATTGGATAAATGATATACTAGAAAATCAATATATTTAGCCCTAGAAAAAATGTTTAGTGTGGTATAAAACTATATATTATAACAAAATAATCTGTTTTTTTTTTTGTCATTTTGTATTGATAAACAAAAACTACATCACGATAACCCCATCTATTTGGGGAGTACTGTGTGGATTTTATATAGAATTGTATAATATTGATTCCTATTAAATAAAGCTAACACTAAGTACCACTCTATGCTTTATTTTATGAATAAAATACCGTAGGTGTATTTGTATCTGGACAGTTATTCATGATTTGGGTTCTAAATATATATAAGTGTCTGTATTAGCTGAAGAATATTGGTTTTGTGGACGTTAGCTGTTGATAACCACCTCTATTTGTTAATATCTAAATTAAGTATTTTTCCTGTACTACACTTTTCCTTGGATACAAGCCGCTCCCCTTTGGTAGTTAAAGATTTTGAACGACCACTACATGCGTTTTTTCTAATAATTCTTTGGGACATTTCATCAATTACCCTATTTTATATTTTTAATGATATTTATTAAACATCTCATAATTGAATTTCATTGATTTATACTTGTTCTAAAAATCTAAACTAATTTTTTATATTGGAATTACCTCATTATTTCCCTTTAAACATTTTTGACGCAAATAACTACACAGTTTCACACAATGAGTATATGATTTTTGCAAATTGCAATTGAAAAATACTTAACACGAGTCCTTTTAATCATTAAACAATAATTTCCAAAAAGTAATTAAAAATTAATTTTAAACCCCCAATGAAATTAACTGGAATTCTATAAATGCAAAATACTTTATTGACCTGAAATTGTGGTGAAAAATAATAAAATGCAACAACAAATGCATCAACATTTGTATTTTAACATTTTTTCACGATATTCCCATTTTACACAATCTCTATTTTTAAGTGGAAAACATAAATTTACCTATTACCTGGTCTTTGGAATTTTATTTATGAACAAAAAACAAAATGCTCTTAAAAAAGGTAAGCAAAAAACTTTGTTGATTCACTGTATATGACGGGAGAGGTTATCGAAACCCTTTATCTACATATTTATCAAGAACATATTGGGTCGTCTAAAATGGGTAACAATATTTTGATATATTATAATAAATAAGTGGAGTATGAGCCCTGTAAGTCACATATTTTATTTTGCCAAAAACATGTAAACAAACACACTCACATAAAATATAAGACACATGCAAAATTTGCTTATAAATAAACATGTAAATCTATGTTTAATGCAAAATAACAATGAAACAACATTTACTTGAGTCTATTTTCAAAAATGTGTAAGGGAGGGATTGTGAGGGATTTTTAAACTTAAAGTTATTTTTTACAAATATTTGATAATTAAACATTTAATTTAAATTGAGTTGGAACCCACATTAATATTTGTTTTCTGAATCTGGTTTAATTTTTTAAATCCTATGATTTCTTTAAAATTGATTTATGAAATTGTAAAATATCATAAACATTCAAAGCAGTTTTTCTCAATTCGTTCTTTTTTGGTTTATGCCAGTCTTGTAGTGAATGAGCAAGCAATATGTACATTGTATGTACATATGTATGTATTAATTTGTATGTTCATATACAAAAAATTAAGACTATAATTTTTAAGTGTCTTTTGGCTTTTATATGACGTTTAACTTTCCTTCTATTCTCCATCGAAATGCATTGTCAAATAACCTCAAGCATTCTATGCAAACAACAATCACATTCTATTCAGTCCCTATGCATGTGCAACTGCATGAATATTTGTGTATTTTCATATCAACATTAGGGACACTTATAATATAGCTTTAAAATAGGTTCGAATTTCCTATATTTTTCCCCATATTTGTCAAATTGTCTGTACAAAACACATGCTTGGTACAATTATTACACAAATTAAAAAGTCTAAAAAATATTTAAATTTTTCTTTTTCATTTTTTGCTGTTAATCCTAGAAAATTTCCAAACTTTTACTTTAGATGAGAAGTGGAACAAATTTGGTGACACCCTAATATATATTTACATATACCTTTTTCTTACTAAAGAAGACATTTGAATAAAGCTTATGAAAATAACAATTCACGTGTGATCAATGTTAAATTACAGGACCAGCCCACACACCACATTATAACAAACGATAAAAATATTATTTATTTTTATTCATAAAATATTAAGTCCTTTTTTAAATTCGTTAATATAACCTAAATTTATAAAGTTTTTTGTTTATAAAATATCGAATCGATGTAAAATATTTTGTATTCCCATTAATATGAACACATCCTGTGTACTTTCATACATTTGCAAACAAAAGAGCACTTAAAGTACGTTGCACCTTCCAACATTCGTATAAACGAAAAAATAACGACGCACACACATACGAACGTGTAAAATGTAAAAGGATTTTAATTTATAAGTTACTTGATAAATTGTACAAAGGAAAGAAATTTCTAATATTTTATGTAACAAAAGTGAACTAATAAAGAAGTTTCAAAGTACAATGTCAATAACTGTTTAATAAGAATATTTACAAAATCTTGAGACGATTTTATAACAAAATAATTTAGGATAAACCTAAATAATCGGGAATACAAATTACTTAGACAATATTTATTGATGGATTTGTAGTTTTATAACAACGTGTAACAATTAAAAAAATGTCCTTACACATGAACATATCGGCATATATGTACATGAAACAGTTTTCCATATCGAGTAAATTTTCATTTTAAATGGACTTTTAAGTTTCCAAAGATATGCAAAAATAAATATTGAGGGTCTTATTCATAAACTTTTATCAAAGGTTTATAAATCTAATTTTCATACAAAATTTGTTCTACAAACCTTTGATAAATGTTTATGAATAAGGTAGTGAAAATATATAACCACAATATTTATATCATAATGTTAATACGTTTGTTAATATCAAGAACAATTTGATCCAAATTGATTCCAAAATTTTATTCTATTAGTTTTTTCTAAACAAAATGTATATTCTGCCCCACTGTGGAGTGTGCTTAGCTAGTTCTCAGAATAAAGTATAGAGGAAAATTTGTTAATAAGTTACTAAATTTTAACGATTTTTAAATTGATCATCGTATATTTTATTTCAAATTCTTTAGAAAGTAATTGACACTATGTTTTTGTTTACTAAAAAATATTTATTAAAATTATTCCATTTCATTTTCATTGTTAAAATAAATGTTTTTGAGTTTTTGTTATAAACAACTTTTGGGAAAAATATTTTTATTTTTAATAATTGTTTGTAGTTTTTGTTTATTTAGCAGACAAGTAGTTTTTGTTTGTTTTTCTTCTTTCACATAAAAAGGATTTTTGCATATACCTACATACATACATATGTATGCATGTATGTACATTAGAGTGATTCATTCATAAAAAGTATCAGAATGTCACTGTTCTTAAGAAAATTCTCAACCTAATTGGAATATTTATTTATTTATATTTATTTATATATATACTTATATACATGTATAATACATACATACATATACATACATACAAATGTATATTCATATATGTATTTATGTTATTGATGTTAGAATGGATACTAACACTTTTGATATTGATTTTATTACAGTTATCTTTGCTTGTTGAAATTTCAATACATTTAAATGTAACACAAAAATTAGGTTTTGGATCACTCTAATATTCAAACTTTAATATACATATTTTTAGGTTCTTACTATGTAACTGTATGAACAAATTCATAATTGTATCGTTATGACTTGAATAAAATTTAAGTTTCGAACAATGATGCCAACGTTTTCAAAATGCAGAATTTACTATGTCTTCAAATTTGAATCATATCTACTGGGTTCTGACAAGCGAATTTAGAGCATAATTTACAGGTATTAAATAATACAAAACATTATTCTTTAATTTGAATTTTCCAAATTTATTATATGGGCAATTTCGTATCAAAGGCATTTCCATGAGAAGGTCTACCAAGACTGAACAAATAAAAACTTTTTTAACCTTCGCAATTGAATATAATTTAACAAAATTTGATATATGGTCTACTATTAAAACACAGAAGTGTGTTGAAAATATTTAAATTTCGGTATAGTAGTAAGAACTGGAACTCAGAAAATTGTCAACATTATTGAATATTTAAATCTTAAATAATAACAGTTAAGTTGACAACACTTTTTTCAAAGAGTAAAGTTTTATTTACAAATTATATTCCCCCTTCTCATGATGATCATCATCGTAAATTCTGTTCTTCGTCGTCTTCCTTTTTTCCGTTTTTTTTTTGCCTTGCACAAATGCAAAAGACTTAACATATCATCATTTAAACTGCTTTGTGTGTACGAGATACATACATACTTACTATGTATTTGTATCAGTTGTTGGTTTTGTTATTCTTGTTAAATGTTATTAAAAATAAAATAGTTTGTAAATTAATTCTATATGTACCCTGTCAGCAATTTTGTAGTCGACTACGAGAAAAATTCACTTCTAGTTTACTTTTACAGACTGACTATAAATTTTGGTATTTGGCAACGTAAATTACCGACTTTTAAACACTAACTACAAATGTTCCAAAATTTGGTATTTGATAACGTAAACAACCGACTTTTAAAGCTAACTACCATGTAAAATCAGAAGTATCCCAAACTAATTTTTGGAGAGCGTTTTGTTTCGACATGTTTCTTTATTATTTGGAATTTTATTTTATATTTTTGTCATTTTCTTGTATACATTGTGAAATTAGAGTCAGTTAATGGAAAAATAAATTATAAAATGTTATGCATTTCAAAACTCGGTCCCTAAATACTAAATTCTGCTGATTGGTACAGTAAATATAATACATTAATAGTTGAAATTACATATAACATTTTTAAATTTATTTTTCAAAATCTTAAAAAGATGTCTATATCCACAGTATTTTTACTACTTAGTGAACCTAATAAACTTGAGCCGTAAATACCTTCAGGAATAAGCACTGGAACTAATTTTCATTCAGATTTCTCTGTTTTAAACATGTTTTGCATATCAAAAAAGAAAAAAAAAAGATTTTATGTATATGTAGAATATTAAGATAACTAATACTTAAATAAATTTAGATATGTATATTTAATTAAAATGTAAATAATTTATACAGTAGGCAATACAAAAGAAAACTATTAGTTTACTTTTCTGCAACTGACGTTATGTTAGTTAATAAAGAGTTAACTTTAAGCTAATTTTTAAGTAACTGACTTTAAATTAGTTGAAAAGTCATCCAGCATCGGATAATTGACTACTGCCTAGAACATACCCTGCCAGCAACTCAACTAACTTTAAATGCATTAAAAGCCGACTTTTTCATCAACTAGTTATGGTTGATTCTTGGATTATTTTTAATGGAGCCAACTGATTATTTTAACATGGCGATGTCCTACGCAGTAGTCAATTGTCCGACTCTGCTTGACTTTTCAACTAGCTTAAAGTTAGTTACTAAAAAATTAGCTTAAAGGTAACTCTTTATTAACTAACTTAAAGTTAGTTGCTGTATAAATTAATTACATTTTAATTAAATATATTTACAATTTAACTACTAGTTATCTAAATTACATTTCGCTTTAATACAAGTTATGATATTAGTTCGTTAAAATTAATAGACATCAGTTTTCTGCAGGGGAACTAATAATAACACCGGTATCCATAAAATTATGAATGATTTGTTCATTATTTCCATGATTCCCATTGATCCAAATCTAAAATAAATTTTAAAATGTTATGTGTAATGTTAACTCTTAATGTATTATATTTACAGTATTAATCAGCAGAATTTAGAATTTAGGGACCGAGTTTTGAAATATTTAATCTTTTATAATTAATTTTTCCAATTTACTGACTCTAATTTCACAACGTATACAAGAAAATGACAAAAATGTAAAACAAAATTCCAAATAATAAAGAAACATGAGAAATCATGTCGAAACAAAATGCTCTCCAGATAATTTTGGTGCATATGATAGTTAGCTTGTAGCTAGTCTTTAAAAGTCGGTTGTTTACGTAAATAAATACCAAATTTTGGAACATTTATGCATTACATTGTTGTTCGTTTATAGTCAGTCTACTAAAGCTAACAAATAAAATCATAATAATCATAATAATTAATTCTCTCCAGATAATTTTGAGGCACTTCTGCATTACATTATAGTTAGCTTGTAGTTAGTATTTAAAAGTCGGTTCTTTACGTTGCCAAATACAAAATTTCGGGACAGCTCTGCATTACATTGTAGTTAGCTTATAGTCAGTCTGTAAAAGTAAACTAGAAGTGAATTTTTCTCGTAGTCGACTACAAAATTGCTGGCAGGGTAGCCATGTTAAAATAGTCAGTTCCACTAAAAATAATCCAAGAACCAACCATAACTAGTTAATGAAAAAGTCGGCTTCTAATGCATTTAAAGTTAGTTTAAATTAACTTTAAATGCATTAAAAGCCGACTTTTTCATCAACTAGTTATGGTTGATTCTTGGATTATTTTTAATGGAGCCAACTGATTATTTTAACATGGCGATGTCCTACGCAGTAGTCAATTGTCCGACTCTGCTTGACTTTTCAACTAGCCCCAGATAATTTTGGGGTACTCCCGCATTATATGATAGTTAGCTTGTAGCTAGTCTTTAAAAGTCGGTTGTTTACGTTAATAAATACCAAATTTTGGAACATTTCTGCATTACATTGTTGTTAGTTTATAGTCAGTCTACTAAAGTTAACAAATAAAATCATAATAGAGAAACAAGAGAAAACATGTTGAAATACAATTAATTCTCTCCAGATAATTTTGAGGCACTTCTGCATTACATTATAGTTAGCTTATAGTTAGTATTTAAAAGTCGGTTCTTTACGTTGCCAAATACAAAATTTCGGGACAGCTCTGCATTACATTGTAGTTAGCTTATAGTCAGTCTGTAAAAGTAAACTAGAAGTGAATTTTTCTCGTAGTCGACTACAAAATTGCTGGCAGGGTAGCCATGTTGAAATAGTCAGTTCCACTCAAAATAATCCAAGAACCAACCATAACTAGTTAATGAAAAAGTCGGCTTCTAATGCATTTAAAGTTAGTTTAAATTAACTTTAAATGCATTAAAAGCCGACTTTTTCATCAACTAGTTATGGTTGATTCTTGGATTATTTTTAATGGAGCCAACTGACTATTTTAACATGGCGATGTCCTACGCAGTAGTCAATTGTCCGACTCTGCTTGACTTTTCAACTAGCCCCAGATAATTTTGGGGTACTCCCGCATTATATGATAGTTAGCTTGTAGCTAGTCTTTAAAAGTCGGTTGTTTACGTTAATAAATACCAAATTTTGGAACATTTCTTCATTACATTGTTGTTAGTTTATAGTCAGTCTGTAAAAGTGAACTAGAAGTGAATTTTTCTCGTAGTCGACTACAAAATTGCTGGCAGGGTATTTGTGTGTCTTTCTGTTCGTATGTCTGTCTGTGTTTTTTATTGTGTATGTACATGGAAAAGTATGTATTTAAGCGTATATTCTTCACAAAATTGCAACACGATTTTATTTCTCTACAATTTTAAAAAGGAAACTTTAAAATGCAATGTAAATTAATTTGTGAAAAAGTTGTATCTTGTTTTCTCAGTATTGTTTCATTCAGTTGAATTTCTTTTTTCTCTTCTTTTTGTTTTTAATTTTGTTGCTGCTGTTGTTATTTCGTTAGACAAACAAATGGTTTTGATATATTGTTCATTTGATTACTTGCAAAAACCACTTAAAGTTAATGAAAACAAGTCTTTGGCGTTTGCAGATAAACAATATTTATTGTATGTTTTTTTTTTGCTTGTTTTTGAATAGTGTTGTTTTCTGTTTTGTTGTTTTTATTTGCTATCTATTTACTAGGGTGATCGATTATTCAAAATTTTCGAAAATCCGGATTTCGAATAGGTATTTTTTGCAAAAGAAAAACTGTTTATATTAAAAAGAACCACCAAAAAATATGTAATAATATTATATATAACGTCCTTTCAAGAGCATTTATCGATATATTAATTGGAATACTATTTAGCAAAATTTCGTAAATATGTGATTTTTATTTTATTTACACTGTGCAACAAACAAATCCTATCTCTTCAAACCACTAAAAAAATATATTTGAGGCCCATTTCAAAAAATTAAGATATTTTTCACAAATTATCTTAAACTATATTAGTTTATTGTTAAAATAATGTTAAAGGATTTAAAAAATATGTATTATACTCCGATTAATAGTGAAATCAATCCTTATAAAAATAACATTATATAACGGCTACAGACGTAATATGCATTTACGAGCGCTCTTGCTCAACGTCTGTATTTTTCTAACCTTTTTTTATTTAGCCTTAAAAAGCTAAAATTTTAAAATTTGTAATACTTTTTACAGGTAAAATTAGATTTTCAGATTTTAGCCATAATGAATAAAATTAGAAACTAATAAGACCCACCTAAAGAAAATCGATAATTGTGGACACCTCTATTGTCCATTACAACTTTATGGAAGTAGTATAAGTCGCGATATATAGGAATATAGGATTTTTAGGCGGTAGCCAAGCGGATCTTTTATCATTAAAGTCTTAGGGTCTTATTCATTAACATTTATCAAAGGATTATACATCAAAATTTCAAACAAATTTGTTCTATAAACCTTTGATAAATGTTTATGAGTAAGGCAGTTATACTACCATTTCCTTATTACTCAGACAATGGAAGATAGTTTGGGCCCCTGCTCATAGGAACTACTATGACAGGGCAGATGAGCTAGCTAACACGAGATCTCCTCTGTATATCTCCAACGTCGCATTCAGTGCATTAATATGCATTGAATGAGAGATATTCCTATATTAGGGATATACATATTTTTTGCAAATATGCAGGTTACTTGATATGAAATCCCTTACATACATGACATAATTTTCCTGAATATTGCTAAATGCATACAAATTGACAATTCGTGATATCATTTTGAAGCCCTGTGATTTTTGTACTTCTACACAAATTTCAAATGTTTTTATGAAAATTTGTAGCAGTTAGTACCAACTTTTAGTTATTGAACAGACCCATAATTTTGTTGTGATCGCATCGAAATAAGTAAAGGGTTTGTTTTAAAGTTTGAATAAGTAAATGAGTATTAAAAAAAAACACCGATCATCCTACTATTTACATATATTTATATGTATGTCTTTTACTATAGGGTGTTCAATTATTTATATTTTTTATTCAAAAATTTATAATTCTAAGATAATTTTTGTAAAATTGTTCTTCCTAATTTGAGTATAAAAATTATAAATAAATCGAGAAGAAAATTTACCAAAAATTAATTGAGTAACGATTACCCTAAGTATTTCTGTACATGTTCTTGTATTTATGTTATTGCTATACATATGTATGTATATGTAAAATATTTTCAAATATGTATGTTCCCAGCTAGCATTTTTTGAAATTTCTTCTGAACGTTTAAAGCGATCACATATGCGCTCATTTTCTAATCAGAAAATATAATTTCATTGGGAGAAAATGGTATCCTAGTTGCGACTCATCTTAAAGAGTCTTTTATGACCACTTCTTCTAATCAGCCCCGGCTCATTTTTGAATCTTTTTTGAGTAATTTTAAAGTCGAATTACTGGACGTTTTAAAGTCTTGTGTGAAACATATTTTAGTAATTTTTGAGTCTTTTTGATCTTCCGACTGCGCGAAATATAATTGCAAAATAAATTTATAAACAATCATATTTCGAACATCTGGATGACTTGTTTATAATTGCTGTACATTTTGTTGTTTTTCGAATAAATCAAATTTTAATCAGCTTGCTACTTATTAAGCAGTTGGATGACAAATCGCCAGACTTAGTTTAGTGACAAGTCATCGACCTATCTTTTATAGAAGATTGTTAAATATTGACGATTATTATAATTATAACTAAAGTATAATATAATTTAAATTTCCTTTACAGAAACTTTTCTTTATTCCACACATTTAATATTATAGATATATATTAGATATATATTATATATATTATATATATATATATATATATATATATATATATATATATATATATATATATATATATATATATATATATATATATATATATATATTATAAAGTCTTCTAAAAGAGTCTTTTATGAGCTCCTTTCTTAATCATTTTATGTCATTAACAGGAGTCAAAAAAGACTCAGTTTACTGATTAATCATCCAACAATATTCCAAATGCTAGCTGGGTTCATAATCTATGAGCATGTGTATGTGTGACGTACCTAAGAGTGCAGATACTGGAACAAACATTGAAAACCGTCATCATACAGGAAGCAATAAACGCTATCCAACTAAAGGAAGAAAAACAAAAGATACGAATGAACTAAAAACGAAATGAGAATGTAATACAAACATAATGTGCATATATGTGCAATGTACATTTCATCACATAGACACGTGTACTTTATAGTTGTCAATTTTTTGTTCCTTTTTTTCGGAGTAAAATTACAAACTGTCTAATTAATTTGTTAATATTTGCTATAGTCAATTAAGAGATTCGAAATATATTACAAATTATTAAAAAATAAATTTTGTGGCATATTAACTCTTGTGATTTTGAACAGATTATTTATATAAAGTGGAATAATACACCTTGCTATAATACCATGCACATATGCGTGGAAGTAGAGATCGTATACAATAAAACCATGTATTCAATTTTTCATTTCCTGACCTATTATCCTTTTTAGTGACATTAAACTATATATAAATATATGTATATAAATATAATATAAATATATAATAAATTATTAAAATTCATTCCAATTAAATTAATTTAATGTGGACGATCTCTAAAAACATCCTTTTATATTATATAAAGGATACAATTATTTAATTAATATGTTTTTTTATCAGTGTAAAATGTTTTATTATCGGATTATAGCAATAACATTTTTTAATAAATGTTTAAATGTATACTTTGAAAGAGAAAAAAATCAGAAAATGAAAAATTGAACACGCTGATCTAATATATATGACCTCTAGTAGTACGGTCTGGTCCATGTCTAATAAAAAAATCTAAAATTTTAATACTGTGATATAAGTATTTTTTTTCTTATCTTCTTAATTTTATATGAACATATATTGGAACAATTTGGAAACGTGTACCTCATTGTTCGCAGAATTGTTGTCTCTTTAAGCTGTTGTGCTGCTTGGTCAAAGTTCTTGTTCAGTATAAAATAAATATTGACAAAAGATGGCCACATTGAGTGAAACTTTAAAGTACCCACAAAGAATTGCAGCTGACAACAGCTGTTGTGATTCCTTGTTGCAACATGCCCCTCAACAAAGTCAATCATTTGTATTAAAATTTGCTAGTTTTTATATGAATATGTACGAGTATTTTGCATCCACCCTTTCACTTTGTCAACCTCCATCATTTAAAAAACTTTCATAGTCTATTTTTTTGCTCGTGAACTGAAAGTTTTCAGTGTACGAAGGAACTGTTTTATAGCAAAACTTCCATTTTGTATCCCGTATGAAATCAAGGCTTTTCAACAATTTATTTGCAGTGGCTGGATGAAAGATGCTAAACGTAAGTAAAACACAAAACTTTTAATGTTTCCTTATAGACAAAAAAGTGAAAAACAACTGGCTTTCTATACCTCTTCTATACAAAGTACATAGATACATACAAACATACATATTTATCTCCACAAACTGCTTAATGCTTACTACTCGCATGTAAGTGTTCCAGAAAGTCTGTTAGTTGGTGTTTGCAATATTTACTTTCAAATTCAAAGTCTTTTAAAGTACATTTTGAAAAAATAAAAGTTTTATGCATATACCGAACACAAATAGATCGGTTGGTTCTATTCTGTTTTGTATCAACACAAGTAGTAGTAGTGAACGCCAATAGACAGAAGGACATACTAGGGATGCTCGGGTGGTCGGAAAGACGGTCATATATAAATTGTAAAGTTATACAGAAGAAGTAAAGTTAAATTTACTAAATGGTTTTTTATAAACTCGCTCACTTCATCCCCATCTTCGTTTTTCGTTTTGGTTTCCTACTCCGGTTTTCTGGTGTGTATGAGTGTATTTAATGTCTCGGGCCGGGACTAGAAATCTTTAATAAAGTTATATAAAAATGTAACCAACAAATTTATTTATTAGAGCAGACCGCCTATATGTCATAAATAATATGAAAACAAGACATTAAAATAATTATTAACAGAAAATAAAGAACATTTTTCTTTACCAAAGCTGACTCAGCTTATAAACAATATGTTTTATACGTACATATTTTTATACTCATTCCGCCAATAGATGTGACTAAACAAATAGCATTCTGTGTTAACAAAGAAACTTATGTATATTTTATGGAATACTATGATTGCATACCTTTGCAAACTCTAATGTTGAATATGGAATAAAATTCGAATGTCACCTAAGACTGTGCTATTATTACGCTTCACTCTGCTCTCTTGTATGTCAGAGTATGTGGGGGAAATTGTAAATACGTACATACATTCTGCCTTTGGTATGAGAATGATGTTGCTGTGGTAATTTTTTTATTTCATTTCATTTAAAAATTATGTTACTTATGGTGGCATATAAATCGTTGGCATCTTTTTGATGTTTATTGTTTAAATGCTGTTATTTGCAGCTACTAAAACAAGTCATTTGTCTTTTTTACAATGACCACTATTTGTAACAAAACCAGGACCAAAGAATAAGAAATCACAATTATTAAGAATCTTGACTACCAGAAGAAGAATACGTTGATTTTGTTGTATGAAATTTCCTGCATTACTAACATTATATGAGTCATTGACTATATTTCTCATTGTCAAATAAAGAAAATTTAGTATTTTAGCTTAATTAATTAAGCAAAAACCAAATGCCTTCAATTCTACACACGTAAATTATTATTTCATAAGAGTCTAATTAAAATAATGATCATGATAAACTAAAGTATGTGACAGCATCGTCATCATTGTGGCATGAATAAGTATGGGCATTCAGCTGAGCATTAAAAATTAGATTAATTTTAACTTTCATGGCTTAATTTTACAACTTAATGCCCTTCTGTATAGTTCTGTTCATCTTTGTGTTCTTTTCTATATCTTTATTTACATTTCAATTACCTGTTACAAGTGTAATCTGTACTTTTCATATTTAAGTTTGTTAATTCTAAAATGTTTTTAAATACTTACTTCCAACTACAAACTAACGAACTTTCTAACTTCTACAATGAACATGTATTAAAGTAGATGGTGTATAAATTGTTGAGTATCTAGTTACAACTTGTCTTCTCATTCTACCCGCATTTAACAATCTGCAAGTAGATTTGTGTTTATTTAACATTTTGCTCATTTTTTTATAGTGTAAAATGTAAATATTTGAGTATTTTACTTATAATTTTAATATAATTAAAGTATACTTAAGTGTTTTTATTGAAAATATTATGAATAGTTTATATAATAATTATTGTTACTACAACAACAACATACATACTTGTACTTGTTGGGACGTGCAAATACATATGTGTATGTATGTAAGTACTTACATGAGTAAGGAAAAATTAAATATGTACATATGTTTATGTTGTAGCTAAAATCCATCTGAGGTGTGTATGGATATTGTTTTATTCCTTTTTTTTGATAATATTCAACTTCAGACTTGCTCATTTTGTGGAGATATCTTGCGGGGAGGGGACCAGGTCCTATACCAAATCTGTTATTTTAAAATATTTTAAAAATAATTTCAAAAATACATTTCTCAATATTATTGAACGAAAGTTTATGAAATCGGTAATACTTAACTAGATCTATAAAACTATGTAAAAACCTCATTCGTTTCAGACTCCTCTAAAATGATATTTTTATTGAATTAATTATCGTTATATATCACTTTTTTGGCAAATAATTTAATATCTTTTAGATCTATATCTTGGAAATGTGAACTTAAGTTCACAATATTGCAAAAAAAAAATAATTATAAAATCTTAAATAGTTTGGAAGATAATGAAATTCAAAGTATAAATTTATAATTAATTGAACATAATTTTATATGAAATGCTATAAACATTTTTTAATGAATTTTATATACTTAGATACTATAACAAAATTAAAAGTGCTGCTGATAGAGCAATTTTGAAATTGATTTGACGTGCCTCCGATTTTAAGATTACGTTTCATAATAAGATATGATTTATCAATTTAATTTTGCGTGTGTGCTTCATGCTCAAAATTTTATTGAAAAAGTGCGCGATTTTCGTATATGGATGAGTAATGAATCAAAATTTTTATTAAAACTCACGCTAGGAGTTTATTTACATTATTTTAGATGACCAATTTTACTGTTTATACTTTCTAGTGCAAAATATTTAATAAAACTAAATTTTCGAATTTTTTTTCGATTTTTTTTTGCGAATAATATTTGAAATGTCTGCCACCAATTTTAAAGTAGGAAATGAGAAAATATTGAGACCACGAGATGTTCTAGAATCTAGACCACTAAAAATTATATTATGAGTGTGCCTAGCAAAAAAGTGGTATTTTCAAAAGCTTCAGGTTGGAGTTTGGTAATTGATCCGATAGGTTCTTTTGAGGACCATGAATTTTTGATCGGCTACTCAATAAGACCCCCGCTTGTTATTTATGGGTTAGAAGGTAATACTTTTACTTTTAAAGTAATTATTTCTTAATAATAAATGCAATTCGTTTCAGACCATTGCAGTTTTAACATGATATACATAATATTGAATATGAATATTTAATTGCGATTTCCTAAAATTTAGTTCTTAAAATGCGAAATTAATAATATTTGCTCTAGTATCTATTTATTAAAACAAGTTTTTTAATTCCATTTATCCATTACATACTTCTAAATACTACCAATAGCATAGTACTAGTACTATAGATATAGATAGTACTAGTACTATAGATATTTATGATTGTTTAAATAAAACTACGATATATTTCATCAAAGTATTTTAAAAATTTCGATCTTAGTTGACTCAGAAGCACAAGGATTAAGGTTATAAGTATATTTATCATTGTATCTGATTTGTGCGTTTTTAAATGTGATTTTGTGCTTCATGGAATTACATAAGTTTGTATTTCTATGCAAGATTATAACGGCAGTAAGTAAGCAAATAAATGAAAACCCAAAAAAATTGCGTTATGTTTGTTTATTTTATCTTTATGTTAACACTTCGTTAACAGACTATATACTTATTCATACTACGATATTTATACAGTACTGACGTCCTTGTGGAATAAAAACAACAAAAAACAAGGATAAATCCTATAAATTTAAATAATAGTCTAGTTGAGCCGAATTTCCTGCTACCATACCAAGAACTATATCTTTTGCAATTTAATATATGTATGTTAGGTTTTATAATTTTACAAATCACTCAATTACTTGAGTAGTGTCATAACGTAATGTTCAGATTTTCTTTAAACTGAATAATACTATGTGTTCACCATTACGTTAGAGTCGTTTTTATAAGTTTAATCTTATAATCGCCACCTTTTTGAAACTGTAAATTTTTAGTTTCTAAATAAAATTACAGAAAATATTTTAATTAGCTCTATATAATGTTTTACGGCTGTATTTATAAAAACGTATTTTAGGTTTATTAAACAATTTTAGGCAAAATTCAGGAAAATCGTATTTATAAACGTGAAATAGCTTAAAACACCTTCAATAAACCATTGACAATTAGAAGAATTTTATTGTAGGCTCGACCCTTCTTTAAGCCAACAATAAGTTGATTTTTAACAATTTTTTTCTCACATAAAGATTTTTCCGGTAATTTTAGGTTGATTGCGAAAAGTAATTATGGTTTCTTTTAAAATAAAATCTAAAAATTCTAATTTTAACGTTTACAAATTTGTAAATAAAATCCCAGAAAATTTTTAAACGATTATATTTTGAGGAAAAAACTCAAATCTAGGCATTATTGGATTAATGCATGAATATTTGACAATATTCCAATTGTCCAGCACTATTTTTAGGCAATTTGGAAATGCCCGTCTGTCAACCAAATGATGGACAAAATCATTTGATTTGGCTTTTTCAAAGTTTGTTGGTTAAATATAATGCCATAAAGTAATTAACCATGTAAATTATATTTATTAGTGTTATACTAATGCAAAATATATTCGCCGGCATTAAAATTAGTCAAATATCAAAGAAATTTATCAATATTTGCAAAATTTTATCAAAAATTACAAGGAAAATAAGTAAAAATAAGAAAATGTGTCATAGTGATGTATATTTTGTCGCAAAATATCCGTTATTCGGATACTTTTAATAATAATTAGAAATTATATGTTATATTTATACATCTGAACTAAATAGACATTTATTAAAGCCATATATATATTTATTTTTCTTAAAAGTTTGTTTTTATTGTCAAAAATCTATTATAAACAAAAATATGAAATTAAGGAAACCGAATCAACGAATATTTTATCCTAATTGTACGCAACACTAACACATAAAATGACAGCCATATTGTACAGTGCTGCCAACTTAAACATAAATCAGCACAATAGTTAATATACGTTTATTATTTGTTTATGAATATCACAATTTTATTAATGGTTTTTAAGGCTAAAGTGTGCTTTAACTATTGAGTGCATTAAAAGCAAAATAAGATTTGTTTATAAATACAAGCGTTATTCTTTACACTGAGATTTTATTTTGTAAAAATTTTATTTATTGTTTTCTCATTTTAAATTTACATATGTAGTAATAAAGTATTATTATTCACCACAGTATATTACTATTTATCACCGGATATAGAGTACATTCTGCAAACATTCACATTGTTTTATAGACTATTTAATATGATGAATTAATACATAAGTTTACGTTCATTAACTAAAAAAATTATGCATTTATGTTTGATAAATTAAAAATGATGAGGTTTTAATTTATTTATGCATATATTCAAATGCATTTTTTTAAAATTGCATTAAATGGTTATATTTTTTCGAACGGCTTATAGATTTTGCTATAGACCTCATTAATAGCAACATAAAAGAATATCAGTTGTATTCATAAAAAATGCTTATTTTAGATTTAAATCACACAATAGTTAAAGTACACTTTAGACTTAAAAGCCATTAATAAAATTGTGGTATTCATAAACAAATAATAAATCTACATTAACTATTGTGCTGTTTATTGTTTAACTTGGCAGCACTGTACAATTTGGCTGTCATTTTCTGTGTTAGTGTTGCGAACAATTAGGATAAAATATTCGTTGAGTCGGTTTTCTTAATTTTATATTTTTGGTTATAACACATTTTTGAAAATAAGAACGAACTTTTAAGAAAAATAAATGTATACATGGCTACAATAAATATATATTTAGTTCAGATGAATGAATATAACATATATATTTTTAATTATAATTAAAAGTATTCTAATAACGAATATTTTGTGACAAAATAAACATCACTATGCACATTTTGTTATTTTTACTTATTTTTATAGCAATTTTTAATAAATTTTTGCAAATACTGATAAATTTCTTTGATAAAAGACTACATTTTATTGCCGGAGAAGATATTTTGCATTGATAGAACACTAATCAATATAATTTACACTCTTAATTACTTCATGGCTTTATATTTAGCGAATAAACTATGAAAAAGACAAATAAAATGATTGTGGCCATGATTTGATTGACAGGCGGGCATTTCCAAATTGTCAAAAATAGTATTGACCAACTGGAATACTGTCAAATATTCATCTATTAATCCAATAATGCCTAGATTTTAGTTTTATCATGAAAATAGAAATTATTAAAATTTATCTGAAATTTTATTTACAAATTTGTAAACGTTAAAATTACAATTTTTAGATTTCATTTCAGAATAAAACATGATTAGTTTTCGTCTTCAACCTAAAATTAATGAAAAAAGCTTAATCAGAGACAAAATTTGTAAGAATTCAACTTATTGTTGGCTTAAAGTAGGGTCGAGCGTACAATAAATTTTTTCTATTTGTCATTGGTTTATTGAAGGTATTTTAAGCTATTTGACGTTTATGAATACCATTTTCGTGGATTTTGCTTAATAATGTTTAATAAATCTAAATTAACTTTTTATGAATACAACCGTCAATCTTTAGGGCGAAACAAGGACATACCATATAATTTATTCTCAAAATATTTAATTTTGGATGTTTTCACTTTTCTCTATTTAGTTGAGTGTGTGTTTGATTGTCTATATTTTTTACTACTTAACGATTATTTAAAAAGTAAAATTTTTCTATTTGTTTTTAACATTGTTTTTTCGTAATTCTTATATCAATTTAAATAGTCCAGATTCGGAAAGTAAATGAAAAAATGAAGTCAAATAAAAGCTATGTTAAGCATCGTTAATAAACTAGATAGATACAACAAGACATATAAATACATAAATGCATCCCTGCATAATTAAACGTGTACTTCGAAAAATCTCATTTGATTTTACATTTTGATATAATTCTTATTAACTTTAGATAGAAATACAAAAATATTGTTAAATAAAACTAATAAAATGCTTCAAATTACTTAAACAGTCAATAAAGGTTATAAAATATATTAAAAATTTCAAAAACTTTTTCGGTCAGTTACTCATTCATTTTAAATAAATGACATTTTTGGGCAGGTCTAGTGCACAATGTACAAATCTATGTATGTGTTGCAAATTACTCCAAGGACTTTTAAACACCTCCTCTTATGTATAAGTACGAATAAGAATATGTACCAAAAAACAAAGGAAAAAATTAAATAAAAAATAAACTTGTTGTACACAGTTGGCGAAATGAAATTGTTTTGGGAAAATTGTATGCATTAGGGTGGCTCCAAAATATAAGTTGCTGATGTTTCCGCTCAAAATGAAAATATAGTACATTCTACGATATCATATCTCAATTTTTTTGTACTAACGTAAATATTTCGTAAGCTGGATCAAATGATAAAAAGGTCCTCTTTTGAGATTTTTACAATTTTGTCATAATATGAAAGCTTTGATACGACAAATACTAATATTCTTTAATACTTTTACTTGAAATTAATTAATTGAAATTATTACATACATATACCATATAATTTCACCGAAATGTTTTTTTGTTTTTAAAAATTTGATTCAGTTAGTATGTACCTATTTTATTTTAATTTTTAAAACTTATTTTACACTTAATTTCATAAGCTTTTCATTAATTTATATAGTAATATCTTATCCGATTTTGATAAAATTCGGTACACACATTCTTTACATACTTTAAATTTATTTTATGATTTTATCGATATTTTTCTTCATTAAGTATTAAATTGACATGGTATATTTTTTCTTAACTATTTATCCCGTTTTAATATTTTTTCTTAATAATACTTCTGTTAAAATCTTATAGTTTTAAAATAAGTACAAAAGGATAAAATCAACAAACGTCCATTAGTCAAGAATATCTTAAAAAAGGTATCTTCTACTAGGGGATCTCAAAAAAATCAACTTTTAGAAAAACAATCCACAACATTTCCATACAAACTTAAAAATTTATAATTTTATTTCTTGATGAATAAAAAAAAATCAAACAAATTATGAAATCCCCTTAGTCCCCATCTGACTCGGAGACGGAAAGGTACGAGTCGTGTTCGACAAATTTTAAAACACTTTAACGTTTTAGATTATTGAAGTAATATTTTTTGCGTCGCGCTTTGTTTGAAAATAACATATTGAATGATATTATTTACATTATTAAGCTATAATTTGGGATGAACGTTGGTTTCGAAAAAATTTAATGAACTTTAAGATATATATGATTTATGTAAAAATTTAAACTTTTTCCGTAAATGTATTAAATTTTCAATAATTTTTAACCAGCACAAATATTAGGTTTGTTCATTAACTTTCCCAGTAAATACTTGCAACGAGAGAGTAAAATCAAAATTTACAAAGTTACTCTCAAAATTAGTAAAAGAAAACAAAAGTGTAATTTTTAAGCCATCGATATTTCTTCAAATTTTGGTTCTAAACAAGAATTCCAAAATAGTTAAAAGCATTTGCATTTTACGTAATATCGAAATAATTCACTTTACAAACATTATTATTTTAAAACAAACACAAAATTGTTGGCGGGCAAAAAGTTAAACAAAATTATCAATTTTGTATAGGATTATTGTCACTAGCAAAGAATAAAACTTGTAATAATTTGCAGCGAGAGAAAATTTTTACGCTATTGGACAATTTTTACAAACAGTATCTTAGAATGAATCAAGCTTTAATTTTCAGTGGCAACATCTGTACCATATTTTCTTCATACAAACGCCACCTTATTATACATACCACCTTATTATACATACCTGTTTTTTGTTCTGTTATCGTGTTATGTTTTTAGTCCCAAATAATTTCGTTTTGTTTTTATAAGTTGTTTTTTGCGTTAAATAACTTCATGCTAAGGAGTGGCGTTTCTTCGTAAATAATTTTACGTTTGCAGCAATATAATAGCTGTGTTAAATGCCGTTAATGGGAAATGTTGTAAATTACTTTTATTCACCTTTTTTAGAATGTTTTTTAAGAAACAAAATTTTTATTTTTATTAAAATTTATGTTATTTTTAATTTAGCTTGTTTTTGAACTTTCTTGTGTATGAAATAATATTTGTTGAAAAGAATAAGAACAAAAATTAAAATTAGACGTAATTAGGCACTTGGGCATTATGAGTTGACATAATTTTCAAGGAAAACCAAACTACATAGGTTCCATTACCATAATTGTCCCTTTTCAATTAAATTTTAGGAATATTTCCATAATTAACCTGTCAGCATTGGTTTTTCATATTAAAACTTATACTTGTACTAACGATAATTTCATTCTATTAGAAAAATCTATACGCCTATCGTATGTACATTAGAGGTGTCCAGAACTGGTGTAAAATTTTAGCCAAATCGGATAACGGGAACGTAAATCGACTGAAAAGTGTAAAATTGGGTAAATAATAGGACTTTTTATAATGTATTCAAAAATTATGCCATTAAAATTAAATTTTTTTAACATTTCGATCTTTCATTTATCTTTTCAACAAGGTATAAAATATTAATATCGAGCGACAAATAACAAAGTTATAGCCATTCTCTTTTCTAAAATATGTAGCAAAAACGACTAACTAATTCATATTTTACTCGTTTTTTTTTTTTTTTGTTTTGTGTAGATATTTTTATTTACATCACTTCTGAATGCAATACAAAGACCAAACAATGCATGATTTTAAATATATGGACAATTTAATGTCAAGTGACCCAACTCAAAACTTTTGATGAAATTTGCAACAAGGATAGTACTATTCGATAGTAGGCTATAATTTTCAGCTCTATCGATCAAGAACTGCCGGACTTAGAGGGGGCGAAAGTTGGACATTTTGCTCAGAAAGAGAGCCTTTTAGAGCTTTATAGTCCCATAAATGAGATATCTATAAACATGACCGACAGAGCTGAAACCTTGGTGCAAATTTCATCAAAATCGGAAGACATCGATTTTAAAAGTTGGGTAACTTGACACCATATGGATTGAGAAATGTCAATAACTTTGTTGTTTGCCCCTTATAAATGATATAAATGTAGTCGTTGGATAGATAATTTTCTAGAAGATTTGATTTGGTTAAACTGTTAAGAAAAATTAATTTTAATCGCACACTTTTTGAAGAAATCAAAACAAGTTTTATTATTTACCCAATTTTACACTTTTCAATCGATTTTCGACACGTTTTCCCGTTATCCGATTGGACTAAAATTTAACACCAGTTGGTTTTAGAAAATAATGAACAAAATAAGAACCATCCAAACATTGTTTCGGCTACTGGATAATTGCAAAATCCTAAAAACCATGATTCTGTTTTAATTAGTACCGATAATACGACTTACAATTTTAATTCAACACCAATATGATTAGAATTTTAAGAATGAGTTTATAAAAATAAATAAATTCTTAATTTGAAATTTTGTTAGTAGCAATTCATGTTGTTTTTTAGTCAATTGTAATTTTATAAGTGAATTGTAATGGGTTACTTTTGTTGACATGAATTTCTACTTTGGATTACATAAAGTATGTGAATGTATGTATGTGTACATGAGATTCTTTTATACATTCTTTATTTCTCTCTCTTTTTTGTAACTTTTTGTTTGCTCTATTTTTGTTTTCTATTTTTTATTGAATGAAAAAGTGATTTATTGATAAAATGCCTTGTTTGTGTATTTGCCATAATGTTCTTTCGGTTGTATGTTTTTTTTTAAATTGCGTTGCTCCTCATATTAGTTTGAATTACGTCCCTTTAAAGTATAAAACCCCCAAAATGTGTATACACTTTATTGATCACACACAAATACAAACAAAAGTCAGTGTAAGAGCATCGTCAAAAGGTAAATATGTCCGTCAGTTAGCCATTTAAATTTTCAAAAAAAAAAAAAAAAAAAAAAAACGAATATTTACCAATATGTTTCAATTTTTCTTTTTTTCTCTCTCTCGCTAACTTGGGGCTATCGTTGTTATTGAGTTGATTGAGTAGCCCATATATATGTACATATCGTCTGACAAATATTGTCTATTGTACGGGATAAAAGGAAAAACTGAAATGTATTTAGTAAAGAAGAAATGCAATTCATTTCAAAGAGTTTCTTTCCATAACATTCTAAATCCATATACAAATCATCATTAACAAAATTGAAATATTCTTTAGAGATGACTTGCAAATATTTAATATTCAAATGGATTCGTTTTGGCAAAAAATATGTATATATTATGGGGATGTGAACATGTAATTTGGTTTTTAAATTATAGTAGCAATATAATTTAATTACAATATTTTGTGTCTGCAGAACTTATACTTAAATTAAATGATTTTTTACAACAATCTATATATCGTTTTACTTACTTCTTATATTGTCGGTGATTAAAGTATTTTTAACGATTAAATCGGCATTTTTTTAAATACAATAATACATATTGTATATAATATTTTAGAAAAGAAGATCAGAAAATGCTACATCAAGTATATTAGGTAATACAGTATATTACCTAATATATTAGGTATAATAAACAAAATTATAATTTTAAACTTCTTTTAGTCCAATTCTATTAAATTTAATTGATACAATCATCAAATAAATTTTCTTCATTATTGGAAAATAATTAAATTAAAGTAAGAAAATTTATTATAAATATATTGAATTTTATAAGAAATATATGTATGTAGATCAATTTACTGTTAAAGAGTGAGTTTTTATTAATCTGTTAATTGATAGAAATTATTCGGTTCATTCGTTATTCGAAATTTAAAATTTTACATTTATTCGAGCGATTAATCGACAAAAAATTATCGATTAACTGATCGAAGATTAATTGTTCGAATTTGTTTGTTAGTATGTAATAGGAGTCAACGTCTTTTCATTGATGTTTAAGAAAATAAAATAGGGCTAGGGAAATTTGAGATAACATTTTTTAGGGCTGACAACAACTAAAAATACGTTTACCAAAAGTATGTATCTCCTGATTTTGATGGTATATTATAAATATTTAATTAGGTGTCGTGAACTACTCCACTAGATCTACAAACTGCACTAGTGCAGATGTTGAGAAATTGTCACACCGTGTTCTCGATCTTATAATGTTTTTCAAGCATTCGTGTTTTAAATTTGTATTACTTTTTAAATCTCCACAGCTGTGAGTGATTTTTACATCATTCCAACGGTTTTTAAGATCAACCCAATAAAGAAAAGACGTGAAAAGCAATCGAAATAATAACAACAGCGAAGAAAGAAAAAAGCTGTATTGTCAACAATTACGCTGTTGCAGCAAATTGTAAGAAATTGTTATTTTGGTAATTATTTTGGATTAGACGCAAAAAACAACTTGTGTTTATTCATTACGGCTCGACATGAGATCTCAGCAGGAAAGCTTGTTGAGGCAGCAGACATAGATATGTGTTTGTTTTCTAGTATATAAAAATTATATATAAGTATCTACATTAAGCGTGTAACCAATATTTTGAAGTAATCATTTCTTAAAATATTTAAATTAACAAAAAAATACATTTAAAAACTTAAATAGTAAGATTTCACAAACTAAGCTGGTAAACAATGCAATCTATAATATATTTACGAAATTGAATTATTTAATAACATAGGTTATATCCTTATTGTACAAGAATTTCATGTAGGAATACCACTCAATCCATGCGTGTTGATGTACTGAACACAAGAAAAATAAAAAATATTTTTTTTTGAATGGTCCTCACTTCCCTACTAGCAATTAAAAATCCTGACCTCAGTATAATTTTTGAAAAATAAAATATTTTAGGTTTTTCCGAAATGGGTGTCAAAAATTCCGTAAATTTCTGCTGATTGCCCGAAAAATAATTTTAGAATTTTTGTAGGATATTTTTTGATCCACAAAATGATTTTTTGTGTGAAATGAGCGTCAAAATTGCGGCATATAGAAAAATATTTAAAATATTTAAAAGTAGTTTGGCATTTGGCTTAGTCCATTTCAGAATTTTTTGGAAATTTATATGCACCTTAAATACACTAAAATCGTTTTGCAGACCAGAAATACACTAACGAGAATTATAATTATTTTTTTCGCAACAAGCATAAAAATACGGAAATTGACACCCAATTTGAAATGATTGCAGAAATTTTTTTTTCAACATATTGTACTGAGATCAAGATTTTCAATCGTAGGTAGGAAACTGAGGACCATTTCAAAAAATTATTTTTGTTTTTCTCGTATTTAGTACATTGAAATGCATCGTTTTAGAGGTATTCATCCTAAAAAATGGTCCACGGGACACCCTATTGTACAAGTAAAACATACATATAAGTTGTACTCACACATACTCAGTAATAATAAGTAAAACAGTTAAAGGCAATGCCACATACTACAATCTGGCGACGACAGTTAAATTAAGTTTTTATACTTGTAAATGTAAAAGAATTTATATTTATACTACACTCACACTCTTTGTGTGTCAGATATGCTCGCAAACTAAATAAAATATGAAAAGTCTGGATAATTGTTTGTGAAAATTAAAGACACATTTCTAAAATTCTTTCTCTTAAAAATAATTAGTTTATTAACTATGAAATGTGATTTAAGACTAAGAGAATTTCACACAAGTGGCCACTTTATTTATGTTTATTGTTATTTTGACTGTTTTATAATTTTACAATTCAAAAGTTTATCAAAAAGTCCTATTTTGTTTTCACTTTTTGTTACTTTATTTTTGTCTCGAATTTATTTTTAGTCGTCCAATAAAATCTTTATACACACGAAAAATTAGAAAAAAAAAACAAGTCAAAGAACCATAATATAACAATGGATTGTGATATGTTAGTGTATTTATCCATGCAACTACATATATACATACATATATATGTATGTTTGTGTGTGAACAAATAATAAGACTACAATAGACAACAATTGTATAATAGGACAATAAAATATAAATACATTTATAAAACTCATATATACAACCACATATGTATGTATGTATATCCCAGCAGTAATGTAAGCCTATGTATCCTTTTTCGACCATATTTTTCCAAATGTTTTGCTATATACATTAGGCTTCACGCAATATTTTTGAAATTGTGATATCATACCTTTTATGACAGTTTTTGGAACAGCGCTAATATTGGCGTAATTATTTTATTAAAATTTCAACTCCTTCATCTGCATATCTGCGGCCAAAATACCGATTTTGGGCGACATTTTTTTATAGACCGAAAACTGCTGTACATATTTCAAATCTGACTTTAGTATACTATTCTACAGGAAAATTTAAGATATATAAACTTAATTTGACAGAATTTAGATGCACTATAAATGCATAAGAGCAAAAGAAAAATTGCAATTAAAAAAAAAAAAAAATAAATCAAAACCTGATTTTATCATTCGTAAATATAATATTCAATGCCCTTAAAAAATAGTGTTAAAATTTTTAATTTATTGTAATCCCTTTAGGAGTTATGATGGTTATAATGTTGGCTTGTGGTTTAATAATTTCCCATCAAACAATGGTGTTTTTCATCATCATCTCCGAATTTAATAAAACTCCATCCAATTAATGTTCCATATATAACTTGTATAATGACAAATTTTGGGCCTTATAACTTTTGTGGTTTTCGAAATATAGCGTTGTAAAGTTTAAAATCTGAAAATTTAAAGTCTCATCACATCTAAAGGGTTAATGATAAAATTTTTGTTTTTGCTCCATTTGCCTCAGCAAAAAGCATACTTTGATTATGCACAAAGAAAACATTTTTTGAAATATTTTTTGAAAAAAAGTGCATCTTTGGATAATACTAAATGCACTTTTGAAGCTCAAAATCAGTGGTTTCCGCCTCAGATATGCAGAGGAAGGAGTTGGAATATTGAAAAAATTATTACAGCATAGTAATCACTGATACAAAGACCTTCTAAAAAGTTGTGATATCACAAAAACGGGAAACATTTCATTTTTTGAAACGAAGCCTAATATACATACTTGTTTACTCGAATTTATGTACATGGGTTTTGCACACACTTTTTTTGTTGAAACTATTTTGAGTTATAATTCGAATGTGTTATTTCAACATATAATTTAAATATGTCAAATGATGAGTTTTTCTTTCATGTAATGAAGGTTGTTTAAATAATTTTTTTAAATATTAATTTAAAACATTTGGGAGTATTTGATGAACTGTTTTATTCAGCTGATTTACATTATGCGGATTCTTAATTTGCATATATTTAGACTGTGGTGGAATAATAAAAGTCTGCCTAGGATGGATACATTTTTGTTCAATAACTAAATAGTCTAGTTCTTACGAAAACACTTATTCGTGCAGACACTCCGAACAACAAGGATATGATATGTATGTATGTAAACAGTAGTAACAATAAATAACGCTCAAAGCAGAATTCAAACTTACATCACTATATTTATGTATTTGAGTTTTACTTTTTTATATTTTTGCACTTTTTTTTTGTTAGTTCTGTTTATTTGTTGTAATTTCGTATTGAATTTATATGTGTTTGACTTTTAGTTGTTATTTGGTAAGTTTTCTTTCAACTGTAATAAATGAAAAAACGTGATATTGTTTGAAACACACGAATGTTCATATTTCGTGTCCGACACAAAAGGGAGCAGCAGAAAAAAAATCAACAAAATTAAAGAAATGTGAAAAAAGAAAAATAAATAAAAAGAATTCACATTCAATACATTCATATGTTGTACATGCTTTGAACAACAAACTCGCCGTAAATATGAACATTCAACCAATCAATAGTGTTGCCACTGGTGCCAAATTTAATAGTTTAATTTTAGAATTTAAGCAAAAAAATATCTACTGAAACGTATAAAATAAATGATTGTTGGTTTATTTATAAACTGAATTGAAAATCAATTGGCAACTCTAGCATGTACCCAAATACGTATGGGTTTGTTTGAGTGTGCTAGGGACGAATGTTTGTTGGGCAGACTGTCCATGTATACAAACTACGTTCAGTATGTGTTAATAAATATAAATCAGACATTGCAACATTTTCGTGCAATATATCAACACTGAATAAAATAAAAACAAATATACACACATGCTTTCAAACCAACAAATACACAACATTTTATATTTGAGTATTGTTATTGTTATTTTTGTTTCCTTTTTCTCATTTTGTTTTTTTCTGAGTATTTCCTTAATATTGTTTTATGAGTAATGGAGTATTGTTTGCAAGATAGCAAAATTAGTTAGTTTTACGTGATTCAATACATTTAATCGCACAAACACAATTCATTACAGTAAAACTTTGATCATCGAAGAGCATAAAGTTCACGGCAAGCGTTTAATTCAAGTACAAATTAGGATTAGTATTAGTGTACTATATACATACCACTAGAACATATTTTATCTCTCAGTCAAAAGATAAATGTTCATTTATTTTTTGGTGTTTATAAATTTTCCCAAATAAAAATGTATATAAATGTTTAATGTTATCAATTATAAAGTTTCAAAATTCAAGATGTATCGATTTTTATGTTTTAACACCATGCGTATGATTAATAATGTTTACTTGTTCAATTTATTATCAATCATACGTGCATGTAAACTTATAATATGTTGTAGACTTAAAAACGTTTATTGAATGTACTGAATTTTAAAACTGTTGTTAGCATCACATTAACTAAATAATTTATTCTTATTCGACCCCATGAAAGTTAATTTTTCGAAATTCACTTTTTCCATATTAATTTCCTTCCACAAATCAAAACTATGAAGTCCATTTTTCTTTTTCAATTCAAAACTCCTTAGTACATAGTGTTAAATATTTTTTTTAAATATAGCAAATGACAATTTTGTTTTTTCTTTTCTAGTTTACATATATTTATAAATTATTTTTCGTGCGTTACAAATATCAGGAGTGGACTCCCGTAGGTTCGTTAGTTAGTCTAGTCTGGTAGACCGGAGGTCGATTCCCACTTGAGGCACTTTTAAAGGAGTGTCTAAGGAGTCTAGAATAATAATTTCTTTTCACAAAATAATTAAATAGTTTATATTGAAACATCTCCACACGTCATTTATTTGAAATTATAATTTCAAACACATATAGTTAAAAATCGGAATGTATTGATAACGATTAACATTTTAACGATGAATATCTCCTTATAATACCATACATGTACATATACAAACATATATTAAAGAACTAGTTAAATAGTTAAAATAAGAAACATCAAAAGTTATATTTCAACTTCCAATTTATATGTATATGTACAATGTACATAATAAGTACAAGTATGTATTTGTTACTGAAAAACAATTTCCTTTCAACATTTTTCTAAATGACATCCAATATTGAAAAGTATGTGTTAGTCTATAAGACTATTTGTCATACGTATAGATGTATGTAGCCCTACAGCCTCAAATAACACACTGTTATTTTATGTTAAATTGAAATTTTACTCAATGCCCTACAAAAAGTGTATTTGGCACTTTACTCGGATGCATTCCATAAATAGCTGACATATTTTAATATTTACTATTGGTATTAATCGGTTGTAAAAAATTCTTATTAAAAATGTTTTTGTATTTTTACATGTTAAATTTAAGAGACTAGCTTTAAAGCAATTCAAAGTCGACTGGAATTGAACGACTCTGTTCCTGACTGTCGGTACTCTTTCGTTTTGTTTACTTTTAGTTAAAATGTTGTTGATAAAATCTATAGATAATCACATACATACATACTGATACACTCTTATATTTGTATTTTTATATTCATTTTAATGCAAACATATTGAATATGGCCATTTAACATAATGTTTGAAAATGTTTAAGTAATCGTATCTATGTTTTTGTGTGTGTGTGTGTCTGTATGCTGTTTGTAAAATGCTATTAAAACTTTTCATCCAATCTTTTATGTTTGTAATGTATATGTATGTAAATTCGTATGTATTAATATCAATTTATATACGTTGTACAAAAGCATGTGTCCGTTTTATTTGGTGTACGAATATGTGTATGTAAGTATGTGTGTGTTCAGTATATGCGAATTCAAGTAAGTATGACCATTTGTGTTTGTATTATTTTTTATGTCTAAGAAAACAAATGTCAAGTCATTTGTGTTTATGCCTGAAATCATCTGGTTTACATAAAGAAAACATTTATTTTCAATATCCTAAACTACTCTTCAATCTTGGAATATTTTCTTAAAAATATATGTACATGTATATTTGTAGAAGCACACACACATTCAGACATTTATAATAAAGTACAATAACAAAAAAGGACTATTGGATGACAATGACATATTGTTAGCTTTAATAAAATGTTTGAAATTTTATGTACCGCACATACATATAGTAGAAGCAAAGAGACGAACAAAAATTTCAAGAAGAATTTGTGTGTATGTACATATAAAGCATTAGTTATATTTAATTTTGTTGTTTTTTTCGCAGGAATGAGGAAGATTTTAAGTAAACGAATACGGAAATAACTTTCTTATTGATGTCCAAAGTTTTCCTAAGGCTTGAAAACAGTTAAAGTTGTAAAAGACTACCAACACAAACACTAAGAATTACAGAAATAAGTAAATAAAAACGAAATGTTTATTTTAAAAATGGTGGTTTAAGGCGGAAATTTATTTACTTATTGTTAAATAAATAAAATAGTTTTTTGCTACCATTTTCTTGAAATTCTGTTACTATTTCAATTCCAAAACATACGCAATTACTGTTTGCTTTGATTACAATTTAATTTAATTTATTTTCCTTTTTAATGCATGATTATGATAAGTATATTAGGCGCTGTGAATTGTTGGAAATTGTGCGGATAAAAAATAGATTAAGAGGTCTGCCAATATAAAACTTGCAAAAGTGCAATCTCTGGGAACACTATACTTTTCATGGTTTTTTAGATTTAAGATGCATTTAGAGAACGGCAACCGATTTTATATTGATTTAACTGATCACAGTTTTATTGTAATCTTGATTTAACAATAAATTTAAATTATATTTTTTGTTCTCGAATTGAGAGTTATTTAAAATAATTCTTTTAAGAGTTACTTATATAAAAATAAATACATATTAAGGGGAGATATGAATAATTTTCTAGATAGTAGATTTTGTAGATTTAAGTGTTATATATGGAAGTACATCCGATTTAAAGTTAAAATTTTTGCGAAAAATGTAATATGGATATATTATTTGCCCCATTTTAGGAGCGGTTTTTGTTCAGTAGACTTTCACTCAAGATCTAATATAGCTTATAGTTCCTTATGCAATTTTTTTTGTGTTGGGAATTTTAATTTAATTAAGTTTTATTATATATAATCTAAACATAAATTTGGTAAAAAATTTCCATTTGCTATTTTCTTGATATTAGGAAACCACATACGATTCTGTTTTAAAATTGTTATTTTCTGAAGTTATTCAGCCGATTACGTGTTTTGAAATAAAAATAATTTTCCGGTGGGAAATATAAGTGAATGGATGATGAAAATGGATTTTTGATAATAAATTTCAGGGACGTAACGGTTATAAGAAAAAATTACGAAAAGGATGGATTTAAAATAAGTGTTATAATTAACCATTATTATAAGATATATTTGATTTTGGTCATCGTAACCAATACCAGAGAGAAAAAAATTTTTGTTTATATTTTTTCAAATATCTTTGGAAAAGTAAATAATACGGCCAGTTTAGCAACAAATGACTATTCATTTTATAAATAAAATATAATTTAAATTAATTTGCTTTTTAATTCCGTTAATATTTATATGGACCAAAAAATAAATTAAATAAATTTTGGTTATCTATAACCCATAAAATATTTGTTGCTAAATAACAGTTATTCATAACCAAAAAACATTTCTCATGTTAATTGGAGAAATATTTAAAATAATGGTTAAAAAGTCCCTAAATAAGATAAAGGGATTTTTTGCGTAACCTTTTCTTTCGAAAGAAAAAAAATAACAGTTATTTTCGATCCCTGATAAATTTAATTGATTACAGATTTTTATTTTTCCTAATCTTACAGATTGTTAAAGATTTAAAAACATCTTAGAGTTTTAAAATAAAAATAAATTTTTGATTAAAAATTGCACTATATAATAATTTTCATATAAATTTCTATACTATAAGAAGTACCCAGTAAAAAATTTTTAAACTTTAGGAAGCTAAAAAGGGACCTAACTGCATCTGTATTCGCTTACTATTAAGCCTTACTAAGAAGCAGGAAATAAGGGAATACCAATGATAGGAGTAATTTTATAATGTAAGCTGAAAAAAATTAAAAGCTTACTACTATCCCTTACAGAGAAGCAGATTGTAAGTGAAGTATTTAAATAATATTTAAGCTTACTCTTGTCCCTTTCATGGAAGCAGGTTGTATTGCAAAGACTATTGAAATCGGCAGTTTTACCGAGTCTTTTCTGACAAAAAAACACATTTTAAATTACATAATAAAAAAATGTTTAGTCATCGAGTTGCATTTGTGCAGATAAGACTTGAATAAAAGTGTAAAAAAAATTCTTAGAAAATATAAAAAGATTTTATTATAAATATAAATCTATAAAGTGATTTTAATTAATTAATACATTTTCAATGTAAGAAATATCTTTTTTAAAATTTATTAAAGTGTGTGTTTATTATAGCGTATGAACAGAATTTAAATAATTTTTTGTACGAAATATTTTCAATTATTTGCTTTTGGTTTTTCTTGTTTTTTTTTTAATACTTCTGCTTTTGTCCATGTACAGATTGTGTTGTTTTGTGTTTATGTTTTGATTTGTAGAAAAGTTAACGGCGTTTTGTGTTTGTTTTGTTTTTTCTTTTTGAAATAGTTAGTTCTGTTGTTGTTAAATAATATGCCGAAAGTTGTTGGAAAAAGACAATAAAATAAAAGAGGTAAATAAAAATTTATTTAATCTCTTGAAGGCAACAGAAAATAGTCCCGAAGAAATTCCAAATATCGAAATTGTTTCTAATTTTGAGAATTCAGAACTAATTACATCTAGTTCTGAATTCTCAAAATTAGCTGTTGATAAAAACGGGACATTAAGAGAAAATATACGGGAATGGTATATAAAATATAGCCCATCTGTGGCAAGTACATCAGCCATTTTACATATTTTAAATAGTGTACATTCAGAAATACCATTGAGTGTAGAATCCCATGAAGAAAGGGTTTCATATAAGCAATACTGTAATAGCTTCACATCAGCTATGACTTCACGTCTTCTGGAAAAGCATTAGGGAAGAGCTTTTTGTAAACAATGAAAGAAGTAATGGCACAGAAACATGAAATAAGTGCTTACTTATAGCTGTTACTCACAGCTGAATGTAATCAGTGAAAACACGCTTCATTTTTTAAAAAGTAATGCTTCCAAGTGGGAATTCGCTATATAAAAATCATGCCTTATCGAAGCAGGTTTGTAAGGGAGAAAATAGCTTCGTTCCCTTACAAACCTGCTTGCATGTAAGCTCCAATTTTTACTGGGTATCTATCATGATAAATGTAACAAAAAGTAAACGGAAAAAGGTCATTGCATTTCATTAAGATCACAACAGGAACGAAATTATTTGTATTATTAGGATTTTATGTATTAAACATTTTCTTCCTCAAGCTAATATACATTCCACGATAGAACTATTGTAATACAAAATTAAATGAAACATTAAAACCAGAATTCCAAATTTCTTGTGAATCGGTTCATGTTTCTTATATGAATGTAGCCAAGAAATTTGGTGTCACAGCAATTATACTAAAAGTGAACGTAAAACTGTGCGGTAGCATCCAACCAATATCATATATAGTCTTTATTTACTTCTGAAGTTAGACCTATTAATATTCCGAATTTTATGTAAATGTGTTAAGTAGTAATGTAGTGAAAAAGTAAAAAAGGTCTCATATATATGTATTTATTATTATATATTACAATAAAGTGACAATTTTACATAAGAATTAATTGAAAAATTAGGCGTAAAAGGGGCATGGCGTTCGATTCAGATCTTATATAATTTAAGATTCCTCCTGGAATCAGATCGGTTAAGTAGTTTTATGTATGTCTCAAATTAAAATTTTGTATACTAATTATATACAAAAGAGTAAGCGTAAGAACGATCATGTCGTCCGATCATGATTTTATATAGCTTATTGTCCCACTTTGGAATAGAACTATTTGTGCTCTAAATTTCATGTAAATCGGTTTAGTAGTTTGTCCATGATTGCAGTATCTTTCATATAATTATAGGATAGGATATTGGTAAGGACAGTTTCATGAAAAGTGGCGTAAAAGGGGGATCAAGATCATATATATAGCCTACAGTTCTTTCCGAACTTAGAACTATCGGTACACAAAACAGCACGTAAATAGTTTTAGTAGTTTTTCCATATTGTGATTGCAAAGTTGGTGAAATAATAGTCTACAAAAAGTGGGCGTAAAAAGTGGAGTAACATGCAACCAAGATCTTATATAGCCTATTGTTTCTTTTGGGGTTAGACCTATTAGTATACATAATTTTATGTAAACCTTATTCTTACTGTTTTTTTGCATATTCTGTTTTGTAGTAATTTTTACACTTGTCCTAGCTATTACAATGGATCATTTGATATTAAAATATTAATGTTTTTCTTGTTACCCGAAAATTGAAACACTTCCAATGCCTGTGTTTTTTTTTTTGTTCTTTGTATATCCATCCTAAATAAATATGTATGACTTTTTTGAGGGGATGCTGAGAGGTTTACACATACTTACAAACATATGTATATATATACATATGTATATACATATATTTTTATATATGTATATACATATGTATGTGTATATCAGTATGTTATCTAGTATGAACGAAAGTATATGAATGTATGAAACGGGTCAACTGATGTTAATGCTTGATCAGCTGGAAAAAACAAAACAAATTAATTGCTAGGTCAACTATATCCGGCAACATATTTCGAACTCTCTTACACAATTGGGAAATGACCGACCGTATGTTAAGCGTTTTGACAGTATTTTATAAACACACTCAGTTTGGTATACATTCGCACGCACATTCACACAAATCACTTAGGCTATTATCCATGTAACAAATAACTGTGAACGTACATACATATATATGTACATTAGGGTTAGGCTATATCACTACGTAGTAGCCAGTAGTGTTATAATAACAAAAATATATTTCTCGGGTAATTTTGATGCAAAAACCTTCCGCTGCAATCGATTTTCTAAAACCATTCACAAAAAAATTTATATGAATTATTAATAAATTATCATTGATTTTTTTCCCTGCAAATATAGTGATCAAACAATGACAATGACAACAAATTTAAAATTTTGTTTAGAGTAAATATCGAAAACTTTGACGCATTTGCCGCGGAAACTTTTATAACGCTCGGGAACAAGTGATAGACTTTTTCGAGGTATATTATAAAGTTATAACCCTAATGTACCGTACTGTGTCTGACAAAATATGATATTATTAATCAACTAATTTAAAAGATTTTAAAGCTTTATAATTCCAGTAAAATCAAAACTTCCATTTACAATGTCGTAAATGGAAGTTTACTAAAAGCTTAAAATACATCAGCATAAGATCGATCATGTTATGGACCAGACTGTTAATTCAATAGTTCTAACAGCGTTATTGTTATTTTTAGTAAATTTTTTAGACTTATAAACTTTTTGTGTTATTTCTTGTATTGGATGCCGTTACAGTGTTTAGACTACTATAGGATTTGTTTTACTTCTAGTTTACTTTTTCATAGTCAGTAGTCAGTCCCTTTTTATTAGTACTCGTGAAAAATCAACGAGGCATTACTAATTCTCTTATTGTGTGTTGCCATCGTACATGTACATATTACTTTATACACACCGTTAGACTTTATGTTTGGTTGTGTGTATATTTACCTTTAGTAATACGTGCGTTTTCAGATGCTCAACATATATACATACATATGTATGTATATGTATTGGCCGGTAATGTTTTCAAGTGCTCACTCTTACTTAAGAGTTGTAGAAAAGTGACGCTTCAATGATTTTCAATTGAACCAACTCCTTCAATAAATGGTAAACTTGTTCAAAAAAGGTACATATTTTACAAGTTGTTATTTGATTAAACCATTATTATAGCCATAAAATAAAGTCAGAATCATTCATACTAAGTTGTGATTTATTCCAAAAAAAACTTTATAGCATATTCCCGCTCATATTACCCAAAAATGTTTTTCAAGTTCAAATTTAGATAAAGCAATAGTGAATTGAGTTTTAGAAGAGGAGAAGTAACAATTTATTTGCATTTCCATCGCATAAATAACTAAAATTGTTTGCTGATAATGATGTATGCATGCGACGCACTAAACATTTTTATGTTTAATTCTATTCTACAGATTTAAGAAATTTAAGAACAAATAATAAAATTTCAATAGTTGAGTTACACAGAAAAACAACCAGACACCGAACTCTCATTGTATAGAAATCATGTTACGAAATAATCCAATAGCATATAATTGCATATAAAAACACATATATTTCATGTACTTATGCACATACATATATGTATTTTTAATTATGACAAGTTACAGTTTTATAAACTGCTTAAAATTATCTTTGTTTTTTACTGCTACAATTTTTAACTGCAAACTAAATTAATATGATCATACTTATGTATGTCGACTTAACATTTAAATTAAAATAATTTTAAGGGTATCTTAGATATGTAGGTAAAATAGGTTAACACCTACTAATTCTCTTATCGAACAAATTAAAATTATTAAAATAAGGAATAAATTAAATCCCATTTATTTTCTAGTCATATTTGGTACATTAGAGATGCCTAAAAATAGATTTATCTTGGACGGATCTAATTTTGTTGAATAGTGTCTAAAACTAACTGGTGTAATATTTTAATTGACTGAAAAGTGCAAAGTGACGTAAATGTGTAAATGTGCTATTAAAATTATCATTTCTTAACATTTCAAATCTTATCTTTTAGAGAAAATTGTCTATAAAATATTTATATCAAAGGACAACTAATAATGATATTGACATTTTCCCACACCATATATTAAAAAATCAAAACAAATTTTTGCAATTTTTGGTAATGAGTAATGTAATGTACTAATTTCATATATTACTTGGTAATGAGTGAACGTTATCAATAACTTTAATTATTTTTTATTTTTAAATTGGATTTTTAGCCAATTATCAAAATTGTATGTCTAATAAGGAATTAGTGGCGCTAACCCTAGTCGAATTTTTCATTCTAAATAGCACTATAAAATATAATGGTAATGGATCATTAAGTAAGAGAATAGACTAATGAACACAGAAAATAACTGTAAAGAAGGTTTTAAGTCTGGGAAGGTCGGGTAAGCACATTTGTAACCAGTTATCTCTAATATTACTTGTCTACTTACCGGGTAAGTAAAGATTTTGCTGGGTTGTATTGTATTTGTGGATAGAAAATTCCTGTAACTTTGTTATTTGTCGCTGGATATTAACATTTTATACCTTGTTGGAAAAATAATTGGCTCTAGAATTTGATCGAGTGTGTGAAAATATAACTTCAAAGGCACAATTATTGAAGAAAAAAAGTCCTATTATTTACCCAATTTTACAGTTTTTAAGCGATTTCCCACTACAAAAGTAAGATCCATCCAAACAAAATCAGTATTTTTGGGCACATCTAATCTGAATACATACGTTCAAATGCTCTCATAGATGTTTTAATTATTCTCCTTTTAAGTTTTTTGTTTGTTTAATTTTTTATTTTTGTAACAACAATTTTCCATAATTGCTGTAATTCTGGTGATAATCAGGGTTGTCACTTACGACTTTCACCTATTTAAACTGGGTAACTCGTTGAATGTACATTTACAAACACTCCACATATCCAGAAAACACACTGACGCTTAAAAAAAAGGAAAATTGTACAAACATCATCCGAAGTTCTTTTTTCATAACTTTTTTTGGCTTTTGTTGTATATATTTTTTAAAAATACAACAAATGTAGAAGAAGATGAAAGCATTTGACGTTGGCATTGTTTTATGTTTTCTGGGTCAAAAAGTGGCACACAACCATTAAGAGTTAGATTACCTAAGTCGGCATTAAAAATTCCAACACATGAATACAAACATATCATACACAGATTCTTCACAGACATTGCAAAAAGTATCCACATTCTAAAAAATACAAAGCGAATAATCTAAAGTATCCATACGAGCACGTACGAAAATAAAGACGTGTATGTAAATGCTTCCATGGATGAGTTTCTGTTTGTGTTTAAAGGTGTATGTACGAAAATATGTACATTAACAGTTACTTCTATTTCTGAACAGATATTTGTACCCAGCAGTTCGATCAGACAGTCCTGAACTACCTATTTAACCTACCACTTAGGGTTACCCCTAGCCACCGACTGCCCAGGTGACTAGCTATTTTAACATGTGCATGTCCTACGTGGAAGTCAATCGTCTCCCCATAGATTACGAAGAGACAGACAAAACGCTTAAGTTGATTTTTGAAAAGAATACATCCGTGACGAAAGATGAACTAGATCCAACCAGGTGGTTAAACGTTAGAGGAAATCACTGTCTTTTTCGGATGCATTGGCTCTTTGTCGAACTGCTGGGTATAGATACATACATATGTACGTGTGTATGTAGAAGTATGTGTGCGATATTAGAAGTTTGTGTGTGTATGCGTTTAAAATTATAGTGAAATGATAAGAATATGAATGAAACGACGAAAGCGGCCTTTGTTGAAAAAATACACAACATTTCTCATACTCTGAACTCATGATAATTAAACTAAAATGATATATGAATGCATATGTATACATATACTTGTATTACCTGGATAATGCTATAAAACTCCTTTTTCACTTTCACAACCAGCATTACTTACCACTATACCCCATCATCATCTTAAATTCTTTGAAAAACTTTGTTATAGAAATATTTTTATAGAGTTTGTGATAAACTGTTAATTTGATTGCTTCTGCTAAGTTTTGTTTTTTCTTTTTTTTGTTCTTTCATTCTTTTTATAGTTTATGGGAGTTTTAATGGTTTTTGTTTGAATCATTTGTTACTTTTGTAACAGTACGAGATATTTTACCACTTTGATCAACTTTATTTGTTTTTCTACGAATACCGATTATTACTACGTCTGGATTGGATTTTCTACACATACACGTAGGTTTTCAGCATACACATAATGGCAAATGAACCAAGTTAATTTCATAAAATTTGATCACGGAACAAAATTTCTTCCTAAATGAGCTTAATTTCACAAAATTAATTTAATTACAATCAAATTTAATTTAAGAAATATTGAACACGAATCTCCTGGTTTTATCAGGGTGTCTATACATAGAGACATTATTTTAAAATAATCTTCAAATATGTATGTAGATTTTGTTTTTGTCTGTAGCAAAATCTTATTGGTTCTCTTAATTGAAATTTTATTACAATTAGTCTACACACGTCTCGAATTTAATTAAACTTCTCCTAGTATTTTTTTTAGTTTTCTTTGTTATGTTTCTAAGAAGACTTTATGTTTAAATACATTTTTTTTTCTTTTTCCTTACTCTGCTAAGACAGAATGATTTATTGTTAGTGTTTCTTTATGCATTGACCTTAAATATTGATTTTTTCTTAGTATTTGGTTGTATGATTATTTAAATTGGAAGAGTGTCAATTGTGTCACCAAATTTGTAAAAAAAATATTCAGTTAAGAATTATAATAAAGACTAGACTCTTCTTAAATATTTTCTTAGCACTTTCGCGAATCTGTTTTTATCTAAGTGAAATTTAAATTGTTAATTTAAATTGCATAAAAAAGGATATTTTCAAGTAAAATGGTAAAGGAAATGTAACTGTTTAGAAAAAATCGAACAGTTCTATTACAATAGAATTTGGTTTCTAAACTTTAATTTTCTTTTTGTTTCTGGTAATAATGGCTTTTGGTGGTTTTAGACCATCTCATTTGATTTCTTTTTATATCCTTTCTTTTTTATGTATTTTAACTTTTTATAAGATTTTCAGTATGATACATTTCTTGTTATTTGCACTAATAACAACTACAAATATATACATACATATCTATATTTATCTGTTAACGTCAGGTTGTCAAAGTCTGGAATAAAAAACAACGAATGAAATAGACAAATACTTTCATGCGTATACAAATTGATTGCATGGAAAAGACAACAACTAGAAAAAATCGACTCAATAAAAATCTATTGTTTTAGAAATTGTATACACTGAAAATAACCCATGCTTAACTTTAACAAAAAAAAATCGTAACTAATAATTTTCGTAATATTTACAAAAATTTCGTGCATAATACGAAGGAAAGGGTTAGATTAACCCTTTCCTATTTTTACGAAAGTGCGAAAACCTTTTGTAATATATTTTTTCGTAAATATTAAGAAAGGGATTTGAAAATTTTAACCAGATTACATGTTTCTCATCTGGATTGAAATTTAATTTTTATTTAAATTTACAACAAAAAATCTATCTCATAATATACATACATAGACATTTGACATTTTGAATATGCCAGTTTTCTAGTAAATATCTTTCTTTTGAGATACAGCTATATTTAACATAATTATGAAATTATGACATACGTGCCAAATTTCATCAAAAGCTTACGAATTTTCCCACAATAAGATCAAAATTAGGGAATTTTTGACATACGTTTTGTTAAAATCAAAGAAACTTTTTATGACAACTAGTAGGGTCTTTTGACCTCCAATATCTCGCTTAGCATACAAAGAATCAGTCTTAATTCGGACGACGGGACAAAATCCTGTGCTAATTTTGGTATATACATATTAAAAACAATCATTCCTTTTTATATATTTTATGAATCTGATGTTTTCTTCAAAGTTATGTAAACCGAATATGAACTTTCAGTTTCATTGAATTTCCAACAATTGCATAAAAGACAAAGTAACATCATTAAATACTTAAGTTTTAATTTATTTTTATGTTTGTTCAAACAAAAAAAAAAAAAAAAAAAAACAAAGTTTCGAAACGAATATAAAAACCAAGTGAACAATAAGAGCGACTTACATAGATAAGTAATTATTTACAAATACAAGTGTATTTGCTCTCCAAATCTGAATTCAGTTTAAGCAGTTTAATGAAAAAGTTTCAATAAAAACTGAAAAAATCTTTTTCAACGAATGAGATATTGTTAGGGACATAAAACTACATGATTCAATATACATACATAATTATATGCTTAAATATTTATTTAATTTTTTTTTTTTGCTCTAGAAACTCAAGATACTTTTGTTATCCTGGGCTGGTGTTAAAACGACTGTTTTGCCATAAAGACCATGATATGTTTTATGAACAAATGTAGTACATTATATACATAAATCCACACATAATTTATGCTTAAACTTTTGTTCATTTACAAAGTGAGGGGTAGTCTTCATCTACCACATTTAAAAATTTCTTTGCAATTGTTATACGCTGTTTGGGCAAATGTATCGTCAAGCGTTTGAAAGTACGTCAAGTATTTCAGTAGCGACAGGATTTCGTCGGTGTGTTTAATTTCTTTACTTATTTTTTTTTTTGTTTCTTAATAAGTTGTTTGAAGTGTACATTTTGTTGTTGAGATTTTCACCGTGTTATAAAAAGGAAAAAGTTATAAAGAGGCTAAAGCTGAAATCTAATAATAAATGCTTTGGAAATCATCGCACTTGTTGGCTTGATTTGCATTTGAGACAGCTGTTCGCATTCGAAGGAAAATTCCATCGAAAGTGAAATGTAAATATTGTTTGTATTGTGTTGGATGTTGGGAAAATGAAAAATCTAAACAAATATTTAAAATCCGTTCGTAAATAACATTTCATTTAAAGTGGTTGACAGCAGTAACGCCAAAATTATATCTACATATTGATTTATGTGTTTCATTATTATGTCCATCTGGTTAATGTGAAATCGTATTTTACCTCATTTTGTGCAAACAAACCTTAAGCAAGTATTTAGTATTAATAATAAAAAAATAATTTAATTTAAATTTCTCTAATCTCGATATTTATATTTAGCTATAATCTTAAAATTGCGATATGTATTATTAAAAACGTCCCAGCAAAACCTTTACTTACCTGGAAAGTAGGCAAGTAAAAGTGGAGCAAAGTGCACGTACTTACTTTTTGAGTTATAAACTACTTATTTTTGTTCGACGATGACCAACAAATAACTGGTTGCAAATGTGCTTACCTATCTTTCCCAGATTTAATACCGGCTTCACAGTTATTTTCAGTGTTTATTAGTTTATTCTCTTACTTAATGCTCCATTAACAAGTTATTTTATATTTTGAATGGTTTTTACATAAATGTGAAAATCAGTATTTTAAAACAAAATTAATATCGACTAGCGTTAGAATAACTAATTCATTTTGAAATTTGTATAGAAATGATGTAAATTAATTTACTAAAATCTGATTATCTTGAGATCCCCTCATTGACCCACTCTAACTATAATAATTAGTATGAGTATGTGTATATATTAGGATGCTTCATTGATTAATTTTTTATAATGAACTTCTAAATAGATTTTTTTATTGTAATTTGAAAGGGATGATTTTAAAAAGTATCTACAGCATTTCTGAGATGTTGGGGATATAAAGAAAATTTTACTTATTTTTATTTAGGGTGACAGTACGCGGTATATGAAAAGAGATGAGGAAAGTGTAGTGATTGTCGATGAAATGTATTGAGCACTAGCGGGCGGAGATAGAATGAAATGATATACCCTTGAAATGAAAAATATACTCTTCCGACAGAGGACGAGTTAGTTGACAAGTACGCATTTTCTTAATGACCTTCAGTGAATTTATTTTTAAATTATTGTTCTATAATTAAAAATTTAAAAATTAAAGTGTGGTAATAAACTTGTTAATACTTTAATGTAAATAAATTATTTAAAATGTGAGTCAGAGGGAGAGAAAAACTACATTTGAAATGGACAAATGTGATCGAAAATAAATTAAGAAGTACATATTTACATACATATATACAATTTTAATAAATTATTTATATGTTTACTGTTATATTTTTGACCAGAGTCCTGATCATTGGAAATTGGTTTTAATGAAGCTTTACTTAATTTCTACGTGCATACATACATATGTATGTACGTACATACATTGTACGATAAATTTTATTGGAACCATTATACAATTTATATTATGTTCCTATTTCATGCAATAAAATAAAGGTGCTAAAACCAAAAAGATGCAAACAAGTCGAACTCGATTGATTGTAGATTTCATACTTATTTTGTTTGGCAAATTGCCTGCATACAATCATAGAAAAACATTGCTTCCATAAATCAAATTCGTTCAATCTAATTTGTTTAAAGTGCTTGCATGACTTTTATTCGCAACCAAAAAAGTAATCAAAAGAAAATGGAAACACACAGCCACAGACGTTGAGAAAATCTTATTCATTTCAGTTGGTTTTTCTTTTTATTTTGTATACTTTTTTGGCACACGTAAAATTGATATTAAGAAGTAATAAAATCATGTTATTGAAACTACATATTTACTCATAAGGATGTGAGTAATAATATTATCAGGAAGACGAAAATATATGTATGTATTTATAAATAAGTAGTTTAAAGTATCATTTAAGTTTATAACTCTGTGTGTACCTTTATTTCAACTTTTTGGCTTACATGACTACAATTATTTTGTACTCTATTTTTCGTTTCAATTGCTGTTTTTGACATAACGATGAATTATTTAGCAAAAATCTATGTCTGCCCATAAACGTTCTCATAACTTCGTAAATAAATTTAATAAGAAGTAGGTATTTAATTTTTTATAAATTTCTTGTTTTAATCCTTTTTCAAATTAAGTAAGGCGAATTTAAGTATAATATAAAATTTTGTTATTATCTTATCATATACATATATAGGTAAAGGCGAAATTTGTACCACTTTTATTCGTTTGATAAATAAATTTTACGAATTTAAAAATTAAATTAACATAAAAGTGAAATATATACTTATTTTCTAAAGCGTAACAATGATTCACGTCTAATTTATATTGCAAATATCTACAAATGTACAGTACTTTGGTTTCGTAACTACAATGGAGGCCAAAGGTTTAATTTTTTAATGCCGAAAATATGTCTATACATTTTTATGTTTAAGGGTTAATTTTGTTTATTTTTTGATGTCATTATAAGCATGGGTTTTTATAATACTCTTTCCCAAGTTTAACTAAAATCGATAGAAAACTAGATAATGTTTCAGTAAAGCTTCATGAACATTTCCCAACTACAATTCGACCTTCACATTTTTATTGCATTATACGATTTTACTACAATTTTGGATATACATACATACTAACATATGTTTCCGATACATAGATTAAAATATTCTGTATCACATTTTTTGAATGACATAACAGTAAACTATTAAGACTAATTTCTCAAAATATTAACAAAATACTGATTAGCTGTGTAATATCACTATTTTGGACTAGTTTTACAAATATACAAATATATTAAACATTTTTAACCAATTTTTCCGTTTTATGAATTTAGCTGTAAAATGTTTTCAAATACTTATTTTCCCTTTAGAACCGGATCAAAGGAAATTATTAAAATAGTTTTTTAACCATTGGACTTATGGTTTAACCGGTTTGAATTATTTTTGTTTACAAACAGTTAACGAAAACAATACTAAGTATCAGACGCCAAGAAAATTATAATATGAACCTCCTTCTTTATACAATTTTGTATCTTTAACAAGATTGTGAATTATGAAATGGCCGCAAACATATTTTTTTATGGTCACCGATTTTAAAGTTATGTTACTTATTTGAAAGAATTCACTAGTAAACCTTTTTAAATAATTATAACTTTTTCGTTTTTAATGTATCCGACTGTGTGCACCAGATCAATTTTTCTGACCCAAAGTCCGATATTTTGTTCAAAATTTATGAACAAAAATGTTTTGAAATATGTGTGTGTATTTTTGCTTAAAGTCTATAGTCATCTAAACGGAAAGACCGATTTTCGTGAAATTTTCACAGTATCTTCATAAAGTCTGAAAGGAACTAATGATAATTTACTTAAAAATTTGTATGATAAATAATTTACATAAAATTTAGGTAATCTTATGCCTAAATAAGATTTCTTAACATAGTAAAATCAACATGACCAGGTCCTAGATCTGAATTTTTACGTTCTCCTTTAAACGATTAAAATTTGAGACATCGAATCTCAAAAATCAAAGCAAAATCTTGTGATAGTGCAAATTTTGTTGGTTCGCAGATTTATTTCAATAGTAAAATTCAAAATTTTCGAAAGAATGTGTAAGCTATATGTGATTGGAATGGTCAGTGGTTTCATTAAGACATTATATTATAAAAATATATAAAAGTCGTTCATATGACACGAAAAAACATAAATTTTGTCGATCCGTGTATACACAAGTCTAGTAACGGTATTTTTGTATATCAAAAAGAACTGAGAAAAGTAAAATAGTATTGAATTTTCCATGCCTGATCTTTATCGAGATGGTTAATTAAAACTTAAATGAATGTGTTGCAACTTAAATGAATGAAAACAAAAATTATGCATCTATTGACATTTGCGTTTTATTTTATTCTTTTACAAAACTTTCATTTGCACTTTAATCACTTTGGTGAACGTATGAGAGTATATACATATGTATGTACCTTGTACATACATTTATAAAGACTTATAAATGTATGTATGTATAGAATACTGAAACAGCAACTCGTCATACACACACATGGATAATCACGTATGTATGCACGTGAATTCACGGATATGCGTGTACTAAGGTGGACCCGTTTGTGGATGAAAAATAAGGTGTCAATGTTCCCAACTAAATTAAAGTTTAATTGATTATATGATACTGTTCCTCAGATTTTCTGTCCTGTCAGAAATATTTGGTGGAATTGGAGCATAAAAGGTCCTTTTTTAATTTACATGATTTTTTCATATTTCTCACAAATAAATGTTTAAATGTATTGTATGATGCTAATATTGGTATCAAATGAAAGTTGGAAATATGTGCAGACAATAAATTTAAAAAGAAATTCAATTTAATAAAGTCTCATTTTCAAAACAAAAATTTTTAACTACTTTTTTGTGGCAAATTTTCTATAAGCTTCCAATTTTCTTTTAATACCGATGAATTGAAATAAATAATATTTTGAAGCGGAGATTTTTAGCTTCATTCGATATTAATATTATTATAAATTTTTTCATATAAATTTTTAAGAGTTTATTATGAAAAACAGAGTTAATACAAATGGTACACAGTTTCTTGTACATATAGATTTTTTCTAATAACTTCGAAAAACAGATAAACCCGTTTCGGTGAAATTATATACGGTTTATAATATAATAAAATATTATTTACATTTACAATATTTTTTACATTAAATAATTATATGTAAAATTTTAAAAACCTAATAATCACAATATTTGTAATAATTTAGGAGTCGTTTGAATAATTGTTATTTTGCCATTACAAGCGTATCTCAAAGACATTTCATAAGATACCAAAATTCCATTTTGGAGCCACCCTAGTGTACATGTGATGTTTTAGTCGTTATAGTTTGAATATATTCTTCCATGCACACGCACTCAAGCAAATTCGAGCGAATATGTATACGTACATTTCCATATATGTATGTATGTTTGTACGAATATATGAACAATTTTGAAGTGCAATTATGAACTTTAATCGAAAAAGTTTTATAAATCCTCTTTTTATATGCATATCTTTTGTCCCCCTCTATATCATTCTCTTTATTTTACATTCATTGTTTTTATATAATTTTGACGCAGTGTTGCCAAATATTCTAGGAAAAAGCATTAATATATGTAAAGATATTTTCAGAGTACAATACTGAGTATTAACACATTTCAAATTAAAAATATTATGAAAATAATTCGAAAGTACGAAAAGTACACGTTTTTATATATATTTTTTTTAATTGATACTTTTGAAAATCAAAGTACAAATTATGGTTAGACCAGAATATAGTATTATGATACAAACATTTTTGACAATTATTAATACTCAGCTTAATACCCAAGCTGCATTCCGATCTGGAAAATCTTGTCTTGACCATGCAAACAGCCTCAGGATAATTATCGAACAGTCCGTGGAATGGTGCTCTTGCGTATACCTTATATTTTGGCCCGAAAGAATAAACACTGATCTCTGGCATACCACCTAACAAATTTCCATTCTGACAGAGATACGTAGACGCTAATGGCGCTGGATCGGGCACACACTCAGAAAACCTTCAGATGACATTACAAGAATGGCTATCTATTGGAACCCCCAGGCCCAGAGACGTATTGGTAGACCTGCCCACACATGGATAAGACTGCTCGACTATGAAATTAGATGTCCAGGTTGTGGTTGAAGTGAGATAAAACGTATGGTTAACGTGAGAGATGATTGTAAAAGTTTTGTTGCGGCACTATGTTCTTATAGGAATTACAGGAAATAATATGTAATAGTACTTAGTATTGTAGTCTGAAAATACTTTAAGGACTATAATTGTAGGTGAGTATTATCTATGGTGAAAGTTTACAGACTTACACCGAAAATAATCCAAGCCTAATATTTATTTTTCCGATCTCTGTGTGAATATATTTTATTAGATATAAAGAAAAAAGCACTTAGTTAACATCAGTTTTTTTTTTGTAACGATGTGCGAGTATGCATGTTATTATGAACAAGTATTACATTCAAAAAATATTTGTAATTAACTTACATATATGTATGTATATGTAAATAGCTATGTATATATATACTTAAACTTATATGTATAAATGTGTTATACATATAAGTATGTACATTAGGGTTTAACCAAAATTGGGACCTATCACTACGTGATAGCTAGTAGAGTTCTAATAAGGAAAACCTTTTTCTAGGTTTTCTAGGTTTTCTAGGTGCAAAAACCTTCCGCGACATAAACTTTCATGAACAAATTTATATGCTTTTGTTATAGTAAAATCAACGTGATGGGGTTCTAAATCTGGAAGGGCGATAAACCGCAGCCCATATTGCTGCTTTTTCTTCGCATAAAGGTCATGTGTCCTACAATGGAAAGTGTCGTATCAAAAATTTGTATTAATAAATTTAAAATTTGGTAAGAGTAATTATCGAAAACTTTAAAGTATTTACCGCGGAAACTTTTTTTAAATTTTTTAAAAGTATATAAAAGTTATAACATTAATGTTTATACAAATATGTACATATGTATGTATGTGAACGTATAATACTCGTACACAAAAGTTATTTTTTTTGAAAAAAAATTGCAACTTATGCCCTACGGCTTTTGTGCGATAAATATAAATGATAATAAAAAATTATTAAAAATATGAAAATAATAATCATTTCATACGAGTACAATCATACAGAATGTATAATAGGCCTGCCCTAATAATAACATTTTACTTTGACATACATGTATAATCTTTTATCTATGTACATATTTATAATAACTTAAGATAACTTTATAGGAAATATAATGTATTTTAACGTCAGCAATAGATTGTATTCCATAAAAATTAAAAAAAAAATTAGGGTTGAAACTCATAATCCAGTTGGCATCTAAGAAAAGATTTAAATGGATGTCAGTCTACTACACAAAAATGTACAACGCTTACAAACATATTTGTTAATTTACCTTTAAATGTCCATGCGTGTGTATTGAGCGAAAATTAATATTGAAAGTTGTAGAGATAGTAAAGAAAAAAATTTTTAAATAATTTTAAATCGGAAAAGAACAAGTAAAATATATAATGTTTTTAATTAAAGAAACATTAAAGCATATATTTAAAGAATTTAGATACATTATTTAATGTGTATTTATTATTTTGATTTTGTTGGCATTAGATCTCAGAAATGTTGATAGTGTGAAAAGCATTATACAATGAATTGCCATTTTTATAGATTTCATAAACTTGTACTAGTATTGAAAAGATTCAAAAATTCTTTCAACATTACACCATTTATATTTGAACTTTAAATTAAGTTTTGAATTTGGACTATATGGGTCTACCGTTTTGATTTAAAATAATGACCTATACGCGAAATCTGTTCATTGAGTACCATAGATATCCTCGTCGCATCTACAAATTATCTCTTTAAACTTTGGGATATTAACTTTTGAATTTTTTCGCCCTAGTCCAGTTTTATGCTAACAGTATTACCGTGTTAAAATAATGATTTAAAATGCTAATGATGTAAGATGTAAGAATGTAAGATTTTCCTGAGTTTATATGCGTTTACATATATATACAAATAATGACTTGTTTCTTGCTCAATTATGGCAGGAATCAGTGTAAAAACAAATATAAAAAAACAACATTTTCGACAACACTTACATATACGAGTATTCACTTGCACATACTTGTACATCCATGGAAAGATATTATTGTACTTCATTCAAGTTATACTTACTCATGTAAGTACAAAGGAACTGACACATCATCACATATACAATACATATGTGTGCATAAAAGACAGGACTAGCAGTAGAAATCATTTAAGGTAGATGTGCAAACATTATTGTTGTTGTTTTCGTTATGCAACGTGTCGATCAGGTTTTGGCTTCGTTTTCCATTTCCATGTATTCAACTGTTTATGTTAAAAAAAACGGAAGTCGATCAAATCATCCAAAATAGAGTCAGTCATTCTATTCATTTTGTTTATATAACTATGTACATAGATATGCCAGGAATAAGAGACACCGACAGACAAATGGAAGGGAGGACAGGCAAAACAAACAAATGAATGAAAGAACGAACGAATGAAAGTAGTAAAGAAACATACAAAATGAGTACGAGAATATGTTTGTTCAGATATTATAGACACCAAAAAGCATATTGAACCACAATCGAAGCAGAAAAATAAAAGCATTCAAGCGTTAAAGGAAATAAAACTTAATACTTACATACATACATGTGTATGTACATAAAGAGTTGCACATACGTGAATAGACATGATAGAGTGGTTGTATGTATTTAGAACACATTTTAGTTTTTACTAGGGTATTCATTCATATTGTTAAAACAAAATTTATATAAAAAGGAACAAATACTAAAATTTAACAAGTTTTTTTAACAAAGTAGTTCGAAATTCAGTTATTAAAAGATATTTATATATGGACATATAGAATGTGATGAAATTTTATAAGGGTCGGGCCATAAATTACACTACCTACCATATAATCTTACATAAACATCATGACGTTAATTTCTAGCATTTTACAAGTGCTACAAGTGTCCCGAATCGAAGCCCTCCTAAAAGTTGGTCTCCGTCAAAGTGTTCAGGACAATTTGATACATATTTCACGTCTCACATACTTAAATTCGATTCGAAATTTAAATGGATACCCTAACATTTCCGCATGTGCATATGTACGTATCTGTTGTGTACTTTTATAGTTATTTATAAGGAAAAGTGTTAAAAAAATAAACATTAGAAAAAAACTACTTCTTTACTTTTTCTTACTTCTCAGATTATTCATAATTCCAAGCCTTTTATTGCAATCGTACATCTGTCCACAACATAGTTTTTTTGTCAGAAGAGCTGATATTTTTTTGTATTAAGAAATACAATTTTTAGTGCAAGTCAAAAACCTTTTTGTTGGTGCAGTCTGTAGAACATTTGACTAACAAACCGAAGTCCCTGGTTCGTATTCTAGCTGGCTCTTTTTATTATTAAAAAACAAAACAACTTATTCAACAACTGTTTTGTAAGAGAAATTGCAAGTACTTCTTTAACTCCCTGTTTGTAAGAGTGCGTAGAAGTACTTGCCTCCAATGACATCACCGTGTTAAAATAATGACTTAAAATGCTAAAGAAGAAGTAGTGAAAAGAGGTTTTATTAGCATTTTAACTCATTACTTTTCAATGTAAGTTTTTCCTGGGTAGTTGCAAGAATACCAAAAGATTCTGCGTAATTGTTTAAATACGTAACCCTACCAGTACTGAATGGAAAAATTATTGAAAAAATATTGTCTCCAGTATAAACTGTGAATGTTAATAACAATCATAGAGATCAGCAGTGTCTGATTTTGTATGTGGATGCACGTATTAAACAAGTTTCAATTATTTTTTTGTTTCATTTTTATATGAATTAGAGTTTATGTATGAATGAATTAGGAAAAGCTAACACCATTGTCGTCATTGGAATCAAAAGCAATGCCAGAAACATGAGAATCTTTCCAACATAATCACATTGTAGCAACAACTACTACACGCTACGCTCACATGATTCAAATATTTGATTAAATAAGTGATTAAGAGTGGTGTTTAACCGAAAAAAATAAGCTTAAACCAGGTTTCTAGTAGGAATGTGTAAAAATTGTTTCCCCTTTCGTTCAGTTTTGGAGTTGTGGGATTTGATTTAATATTCATATAATGGTAACATTTAGAGTCGAAATTCCTTTAAAAATGCCTGGAGGCCTGAAAACATGGTACTGACTTGTACTTACTCAACAACATGAGTAATTACTACTGCATACCATCTGCGTTACTTAGAAGGAGTCAAGTAATGATTTACAAATAATATATTTTGTAAGTACTTACTTTTTAGCCTAAACATGTTGATTTCGAAATTTCTTTTTAACACAATCGATAGACGCAGTGGACGCCTCATATGTCATCTCCGTGTTAAAATAATTTTATAAAATATTTTAACAATATTTTTACCAGTATCCAATACAAGAGATAGATTAAAGTAGTCGACAAAAAAAGCTTAGAAATATAAAATAGAACTGGTTCAATGTGCAGAGTCTTTACTTACAATTGTATAAAGCTGAAGAAAAGAAGATTAACGTTGGGAATAACACAAGCACATGCTCTCTTATAAATATGTAAATTACCCTGTTGGCCAAATCTTCAAGTCATAATCGATGATGCTTGCAGAACAATGTTAATCATAATTGATAGCAGGAGCAAATCAATGACGAATTTTTCGAACAAAGGGCACTTTTTTCGTTTCCGAAAATGTGAGTGTCATTACCTGCATATAGCCGTTGACGATCAGATAAGTAATAATGGGTTTAATTGACGACTGTTTAGCGACAGTATCCTTTCATAATGTCGTTGATGATAGTATAGATAATTCTATTTTTATGATATACGAAAATATTCCCAATCTCTTTTTTGTTAGAAATATCAAAATAATTTTTGTTTATTGTTTCATTTCTATGGATGGTATATTAATAATTAATATCAATATTAATCTGTTAATCCTTGTTTTATTTTCTGGAATTCGACGGTTTTGGTGTAAATATTAGCTAAGTAGTTTCGAAGATTCTATATAAAATACATAATAGTAGTTTTATTATAAATTAATAATTACCGTAGCTCATATTGTGATTAAAAATGCTCAAGTTTAAGAAAGGTTTCTCATGCTTACGTCTACATATTAAACTCAAAACACGAAAAATTGTTTTGTTATGAAAGTTATTCTAAACTTGTGTACAGGACAAATTTGAAAGATTCCTGAAGACAACATCGATGAATGTGGCGATCTGGCTAACTGGGTGTCTGCGCTGATGTATCTATGTATATTTGTATTTGTATTAGACAGCTACACAATTTAAAATATAATGATCATGACGAGAAAGTCTATGAACTTCTTATGGATTTTAGTGCATTACATAATGAAAAATGTTTTTTTTTTTTTTTTATACCCACCATCAAAAAAGATGGGGGGTATATTGATTTTGTCACTCCGTTTGTAACACATCGAAATATTGGTCATAGACCCATAAAAGTATTTATATTCCGGGTCCTTATTAAATTATAAGACGATCTAGCCATGTCCGTCCGTCTGTCCGTCTGTCCGTCCGTCCGTCTGTCTGTTGAAATCACGATAGGGACCACACGAGAGGAGCTAGACAGTTGAAATTTTGCATAAATATTCTCTTTTGTTAAGGTTTGTTTGGTATTGAAAATGAGCAATATCGGTCCAATTTTTCGGATAGCCCCCATACAAGTGGGCCTCCAAAAAACAGCTTTAACGGGCATAACTGTTTTATAAGTAAGAGTATAGCAATGAAATTCGACATAAAGAAGTTTAATGTGAGCCAAAATCTTTCTACCAAATTTTTGAGGATCGGCCTATAAATGACCCTACCCCCCATATAAGGTCCCCTTATGAAAATTACTTTAACACTCATTACTGGTCCCAAAATGCAAGTATAGCGATGAAATTCGGTATAAGTATGTTTCTTACGAACCAAAATCTCTCTACCAATTTTTTTTAGGATCGGCCCATAAATGACCCTACCCCCTATATAAGGTCCCCTTTAGAAAATGACTTTAACACTCATTACTAGCCTAAAAATTCGAGTATAGCGATGAAATTCAGTATAAGTAAGTTTCTTACGAACCAAAACCTTTTAACCAATTTTTTTTAGGATCGGCCCATAAATGACCCTACCTCCTATATAAGGTCCCCTCCTGAAAATGACTTAAACACTCATTACTGGCCCTAAAATGCAAGTATAGCGATGAAATTCGACATAAATAAGTTTCATGTGAGCCAAAATTTTTCTACCAAATTTTTTGAGGATCGGTCCATAATTGACCCTACCCCCCATATAAGGTTCCCTTTAGAAAATTAGTGTTAAAGTACTGGTCCAAAAATGCGAGTATAGCAATGAAATTCGGTATAAGTAAGTTTCTTACGAACCAAATTGAAAATTACTTTAACGATCATTACTGGATAAAAAATATGAATATAGTTCAAAAGAGCTCTGGCCATAATTGACTTAAGCCATATTCCAAATATCACGCTGATGTTTATAGGGGAGCATTCCTTTTACAGCATACGGTTTGATGGTGGGTATATGAGATTCGGCACAGCCGAATATAGCGCTCTTACTTGTTTTTTTTTAAGGAAGTGTTCGAAGGATATTATCTTTTTGATTATATAGTGCTATCAAATTCTAAAAAAATTGAGCTTGAAATGTTCATTAACAATTTTAAAAATGAATAAAAAAGTAAGAGTGTTATATTCTATGCTATGCCAAATCTTATATAGCCATCATCAAATCATATATTACAAAAATTAATTCGGCCATAGATATAGGTAAATAATAACATCTGGGTGATTTTCGGAATATAATTCGAATTCTATCGAATTCGCAAATGATTTTTATATTGGAGGTAGTGTCAATTATAGCCCGATTATCATAAAATTTGGTATATAGGTTTTTGTTTCTGTAGAATTTGAATTTCAAAGTTATTTAAAAACATAAGATCAAAAACTAGCATATAATGTAAAACTGTAACAATAAATAACACTGTATTACAAATGCTAACAAACTAATACTTATGACAATTCTATTCCGATAGAGTCCATAGAATTCGAATATATTTTTAATTTTTTTCACTTCTTAAGATTAACAATTTTAAAAAATTATAAGTTGGCAAATTGCCAATTTTTTAAAAAGTATAATATTGATTGAAAATTTCGTATAAAAGTATCAACTTTTTTTTATAATGTTTTTATTTTTTTATATTTAAGGGGAATTTGTATTTGTTTTATTAGTTTCAATATTCTGTAGCAAACAAAAATTGTAAATTGTTTTTTGAAGCTGTCTAATATCTCCCTATTTAATCGAAAAACGACTTATTTAATTTTTTTCATTTTTCAAAGTCAGGAAGACTATTCTGAAATATATACATATGTTTTTCCCAAGATTACAACGAAACAAAATTGATTTGTTAATCTTAAATCATTCTATTTTCTTCTCGATATAGTGAGATAAGTTCTTTCTACAAAAGACAAATAGACGGAAATGCACATACAAATGTATGTATGGCAGTTTAATGCTGAATGAATTTGAACAGTTTTTATGCGCTGTTACTACAGTTTAAGTTGATGGGGATTAATATTTATGAAAACTTATGATACAAATATAAAAACACTGGAAGATAATTTTGTACAGTTCTATACAGTCACCTCCAGATTCTAAGGATTAACTTAGAGGTAAATTTTCAGACGATTAAAACAACAGCTATATACATATGTACATACATAGTTATGCCAGGAAAATTGTTCATTGTTTAAATACATTATTTAATATCGAATAATAATTTAATTTAAGAATTTACTGGTCTAAATTAGACTTTTCCATTTTGGGTGTATTTTTCTACTCATTAAATTTTGCTGAATTTGTTTTCATATTTTCTTTAACTATATACCTACTCGTTATGTGCGACCACCACTATTCAAGATGATGTCGAAAGTGAATGTCAATTATTTTTTGAATCTTTAATTTAATCTGCATTTCCAAGTGTCGTTTACTAAATTTTTATATTTGTTTTGTCGTTGTTTCCACCATGATTTCTTGTTTGTTCTGCTCAGTGTTTTTTATTTATTTTTTTATAATGAGATTTTTGTATTGTATTCTTAAATATAATGACAAGCCTCAATAGGACATGACTTGTGTTCATAACAATTTACTTTCACAAACAAAGCTAAAACAAAACCGAGTGGTGGTTGGATGAATAGAAAGACGTTCCGACGATGATGATAGCGTGTAGTTGCTAACATTAGTGACAGTTTGTTGTTGTTTATTGTACATTAAAACGATTAAATAGGTGCAAATTTTATGATATTCATGCAAATGAAAAGCGAAAGGAAAATATATACATATATTTTTCATAATGACCATTAACAAGGACATTAGCAGTAAGGTCTATACTTAATGTCAAGAAAGAAGGACAACGTTGTCAGACAGAGCATCACTTAAGGAGACATTCGTGGAAAGAAGAATCAAATAAATGAAAACTAATGATGTGTTTAATTAACGTCAGTGTAAATGGAAATATTTTTTTTATAATTTAAAATTTTTTAAATAACTTTAAGGTGCTGTTTCTAGATAGCATGCGAACACTTTGAGTTAAAATTTTATTTGTATTTTGTTATTGTAACAAAAACAAAATACATTTAAAATTTTTACTCAAAGTACTCGCACGTTAACTGGAAACTACACATAAATCTTTTCCATATTTGAAAGAATATATTGGAAAATACACTTTGTAATCGACTTTTGGCACGGGTTCCTGTTATCCGATTTGGATAAAATTTTACACTAGTTAGTTCTAGTCACATGAAAATGAGCAAAATGATAACCATCCAATCAAAATTCAGACTTTTTGGTCTATGTATGTAGTATGTATGTATGTATGTATGTAGTATGTATGTATGTATGTATGTATGTATGATGTATGTATGTATGTATGTATGTATGTATGTATGTATGTATGTATGATGTATGTATGTATGTATGTATGTATGTATGTATGTATGTATGTATGTAGTATGTATGTATGTATGTATGTATGTATGTATGTATGTATGTATGTATGTATGTATGTATGTATGTATGTATGTATGTATGTATGTATGTATGTATGTATGTATGTATGTATGTATGTATGTATGTATGTATGTATGTATGTATGTATGTATGTAGTATGTATGTATGTATGTATGTATGTATGTATGTATGTATGTAGATGTATGTATGTATGTATGTATGTATGTATGTATGTAGTATGTATATATGTATGTATGTATGTATGTATGTATGATGTATGTATGTATGTAGTATGTATGTATGTATGTATGTATGTATGTATGTATGTATGTATGTATGTATGTATGTATGTATGTATGTATGTATGTATGTATGTATGTATGTATGTATGTATGTATGTAGTATGTATGTATGTATGTAGTATGTATGTATGTATGTATGTATGTATGGTATGTAGTATGTATGTATGTATGTATGGATGTATGTATGTATGTATGTATGTATGTAGTATGTATGTATGTATGTATGTATGTATGTATGTATGTATGTATGTATATCCAGACTTTTGTTCAATATAGCAGATACCTTATAGAAAATTCAAGTTTATTATGCATTTTTGTTAATTTCTTGGAGAATTAAATTGAGCATTTGAATATGCAATTGTAATTATCTATGTCAATATTTCATGATTTTAAAGATACGATATTTCATGAAGAAAGATACGTACTTGCGTAATTTATATTCATATGTATGTATGAAAGGTACAATAATGTTTTAGTTTATTTTTTAACAGACATATGTATTTACATACAAAAAAAAAAAAAAAAAAAACTGCAAGTATTTAAAGGTGAACAAAAGAAGCAATGAAGATTGGGTAGGGAATTTTGTTTTTCATCTTGTACAGGTAAAAGTTTTTCTGTATAAACATTATTATGGTGGTCAATAAAATTGTTCAAAATAAAACGAAAAGGAAACAAGTAACTATGAAAGTCATGTCCCACTATATTATACTCTACATAGGTATATTTAATTTTATTTTTGTGTATTTTGATACACATAAAATTTGGTGAATGGTTCATGAAGTGATTCTTAGCCGGTAGGTATACTTTAAGATGTATGTCGGTCCAACATTTTAGTGTATAACAAACATCTGCACAAACCCTTAATATCTTCCCCACAATAGTGGTGTAGGGTATATTTAGAAAACATAAGGTGCAGCTTGGAATTAAACTTATTTGTCGCCATAATGCTGTTGTGTCTTTTGTGGTATTTCGTTCATTCTTTCTTGTCCTGTCATGCAGTGCCGCAGAGTCCGCGTCTTGTATATTTTTGTTTTTTGTTGAATAATGGCTGAAATTGTTATTGTCTTAATGCCAGAACACATGTGTGGAGGTAAGAATTGTTACTTAAGTTTACTCAACTTAACGTACATTAATAAAATACACTTTTGTCTTTAAAAATAGTAGTTGTCTTTGGTTTTAATAAATTCATTTTAATTTTTTCATTTATTAACTATGTATAATCAGTCTCAGCAGTTGTAAGATTGATTACATATTTAAAACATAATTATAACACGGAGGATTTTTAATAAATCTTTGTAGGTGTATACTTTATTTGTAAAATATCTACTTTGCAATATTGTTTTTAAAATATTCCCAATAAGCACTCAAAAATTATAAATTCAAGTGCTTGAAATTTAATTATAATTCAATTTTAATTCCAGTTTTATTTTCAAGTAAAAGTCAAATAATGTTTTCAAACCAAATTTTCTTGTCAAACTTGAAAATAAATTAAAAATATTAATAATAAAAATGTTCATATTTTTACTTCAATAATAATAAATTAAAAATATTAATAATAAAAATGTTCATATTTTTACTTCAATGCAACAAAATAGAACAGCAAATGTTGGTGTCAGAATTTATAAAAATCAATGAATCCAATTGCAATAAAAGGTATGTATGCAGATTAAACCAACCCAAAACGGGATTAATGTAGAAAATATTCTTTGATATAGGCACGAATGTATATAGAATAATGCAAATATTTCTGGTTGATGCGTTCTTTCAAGATCTTTGCTGATTTATTTGTAATGTTAAAGAAACAGAGTGATCCTGTAAATTATGTTTTATACAAGTTTTTGCCATGTAAAATGTATAAATATGTATGTAATTTTGTCCTCATTCATTTCTTATTTATTATTAATAAATGTCTTAATTATGTCTGTTAAATTTTAAGATATGTGGTAGTATGTTACACCTACAGCTAATACATATGTACATAAATATATATACATATATGTATATTATAGGTGCTTGAATGTAATTACTTTTTCGATAGGAATTACATTAAAATTCAAGGTTTGAATTAAACTGTATTTCAAAGATTGAATTTAAGCATTTTTTCTACTCGAGTTGTAATGTTATTCAAGCCTTGAATTAAACTGTAATAACATTATAATGTTCGACTTGAATTCAAGTTTCCTTTTCACTGGAGAGTGCTATTGAATTAAAGTGTAATGCAAGTGTATTTCAACACTTGAAATTTGAATGTTTGACTGGAATTAAATTTGATTTACACTTTAATTCCAGCAAAAATGCTTATTGGGTTAAGTTTTAAGTTTAATTATCAATTTTTATAATCATTTTGAGTTTTCAATAATTTTCATTCACATTTGAAATTTTAACCAGTACACATTAAAAATAATTTAATTTTATAAAAAAAATAAAAATATAATTTAATTAAAAAAATATTAAATATCACAAAGCTAATTGTTTTCACCATAAACTTAAATCTATAGATTTGTTCCATAAACGCGCCTAAGGTTGTTACAAGTGTCATAAAATCTTCTCAGTACACATAGAATTTACTTTACTATGTGCAGTTTCTTCATATTGTGTATATCTATTGAAAAAGTCATCAGCTTCTAGAAAAAATATATTTCTATTTATCATGTTTTAAAATTATAAGCAATAATGTTTTTGAATTTAGTGCTAATATTTTGCCCGCATGTTGGAAAAAATGTCTCTCACAAATACATTTAACCCGAGGAAAGTTGCATTTAAAGAAGTCATCATTATTGTTGTCAGCGTCATCATCATCTGATGTAGTTACCCTGCCAGCACTTTTGTAGTCGACTACGAGAAAAATTCACTTTTACAGACGGACTATAAGCAAACTACAATGTGATGCAGAGCTGTCGCAAAATTTGGTATTTGGCAACGTAAATAACCGACTTTTAAAGACTAGCTACATGCTAACTATCATGTTTTAACATGTTTTGCATAATTACCAAAAAAGAAAAAACAAAAATTTTATGAAATATTTTAATAATACAAATTTTAATTTAGATAACTAATAGTTAAATATATTTTCCTTACATTTAATTAAAATGTAATTAATTTCTACAGTAGGTAATACAAAAGAAAACCTTTAGTTGACTTTTCTGCAACTAACTTTAAGTTAGTAATAAAGAGTTAACTTTAAGCTAATTTTTAAGTAACTGACTTTAAGTTAGTTGAAAAGTCATGCAGAGACGGTCAATTGACTGTTAAAATAGTCAGTTGGCTCCATTAAAAATAATCCAAGAATCAACCATAACTAGTTGATGAAAAAGTCGGCTTTTAATGCATGTAAAGTTAATTGAGTTGCTGGCAGGGTAATATCACATGAATACGTACACATACACATATACATATACATATGAATGTATATTATAAATCTCTTTGTAAGTTTGTTTATTTAACATGCATTATGAAATTCATTATTTGATATTGATTTATATACATATGAATGTATGTATGTATGTACTTATAATTCTTAATGACCAGAAAGAAACTCACAAATATCATAGAGATATATAATGAGATAGACAAAGAATTTTTGGAGCATTATGAAATTTGTAGCTTTATGCCATCGCTTAAAACTCCGGTCACCGCCGGGTATAAGAAGCTAGTAAGCATGTATCATGTTTTTTGTACTTTTACGTACATATATTGTATATACATACATACATTTGTATTAGGATGGAATAATTTTTGTAGAAAATTATAAAAAAAATAATATTTATATTTTTTTTTATTATTAGTTAGCTCCCCCTAAATTTATATACGACAACTGTTCGTTCGGAAAACAAAAATTCTTTTTATTGTTTATTGACATTGGGCCTCAAAGTGGAGAATCTAGCTTCGTCGTTTGGGAAGCGAAATTTACTTTAATTTTTTCTTCCTTTACATATTATCTTTATTTTAATTCTTTTTATACTCACCATCGTAAAAGATACTGGGTGTGTAATACATTGTAGTACTAACAAAATTTATATATTCTGTCCCGTCTGGTGAAAACATGAAACAGAAATTTTCTCCGAAAATTCCCAATTGATGCAATTTGTTTGGTGTTGAAATTTTTCAACTTAATTTTTTTAGTGGCTCCTTATTGTTTACAAAACATCTATACGCACTTGTATATAAAAATGTATGTTATTTTTATATTTTAAAAGTATAAGAGTTTCAGGTATTTATGCTGCACTAACTTTATGCGTTTTTCATTCTATGAAATCCTGTCATAAATTCCAAGTTTTATGAAGGAAAAGAAAACAACCTATGCTGTATATATGTATGTATGTACATATATAGATATGTATGTTTGTCTAGATGTGTATGTTTTAAGCTTATACTCCTGAAAATAATAGCATTTATACATTTTATTTTGTTTGTTATTCTTCTTTTTATTTTGCAAGATACGAGTTTAAAAAATGAAGTAAAAAATGTAAAATAAAGAAATAAAATGAGATATGAATAAGCAAAACACAATGCAACCACGACCACTGTGCTGTGTACTACACAAAGTTAAGCGGATGTTCACTTATGAACACAAACTTACTCTCTCACCATGAAGCATCTCAACTTTTGCACAAATGCAAAACAAGAAATGTCATCATCTAAGTATGTTTGTGTGTATGTTCCAGTCTATATGTAGGTGTGTGCGAGTATTTATGTATAAATGCAAGTTGACTTTGGCATGGCGAAGAGCTTAGAGTTGTGAATCTATGTACTACATATATGTATGTATATATATATGTATCTATTTGTGAGGATGTGTGTATGTGTTCTCTTTATTTGTGTTAAAAAATTTTCATTAAAGTGGCATTTGAAAGTTCTGTTGCCTTAACTGTTTCCGTGTTTTTCTCAACTTTTTTTGCAACTACACTCTTGAAAAAAACCTTTATTTCCTCTCTTTTTTTGGAATTAGTTCTGTTTTCACTATGCGCCGTTTAAAAAGAAAAATGTAATAGTTTAATGATTTAGTTGTAAAGTTTAGCATTCTCACAGGAGAATATCAAAAGTGATGTTAACAGTTTTTTATCTGTTTAGCACAACTTTGAGACCATAATTTTTTACGTTAAAAATATAATAAATTATATATATTAAAATGACATAAAACTTGAAAGTTGTAATCAGCGATATTGCAGTGACACCTTTTATGTATTTTGTCTACAAAATCTAAATTTGAATTTGTTAAGGAAATGTTGAAATAAATCGGCTTTAATATACTGTAGATAATATTTGCGGTTATTGTTCTTCTATTAACATGTAATTAAATATTTTCATTTTGTGGTAAACTTTGATTATCTTACATAATAATTGTTTATATATAATATTGTAAATTTGCAATCAGTTTAACACAGAGAACATAATTTACAATATCGCATATGGTAGTTTGTACTAATAATAGTGTTTGTTTAAATGAACAAACATTCTGATAAGATACACATACATATGTATGTACATTAATGATATAACTAATTTGGCATACCACCACCAATGTTGTATAAGTAGTGAAAATAACTTTTTTAGGCCATTTGGAATTAAAAACAACAACGCACTAACACCAATTTCTAATATAAACCGAATTTTTTGTTCAATTTCTCAATTTTTTATTTTAAATACAGGGCCCAAATTATGGCATACGATATCGATCGAAATCTCCATTTAGATTGTATTGAGATTTCGATCGATATCGTATGCCGTAATTTGGGACCAGGTATTTCCACCGACATTATGTGACAAAGGCACACTTTTCGGTGGAATTGTCTATATACATACCTTATGGGTATGACTTCTTGAAGTTGTTACAAATATAAAATTTAATATACCCTAATCAAAAAGTCCATAAAAAATAATAAGAAACACAACACTCCCTCTCAAAAAGAGTTGAAATTTTTAGATCGATTTTATTGGTTTTACACAAGGAAATTTCTAAGAGTATATGTATCTAATAAAATAATCTAAGATTTGGTTTCCGAAGATATGTATATGGAGCCTCCAAATTCAAAAAAGACGGACAGACATTTGGTGTCTGAACTTGTTTAACAATCGCGAAAAATACCAACTTGCATCTTTGTAAAATATGTCAATAGTTATATCCCTAATGCACATACATATGTATATACGTATGTATTAAAGGCCTGCACAAGACAACAATAATGCGACAATTTGCTAAAAAATTTCGTGTGGCGCACACGTTATTTTTTTAACAAATTGTCGCATTATTGTTGTCTTGTGCACGCCTTTATTATGTATATATTAGAGCCCTGCATGAGTGACTTAAATAATAAATTAAAACATTTGATTTTTTTGACTGTTTGACTCACTCATTGTTTTATGAATGAAATGAATAGTATATTTGAAAATAAGGAGTGTTAGACAATACTCAGTTCAAACGATACAAGTAATTAGAGTGTTTGTGTGATTCAAGTCAAGTACTATACAGTGAGTGAATCGAGTGAAAGCAAAAAAAAAAAATATATGTTCGACAAATTGACAGATTTTTCGAATATTACTTCGAATTTTCGAACTTAATTTCAAATAGTCGAAGATAATATAGTAGAGTCATCAACTGTACTTAACACTGCCAAATTTCAGCCAATTTTGTCCACGGAAACTGGTTTTATCAGCTTAAAATTTTTTTTCGTACATCAGTTCGATTTTTTTAGTTCTTTGTTCGAATATTCGAACATAGCATTATGTTGTCAACAATTGTACTCAAGACTACCAAATTTCAGCGAATTCGACCACGGGAACTAGTTTTAAAACATTCAAAATTTTTACCATTTATTCAAGAAAAAGTTTGAATCGATTCATTCGATTCAAACAATCTATTTTGTATTGTTTTAACATAAACAAATTGTTTACTCACTCGATTTGAATGTAGTTGCACATTCACTTGATAGTACTCACAACGTTTGAGTATAAGAAAACTTTGTAAATATTATTCTAAACAAACAATGAGTTGAGTGCAAAACAATGAGTCACTCATTGTGTGTAGCAAATAGAGTTACTGATGCAGGGCTCTAATATATATACATACATAAGTAAAGAGATTTAACGTTATGAATAATTGAAACTTGGTTAGTAGTGGTGTCTACATTGACATTTCCGGTAAAATAATAAAACAACGTGCCTATTTTCATTGTTTGAGAAAACTTACTTTTTAAAAAATATAAAAGTGCATTATTAGAAAATACTATAAACAAATACTTATAGTTTCTGAAATACATTCGACTGTTTAGGTACATAAACAAGGATTCGAATAAGAATGTACAAACAACGTCTTGAGAAATTTTTTAAATATTTTTATCAGAAAATACTTTAAAATGCTGATATTTTTTACCTTCAATAATAACAAATTTTAAAATCGAGTTCAAAGAGGATCAAAGTGGTGTTTGCGCCCTTATTCGCATCCTTGCTTCAAGTATCCAAAATATATATATACATTAGAGGTGTCAACAAATATTAATTTTGCTTGGATGGGTCTCATTTTGTTCGTTAGTGTCTAAAATTAAGTGGTGTAAAATTTTAGCCAAATCGGATAACGGGAATCCGTGCCGGAAATCGATTGAAAAGTATAAAATTGGGTAAATAATAGAACATATGGTGCCTTTGACAAACTGGAGAAGATCATGGGCCTAAAGTTCAACGAAAACAATTCGAAATACTTAATTGCCAATGCTAAAACATCACAACGTATCGAACTACGCATACACATGGGAGAGCCGTAATTAATAGCAGTAATGATGTCTGTTTGAAGATTAAACGGAGAATAACATTAGCAAATAGGTGCTACTTTGGACTTAGTAAGCTACTAAGGAGCTTGTCTTACCTGTTCTTAGGTACGGCACTGAATCGTGGACAATGAAGAAGTCGGATGAGTCCACACTGACAGCTTTCGGAAGAAAATTTGTCCGTAAGATCTACGGCGCAATACGTGTCGATGATATAAAACGGAAAAGGGCGGCAAATGCCACGGTTATGATAGCCATATAAAGTAAGTAAAGTAATAACAAATTCTTACCAATTTTGAAAATATTTTACTTAATTTAAAAAAAAATACAATTGTAGTTTTTCGCTTTTAAGAAGTAATACCTATTTTTCTTTCTATACTTGGAAAATCTAGTATTAAATAGTCGGGAAGGTTAGTTAGAAATTTACATTTTTATTGTTTGATGTACATAATTCCGAAAAAATGGATTACAATGTTCTCCCCATCTTATGTAACCAGTATATATTTATGTATGTACATGGTATTATTGTAATGACTGAAGAATATATTTGCATGTCATCTCAATTTTCCATACGACCTTGAATAAAAAGCGAACCAAATGGCTGTCCTTGTGTATGCTTCTTATGTTACTACTAATTTAACAAGTCAAGAACATAAATAATATAAATAACCCCCTTATATTAAAAGTACAATGATAAGAAAATGTATTAAATTACACGCATATACATATATACATATGTTTGTACCTATGTATGTTTGTATATCTACATAGTTTCATATATGCCAAAATATTAAAGTACATAATATAATTGAAATATTTATATTGAAAACACACAAGTGTTTCCACATACTCGAATCGAGTACATTATTAAGCTAGATTTTGTTGTTGGTAATAAGTATAAAATTGAGAAAATTTGCATATTTTATGCAAATATGTGATACTATTAGGCTTACACTCAAATTATTATTTCTACATCTACATGTATGTATAAATATGTATATTTTACTGTTAAATGTTGTAGGTTTATGGGTATATAAGTATTTTAACATATTTTTGCTATATACACTCCCGCTCACTTAAATAGGTTCACTGTTTTGTTTACATTCAAATTAATTTTTTGGAAAAAATAATGGACTAATTGGTTATATTAAAATTTTATTTAATACCATGATGTCTTATATATCAGTAGATAGACAAACATTAGTGCAATACTTAATAACCGATTTTTAATAATGTTTTTTCTAAAATACTACGTTTTTGAACAATATTTTTTTGGCTCATTTGAATAGGTTCGTCATCTTTAATTGACAAAAACAACAACAAATTGCATTTTTCATGAAACTTTTTTATTTTTATAAAAATTTTTACAAAGTTTTAGAAAATATTTACTAAGGAACATATCCGCCGTTACTTGATATAACTCCGAAAATTGGAGGTGATAAAGAGTTATAAAGATTCTTAAGTAATGGCAAGGAAATTTCGGTCCAAGCCTTTGTAGTTCCTTCAATTTAGGCTTCTTTTGTGTCATACTGTCTGCCCGACCTATACACATTACGAGAAAGAATATCCGAAACCTTTTCAATAATAAATAGGTGAGAAGATTATGGAGGCCACTCCAAAATTTTTACATTCGGGCTTCAAATCCACCCTTTTACAGCCCTGGCGGTATGGATCGGGGCATTATATTTTTGAAATATCCACGGCAATGGTTCAAAGATATGCGAAAATGTGAAAAAAGATGTTTCTAGTATAGCATTACAATTATTACAATTCTTACTAGATGAAAGAAATTTAAGCTCACATGTTTCATAATATGAAATTGCCCCCCACTACATCCCATATCCTCAACAGCTATGCAAACGACCGAGGTAGAGCTCTTCCTTTCAAAAATCATAAAAATAATGATTATATCGAAATTATTAATTATTAAATTAAACATTTTTTCATCCGGAAAAACAAGATGTTGATATAGCTTTTTATAACCATGTGTTCACGTGCAAACTGAAGAGGATTTCTCTTTTTTTTATTATTTTTTTAATATTTCTAAAGCCTTGGCCGTTCTTATAATTCATTTTACTGTAGCTAGGCTTGCTGTAACACCCACTTTTTCTCTAAGTTTTGCTACAGAATCACTTGACTTGGGGGCAAATTTTATGAAATCTCTTCTGTCTGCTTTTGTTTTGACTCTATATGTAGTTCCATTTATGTTTTCTTATACAATTGCGAATAATATTCTTAATTTGTCCAATTTTTTTGCCAAATTCCTATGATTTTGGACAGTTTCCAAAAACGCTTGAATTTTGTTATTTTATTCTTTAGTTAATAGCTTACCGCAACCTATTTGTTAAAAAATATATTGTCTATATTCACAGACACTAGAATACCCAGCAAAAAAAATTTGAAGTTGTTCAAGAAGAAGGGATATGTTCATGATTTCTTTTGTACGTATTCTTGTTAATGCATTTTAAATACATGCCAAAATTCTTATTGCATACAATTCACTTGTAAAATTCTGTTATAAGAATTGTAAAATTCACTATAATTTGGTATTCTCTTAGGATTCAAAAGAAACGTGTATTTCATATAATAAATATTAAAAATGCCATTAATTTTATTAGATTTTTGTATTTAATATTTGTTAAAATTAGTAATATTAAGTCCATTTTAACATCTTGATTAATAAGAGAAGAAAATACCAAGATGGCTGAATGCTTAACGGATTTTAATGCATTTTGAAATAAACATTGTGCACCAATGAAAATTTGCATGAGAATCATCGAATGTTCACTGGTTATAAGCACTCATTTTAATGTCGTGCTATTATTCCAAATACGAACCCATGCTCGCCAATGACACGCTAATGTTAAAATCATGCATGTTTCCCCTAAATATGAACCAGTTCATTATCAGTTGAACCCATGCATATACTACTTTTTTTGCACGTCTTTTTTTGCTGGGTATGAATGGATTTTACTCACTGCCAGCAGTAAACTGATTTTATTCTGATTGAACCTAATCAAGTGAGCCAAAAAAATATTGTTCAAAAACGTAGTATTTTAGAAAAAAAATTATTAAAAATCGGTTATTAAGTATTGCACTAATGTTTGTCTATCTAGTGATATATAAGACATCATGGTATTAATTAAAATTTTAATATAACCAATTAGTCCATTATTTTTAGCAAAAAATTAATTTGAATGTAAGCAAAACAGTGAACCTATTTAAGTGAGCGGGAGTGTACTTAATATTGTATACGATTCACTCAATGAAAAGAAGATCTTTTCAACTCAAAAAAGTTATTTTTGAATAAAATTAATTTCAATGTCATTTAATTACTCAATAGTGCAAATATGTTTTGTGTATAAAAATAGCTTTCTTTCTTTGAAAATTGCATTTAATATGTATATACAAAATACCAACATATTCAAAAAGATTAAATTTTGTGTTAGGACAGAAAATATCTATGTATACAGGAAACTGTGAACCATTTGTATTAACTCTGTGTACTCAGTTTTTCATAAACAGCTTTTGTGCCCCTGTAAAAGGACCTTAAAGCTTAAAGGACATATGATTTCAAAAGATGGAATTCCAAATTTATATAAAAAATATCAAATGAAGCTGAAAATCTCTGCTACAAAATCATATTATTTATTTCAATTCATAAGGTTTAAAAAAGAAGTCCTTTTATAAGGACATAAAAACTGAGTATTCAGAATTGCTATAAATGGACTCTAGTTTCACATGCATATCAACTTTTCTATGCTTTTTTTTAAATTGATACAGGGTGTAATAAACTCCTCTCGTTTTTATGCCACCAATTTTATTTTGTTCAGTAGTATTTAATTCTCATAAAAGTCTTTAAGACCCAGTAAAATACATTGTTATTTATAATACAAGTTTGGTTTTAAACAAAATTTGTAGAAAAAAATAATATTGTTTTGATTCAATTGTTATCACGGTTACTATTTTATGGAACAGTGATCTACAAATCACGTTCACTAAGAACGACATTCATCTCTAGTACGAGTACTGTATTGTAAAATAATATAGTATTGTTATACCCTACACTATGCTTTTTTTAAATTGATACAGGGTGTAATAAACTCCTCTCGTTTTTATGTCACCAATTTTATTTTGTTCATAGTATTTAATTCTCATAAAAGTCTTTAAGACCCAGTAAAATACATTGTTATTTATAATACAAGTTTGGTTTTAAACAAAATTTTTAGAAAAAAATAATATTGTTTTGATTCAATTGTTATCACGGTTACTATTTTATGGAACAGTGATCTACAAATCACGTTCACTAGAAACGACATTCATCTCTAGTACGAGTACTGTATTGTAAAATAATATAGTATTGTTATACCCTACACCACCATAGTGGGGAGGGTATTATACGTTTGTGCTGATGTTTGTAACGCACAAAAATATTGGTCCTACACCGATCTTAAAGTATAACGATCGACTCAGAATCACTTTCTGAGTCTATTAAGCCATGTCCGTCAGTCTGTCTGGCTGGCTGGCTGTCCATGTAAACTTTGTGCGCAAGGTAAAGGTCGCAATTTTCAAGATATTTTGCTGAAATATGGACCATGCGTGTTTTTCGGCCCAACGACGAAGCCTATTGAAAATGGTTGAAATCGGTCCATTATTTCACCTAGCCCCCATACAATCCTACCCCCCGGAAAGGGCTTTTGAGTTCATAATTATGTTAAATATTGTAGTATCTCTGCAAAAACGGCAAAACTTAGTTCTGTATACGTCTTAATAATACTACCGATTTTCGTAATTATCGGACTTTATTTGACCCTAGCCCCCATACAAAGTCCCCTTCAGATGGTCAATAATTCACTAATAAACACTAGTATCACGATGAAATCCAGCATACATAACTCTAATGTAAACGTAAAGCCATGTACCAAAAATTATAAGGATAGGCTCATATTTACCCTTGCCCCCATATAACCTCTCTTTTAGAAAATTACTTTTTTCAACAAATTGTTAAAACATTTCGGAATTAAGGTAAACAACTTAAATGCCTTGTTATTAAATATAATCCACATTTTTAACATACTCAGTTGTGTAGGGTATCATATTTTTTAGCTACAGAAAAACATTATTTATCTAACTTCAAAAGATATCGATTTTTTAATATTGTCCACCTAGATTTTGATTGGGGACCACAGTGTACAGGAGCCAATTTTGAAGATCATTTGGTAAAATTTTTCAAATACTCCTCTTTTGTCGCATTGAAAATGGTTGATATGGATCCGTTATTTCACCTAAACCCAAATAATGAAATCTACCGATTTGGGCATTTTAGTTCATTATTAAATCAAATATATGTATGTATGTACTAGTATCTCACAAAAAATGGCGAATTTTATAAACATATATATCTTCTCTGAATTTAAAATTCCAAAGCATTTTTTGTCAAAAATATCACAGTAATTAAGGAAAATAATTCCCGGGAAAAACTAATATGTATATTGTGTGGAGAATATATGCATAAGTTTCTGATGTTTCTAACTTTGAAAATTAAATTTTAGTTAATTTTCTAAGATACCGTTAATCAAAACGTTTGTCCTGGAGTCAATATTTGGTCAGCTGGGTGGGTCAAGAACAGAAAGGCCCTTTTTTAAGGTTTTCGAATTTTTTCCATATATCAAACAAAGAAATGATATTCAATTTTACGTGAAAGATCTTTAAGAGGCGCTTTCAAAAAACGTTTATATGACACCAATATGAAAAAAAAAAACATTAAAAATCATCATTCTTTGATCCAGGTTATCAAATACGTACCAGGAAAAAATTTTTAGAAAACTATCTTGGATTAAACTAAACTTATTGGGTTACCTTAATATACAATCGTCACCTAAAATGCCATAACTAACCAAAAATTCAAAATCTTTGTTGTTGATTCCCATGTATTGCATCAAAACAAATGCACAAAAGAGTTGGACAGTTCTGACCGAAATTTGCGATTTCATTCACGAAAAATACAAGACCCTATCTACAAAAACATTTAAATAATAAAGACAAAAAGTCCAGTCTATTCATTTTTATATACACCATTGTGAATCACAAATCATATAATTCATTATATTCACAAATATTTCTGTCAAAATTTCAAAAATGTTACATAGGGCCATTTGCGTTTTAGGTGACAATATGTATCAATGTATGTATATTTCAGCAATATTTTTGTAGAATTTTGTCGTAAACTTTAATAAATTGTTTGGAACATTTATATTAAATATTTTTAGTTTGTTGGTAGATATGAAATATCTTGTTAGGTTTATACATCAATATACTATTAATAAAGTGTCTTTTGTAAAATATACGCTTATACTTTTGATAAAATTTCGAAACTGAAGGTAACGAAGATTTCATTATAAATAATTAATTAAAACGTCGATGGCATAAACAGAGCTTCAGTCAATAAACACACCATTAAGATTATTGTCGCTTTGATTTTCAATTGGATTACAGCACTTTATGGAGTGACACTCGATTTTTCTGAGTTCTGGATTTTTTCATTAAGTAAACAAGTTCATTAGCAATAATTTCCATACCATTGATTTTCATATCTTCATTTATTTCCACATAGTGTGTCTGTGTATGTGATTTTAAGTACTCGTATCCTATCTTATTAAGCGTATTAAATGTGGCTGACTCATTTAAGAATTTTTCAGTTTATAAATTTCTTAAAAAATAAGAAATTGAACTTTATGGTTTTCTTTTTTTAATATGTTCCCAACTAATGCGTACATACATATGTATGTACATACTTATATACTATTTATGAATCTGTATTTTGGGGTAGGGATGGATATGAATAGATATGAGTATCTCCGTATTTGCGTAAAGATATTTCAGCATAGATATAGACTGTAGTTTTACCACACATTGACATATGAAAAAATTATGCTTCTCGCTGTAATAAAATCTAAAATAATGACGTGGAGACACGCGCTTGTCTTGCTTAAATCAGTGCAAAACGCTAACTTCCGCTCGTTAAACAGTTGAAAAATTAACTATCAACCAAATCGCACAAACAAAAAAATTACAATAAATAAATAAGTATGTATGTAGATTCATATGAAACGCGTTCAATATTGCCAACACATCGCGATATTATGTTTCCAAACATTTGCAAAACATACAAACACACGAACACACTCAAATGCGTAATTACAAACACACATAGATACACTCTGTTTGTGTACGTGTAATTGTGTAAGGAACATATAGTGAATTATGGCAATCATTTCAATGGCGCCACATACCAAATGACAATAAATAAAAATAATAGTTCGTTGTCATTGTTATAAACATGTAGATGACTATTGTAAGCGAAACGATACCCACCATAGAATAATAGACTTACACATATAAATACATACATACATATATAGATCTATTAAGTTTTTTCAAAAAACAAGTGTGTTGGTTTTAAAATAGGCCTCTTAATATTTAAAGTGTATCCTCAATACTTTGTTGGTTTCTTCAACAACGTCTGTGTCTTCACATGCATGTAAGTATGGACGTATGTATGTATGTACCTCTCACTCCCTTTGATATGATTTCATGTCATTTTTATTTGTGATGACATTGTATATGTGAATATAATCAAGGAATTGACAGACATGTTCATATTATGAAAAAAACAACAACACAATCTAATTGTATTTGCCTGTCTGCCAGCCTGGGTATTTTATTTATTATACCCTACACCACTATAGTTGGAAGGGTATTGTACGTTTGTGCTGATGTTTGTAACACTCAAAAATATTGATCCTTAAATGATACTGTCGATTTTCGTAATAATCAGGCCCATTTAACCCTAACCCCCCTACAAAGTCCCCTTTAGAAAATTACATTACTTATAAACACTAGTAGCATGATAAATTTCTGCATAAATAATTTCAATGTAAACATAAAACATTGATCTTGACAGGCCCACATTTACCCTTATAACTCCTCTTTCAAAAAAACCTTCTTTGTCAACAAATTGTTAAAATATTTCAGAATTATGACTAAAAACAACTTAAATGATATATTATTAAAAATAATCCACATTTTTACATACTACTCACTGGTATAGGGTATCATATGATCGACCATGCCCGACTATACATTCTTACTTGTTTATTTATTTATTTTCTCAAACGCTTTACTCTAGAATATTGTAAAATAAAAATATCCTAAAAGAGTTCATTTTTTATATACAGTTCTTCATTTCGTTCTTGTGTTGTTTGTTAGTAGTATGAGTATAAAGATTTACGAAACATTAATCTTAAGAATTTATGAGGAGAAAATTTACTTTCATTTACTATATGTATGTGTGCATGTATGCACGCATATACAACAACAGCGACAACGGCAAGGACAACAGCGTACTGTCTGTCTGTCAATCGATGTTGATTTAAGTTTTATACTTATGTATACATTCATACATCCTGGCATAACGGAGTATGAAACGATTTCATATTTTTTGTTTTTTCGCTTCTATTTGAGGAGGTGTTAAATGTGTCACGTGCCACAAAAGTAATTTCACTTTTATAAGCTCTCATCTTGTATGTGACAAAAGGACACACTTAAGTTTACATTAAGTAAAAGAAGAAAATGTGATGACCATAAACTTAAGTGTTTGCTGTAGTTTTTTATTTTTTGTTGTTGTCAACATTTGAAGAGATTTTCGTTTTTGCACAGTCACACATATAAATACCTTAATTTAAACTCTGCCAAAGCAAGTCGAGTTAAACATATGCTGACCGATCAACAACAAAACGTCAGGGACAGAGAAGCGGAATATTTAAGAATTGAGTATAGAATAAAATATTAAACACAAAAAAACTGCTAATAAAATTAAATTACATAAATTTCAAATTTAAATTTGTATATATTTCAATTTTGAAAAAAAAAAACATTACGGAATATTATCTTCAATTCATATAATTCAGTTCTGGTTAGTGGCTTCTCTCATTTGGCCAGCAATTTATGCATAAAAAAATTGAAGAATATAAATGAAGCATATGATTACTTACTAGAGTGATGGCTAAAATACTTAAATTGTTAATGTGTCAATATAACTTTAACGATGGCATTTTATTACCAATTAAATTGGTTGGATTACCATCGTAATTGTTATATGTATATAAAAATTGCTAATGTGAGTCCACCAGAGATTTGAATATAAATTTGAAAAATTAGAATGAAATATTTTTGGTCTTGTGGTGGATATTCTTGAATGGTGTATTTTTAAAAATATTTTTTAAGATATTTTTTACTTATAAGACAACCTACGTCCAATCCATTAATCTACTATATTTGGTCTATTATTTGTATCGAATTATTGAAAAGATTAATTGAAATTTTTCATTTCATTGTTTCATGCAAATCTTAAGTTGTACATAATATTTTTATGGTTTTGCATTAAAAAACAAATTATGATAAAGAAAATTAATTCAAAAATAATTTTTGTCATCCAAAAATATTGGTCCTTTGATGAAATTTCGTATATTCTCTGAGACGCTAGCCCCCTTCTGTTCCCTTCAAAAAATGACATGAAAGTCAACAATTCACTTTCAAACACTTGTATCACAATTAAATTCGGCATAAATAACTTCTATGTAAACGTAAATCCCTCACTTATTTTCATTAAAATATTTCGGAATATAAAAAATTAGCATTTTTAACTTACTGGTGTATCTGGTGCCATGTCCGTCTATTCATTCTTACTTGTTTGTATAAATAGTTGTGTTTAGGAAATAAGAAGGTGTTAAACTATCAAAAGAATTTCTGTTGTTTATTAATACAGATACAATCGTTTTTAACGAAAAGAAAACAAATTGTATAACCAATTTTGACAACTGACGGTGTTGACTTCTATTGGAATTTTTACAAAGAGTTATCAATTTTCTACGGAAAATTTCAACTAGCACAATCTATGCACTTTAGGAAATAAAATAGGAATGATTTTTTGTTGCAAATTAACACATAAATATAAAAATTGATTTTAATTCGAAGCTAACTAACAAAGACTTCACTACGGAATGTATTGTAAAACATTTAATTTAAGAAAAATCAGTCTTGTAGTTCCCATACTAGAACAAATAATCGCTGCTGTAGGTTGTATAAATTCGGTCATAAATAGGCAGGATTTAAAGATAATCACTGAAATAGCAATGACATTTTTATTAACGACTTTAAATTAAATGGTAATTGTTACAAGTTAAATAATTAAAAATAATTTGCAAGTGGAATGAAACATTTAATGCGAAGAACCATAAATGTACATATTTTATTTTTATTTATTTATTTATTCTCATTAAAACGAGGAAAGCTTTTCATACATCTCTGTTTACTAATCTACTGTGTTTAGAAAAGCTTGCGAGTTTTTTTTTTTTTTAAGAATAGCAAACTAAATAAACCTACAAAAGATGATTTAAACCAAATTATGGTTGGAAATACACAAAAATAATGAAATTTTCTCTTAAAAAATACAAAATTGCTCATAGGCTAGGTTATAAAATTAAAAAAAAAAAAATAAAAACAAAATTATGCTATTATTCAGCATATAAATAATTCGTTAATTATGATAACATCTTTATAAATATAATATATTCATTAAATTTATATGTGTTTATCTTTTGTTCGACTAGTTTCATTATTTTTGCTAACTTGATGCAAGTGCAACGTCATTTGGACCAACGATGGACAAATTTATAGGTCATGTAACATTAACTTGTGCTAGTATATATTTTTTCTCTTTCTATCTCTAATATAAAGAATATAAAGTTTGTAATTGCTCACATGCCCCAGAGAGCCCTTAATAAGGAATTTATTGAGAAGTTACAAAATAGTTTTATTTAAAAGAGAGCATTTTTAAGAAGAGAAATAAAAAAAAAACAATACAAAATCGCAGCTGATAGAAACAACCGATTATGAAACAGAAATATTTGCAAGTAAAACTATATAAACAAATAAAATAAATGAATCGTTAGTATTTCTAGTGAGAGTACAAGGAAACATAAGCGCCAGCGCCCCAAAATATTAACGAGAGCAAGCATCCTTTTGGTTTCTATTCAATATGTTTCAAGTTCTCCTTTAAAAATGAAACGGATAGGAAGTGTATAAAAAAATTTTGTTTACGTTCTTTGATGGATGAAACCGGAGCAAAAGAAGGCACTCATGAACAGAATACACACACAAATATCCATTATATTAGGAGGGCAAAATAAAGCACAACAAAATAAAACAAGAACAATAATGCAAAGAAACAGAAAGAAATATATGAGTTGAATTCGTTAGATAGTCAAGATAATTGTTTGTATATGATTCTGGTTAGAATCGGTTTTCGTTATGTGTCGTTGTTTTTGTTTTTGCGTTGTCTTAGATTCTGTTTTCGTCTTCTCAGAAAAAAACATTTACTGAGGAAATGAAACTGAAACACATTGAGTTCGCTGTCTGTCAGATGTTAGTTTGAAAAGTGCTTTCATAACGTTCGGTACGCATTCATGTTTAATCACACGGTTCTTTTTTATATGTACATAGCGGCTGAAAGGGATAACCGAATACCTACACAGTAAACAAATATGATGCTTAACGGCATAAGTCAGTATAAAATTTTCAATTAATTCTCTAAAATTTAAAAAAAAGCAAAGTGAATATTATTGTTAAGAAAAGTATTGCATCTCAGTTATATGTAGAATCGTTCATAATACTTAAATTTTTTAAATTACATATATTCCCATCTACTTGTTAGACCTAAAAAGTTAAATTCAAACTAATTAAACGCACTCACATGCATATGTATGTGTAATTAAATATTCACACACTCACAAATATTCGGGCAAGTGTGTCTGTGTATGTATGCATTATTGTGTTCTAAAAACATCTAAAAAATAATAACTATAACCACTATTGGATTGACACAGATACGTACTGCACTAAGTGCATACATCGATGTAAATATCTACCAAGATACACATATGCATTAAAAAGAAAGTAAAAAAATATGAAAATAAATAAAACCCTTTGGTTAAAGTGATAGTGATGCCAGGTGATGTTTTTAATCTTTTCACTCTACACATGAGTGCGAGTGAATATTTATTTTACACTGTTGTGTCTGTTGAACTCATAAAGTATTTGATGTACTGGTGAAACACATGCCACGCATACCAAAACTTCCACAAATGGTCATTATTTACCATTCACCTTTAGTGTGGTAAAACGTTGTTAAAATCTCACACATATGGAACGAAGGAATTTATTTGTGAACGTATGTATGTATGCATATATGTAAGTGATTGAATGTGTGTCTGAATGTGCATACAAATTCAGATAATTTGTACCAGTATAAACATACAAACAGTTACATTTGAGTATGGATTTGTGTTCTTAAGTGTAAAATACTTGCAAAATCATTCGAAGATATGTTGTTGTTATAAAAACAATCAGTAAAGAAGAAAACAGAAACAAAACGTGCATACTAAGTGTAAAATAAAAAGCGGAAAATATTAAATAAAGATTTTCTATACAAAAATCATAACGTGCATTGGATTAATAATAATTTCAAACAACACAAAAAGTGACTGCGAAATATAGTCGAAAACCGAAACAAAGATTTCAATATAATTCAAGAGCTTAAAGCAACAATCTATTAAGTGATATATGATCACTGCAACTAAGGTAAATATTTAATAAGATTATTAACCTTTTTTGAACAAATAAAAACTATTTACAAAATTATTGATAACAACGATAGTGATTGTTTTTCATTCAATTGATTTGTGGTAATCAAATCGAAATCAATTAACATTTGACATTAATTGGTATTTATGAACAACTACATTTTGTCGTTTAATTAAAATTCATTTGATTTACTTCAAATTACGAATCTATCTACATATATACCCTCCATCAAAATTTAGTCGAAAATTTAAAATAATATGATATGTTATTATTTATCACCTGCAGATTGATTTTAATAAGAAAGATGGGGTTTTCGGACAGAACTTTGTAGAATTTATCAATCTAACAATGGTATTTTAATTAGCAATTTGGAATAAATTTTCCCTTAAAATAAATTTTAACTAATTCAAAATAATATTAAATTTAAATTAAGATCTTTTCTTCTGCAACAAAACAATTTTAAACAATAATTTAATTAGCAATTTAGAATAAATTTTCTCTTCAAACTACATAATTAAAAAATGTGTTTAATTAAAATTTTACTTTTGCAGAAAAACACTGTTAGAACCTTTCGATTTTGTAAGTTTATTAAGAACAAGGATAATTTCCAATTACTCTGTTAGGCTCATCAAACTCATCTCAAACTCCAGTTAATGTTTAACCGGCAAATATATAGGATATCGGTTAAAATGTATATCTTTATATCTGTATATCTTTTCGATACAGTTTTAATTAGAAAACTGGAAGTGAATACATACATATGTATATGGTGTCATAGCAATCGAATCTCCACACACATAATAAGAAGTTATTTTTGTTAATTTATGTACATAATTAGTTACAATGTATATCACTTTATATGGCGTAAGTTTAATATTGGGGTGATAATAACCTTAATTAAAACAATTGTTTATATTTTATTATTTCCTACTATATTTACTAAAACATACGGACGTTATTAAAATCCCAGTAAAAACTTTCATTACCATGTAAGGAGTTAAAAAATGCTAAAATTTACTTACACAATAGCATTTTAAGTCATTATTTTAAGATGGTGATGTCATTGGAGGCAAGTACTTACCACAAACGATTACAAGTAATTAGAAAAAGTAGTCATTGTAAATCGCGCGAAAAAACGTAAACTATTGAAAGCTATTATCCAGTTTTTGCCGGAATGCTTTAATTTATACATATTATGTACTTACGAATAACTCTTCTTAGGCGTATACGTTATGACTATTACATATGGTTATTACGTATACGCGAATGATATTTTCATGTTTTTTTTTTTAGTTCACATAAATATGTACATTGTACATATGTACATATGTATGTAGTTGAGGAAATATGCACGTATGTTATTTTCCTACTAGGGAGTTCAATTATAAGTTTTTTTCAAAACCCGGTTTTCAGGATATTAAATTTGTTTTTCTTTTTTTAATTTTAATGATTTTATAATTATTTTATGTTATTTTACATACCATTCACAAAACGACTTGAAAATATTATTATTATTATTATTTGTAAGAGAAATTTATAAAAAAGATCATTTAAATTTGTTTGTGAAAGAATTTAGACACGCGATTTACCGAGATTTAGCGTGGATGGTTTTTGCACCAATATGAGTCCTGAGAAAAAGGACAAATTCTAAATTTTAGTTTATTATTCTTAATTCAATCTAAAAAGTTATATTGAGAAGAATTAAATTAAATTTTTAACGGGTTCTTGAATCTCATTTCCTTGAATCTCAAATTCATTTTAATTCTAATATAAAAACGATTTATACACATTAATGAGAATAGAACTCTAAAAAAATTTGTTTTGCTAATGAACTAAAATATTTCTAAATCAAGAAAACTAATTTTGAAATAAGGTCATTTTGGTATCAATTAGATTTTTATCATATTTAAATCGATCTTAATTCAACTCAATTTAAGTATACATTGTGAGATGAATTTAATTCCATAAAGTATAAATAAGAGCTAAAATTTTTGTATTTGATTAATTCACTCGAACCAAGTATTTGTACTTGGTTTAAGAAAATTCGCTTCGGATTGATTTGAGTACGGATTACTCAATTCTTTTTTGAGTGTATATTAGGATAGGTCGAAAATAATCTTTTCTCTCCGATCAACTTCTAATAGTAAAATTATGTTGTATTTTAAAGTCGAATGGAAGTCTGTAAAATATTATTCAAATATTTTGAGAGTAACAGCCCGCGCACCGCCGCCAAAGTTCTTAAATGCATTTATATGAGAGAAAATGGCACTTTTTTGAGTTTTTTCTAAAAATATGTTTTGGAGATGCTGTTAAAATAATGGCCGTTTTTTGACCACCGACTAAACCTAGTAAGCGTTAGCCAATTTCAACAAAACACATTGCACATTTATGAATCTCATAAAGGCAAACATGAAAAGTGTTAGTTTTTGGATCCTTGCTCCAATCTAGTATGGACATGCATTTTACACAATTGGATTTGAATGATTTTCCGCATCGATTAAACCATGCCCGTCCGTCCGTCTGTTCGTGTGAAGCTTCAGGGACAATTACAAGTAGATAATGGGTCTCAAAAATTCCGTAATTTTGAGCTTATTGCGGGAAAAATAATTAAAATTTTTGTTAGTGTATTTCTAACATTTCAAAAAATTTTGAAATGGACCAAACCAAATGCCAAACTATTTTATAAATATTTTTCTGTATAATCTAAAGATTACGACAATTTTGACACCTATTTCGATTAAAACGAAAATAATATGCCCCATTAACACACTACACATCATTTTGTAAAAAGAAATTTTAAGATTATCTTTCTCGTAATCAGCTCAAAATTACAGAAATTTTGAGACCCATTACAAAAAAATCGAAAATATTTTATTTTTCAAAAATTATACTGAGATCAGAATATTTAATCGCTGGTAGGGAGCTGAGGACCATGTGAAAATAATATTTTTTTTAGTTTTCTCGTGTTCAGTACATTAATACGCATCGATCGAGAGGTATTCATACATGATATTCTAAATAAGAGTGTTATACATATTGTACATATGTATATGTATTTTAAAGACTTTATGGCTGAATCTTTATAGGACACTTATATTTTTTATGTAATTGATATAGATATATAGATTTTAAAAATCTGATTTTTACCTAGAAGTGTCAGTAAGCGTAAAAAGTTGGAGATTAAAGGGAGGAAAGACCAAAAGGCTAAATTAAGGAATGCGCACGAAAAAAATGGTTTCGTTTGTTTGAATTAATTTACGCACAGAATTAATTAGTATTGTTATAGTTTTTACATTTATCAGAACCTTCAGTAATGTTATATCAAATTTCATCTTAATTTGTAAAAAATAAATATTATTATTTCCACTGTAAAAAAATTAATGTGGTTTTCACGAAATAATTTTTTTTGTATGGGAAAATGTGTGTGTCACCAAAAATTCATTTTGTAGATCGTAGGAATGTTGAAACTACATGTGACTATTGTTACACAAATCAAAATCAAATCAAAATAATTCAAAAAGGAAGATATATGAAAATAAGAAGAATTTGCCACTTTAAATAGGCTTCTGTAAACGGAAAAGACGTAGTGACTTTTTAATTAATTTAATTTGTTAAATAAATTTGAATGTGTATCTACTTGTGATAAATATACAATAAGGTTATTTCATTAACAATTTGAAATTGTTTTGAAGTTGCAAATTTGAAAAAGGTTGCTTGCTCATTTGCTAAAGCTTTTTCTTTTAAAATAATGCCAAAGTATTCACCCATAACAACGTAAGAGAAGCGAAGCAACATTACCAGAAGCAATGATATTTATGAAAGTAAATGCTATGTAAACCACAAAAGAATTACATGGAGAACAATTACCATTTTCCCCAAATACCAGATACCGGAGTAAACCACGAATGAAATAAACAAATGTGAGAATATAAATGTAAAGTCTTTTAAATGATGTTTATGTGAGTGAGAACGTCTTACACACATACACATGCAATACAATAAATAAAGACATTGCGAGAAAAAATAATATAATATAAAATACAACAGTACAAATTGTAAATAGTGATGGTGACAGACAAATATATTAACCAGAATGAAACAGAAAAACAGGAAGAAAAGCAAAAACTGTCCTCAGAGACCCAAACGAAAATAAAAAAATACAAAATAACAAATACTAAAATAAATTTAAATAACAGAACGCGACAAAAATAAAGCAAACCTACCTTAAGAAGAGTTCTTCAAACAAAAAGGTTTATTTTACGTGGTTGAAATTAATTTTGAAAGAGCTACCAAGAAATGAGCATTAAAAAATATACAAAAATATTTAAATTGTACACCGCTTTTTATTTATTCTTTTTTTATTTTAGCTTAAATAAATACAAAAAAAATTTATTTTATTTTCTTTGTTTTTTTAACAACATTTTCCACTTTAGGTTTAAAACACAACTTTATACTATAAAATTGAACTACATAAGTAAACAACAAATACACCAACATACAACTACATACAAGTGTGCTTATATATGTATGTAGGTATGTATGTGTGTGTGTGATTGTATCTAGAATAAATTTTTATTTCAAAACTGACACAATATCATTTATTTACTTATTTTTTAGATAAAGGGTACAAAAGGCACTTAAAACGTAAAATAAAACAACAACACCAAAAAACTTTTCTTATTCCTTTCAAAAGAAATGTGGGCGGGTGGAAAAACAGGTTCGCAAACAAAAATAAAAAAGAAATAATAATCCAAGAAAGAGAACAGTGGCAACATATTTTTTGAATTTGATTTATACAGATTTGTTAAAGTATGTGTGTATATACATGTTGTTTTTACATAAAAAAATAAAGGAAAAAACAAGTAACACAAGTGTACAAAAATTCAAGATTCATGTTGTATGTGTAGAATAACAAATTCTTGCAAACAAGTGACACACACGAGAATTGCGTTAAGAATTTCCTAAAGAATCTTAAGTGTACTTGCAATTTGGTTCCACCTTCATACTCCTTCTGCCTTGTTGTATTCGATTTATTATTATGTATTTCTTTCTTGTTTTGCTTTTACTTCACAAATCTTTTATTTTGTAGTCATGATGGGAAAGTGTGGCATAAACATTTTTGCATGTGTTTTTCTGTGAGCACGATTAACACGCTTTAACAATTACAAGAATATAAAATGTTTTCTCCGTTTTTAACATTTCATGCGTCACTTCTAATTATAATTATTACATGCGTTTTATTTTAAATTACGACAAATAATTTTGTGATTGCAAAACATTCTCACTGTGTTAAAAAAAGTTAAGCATTTAATTGTTTTAAAGATTTATGACATTTTTTATAGCAGTAGCTTAAAACGATAATATGTATATGTTTATATATGTATGTTTGTATTATATATGAAAAATTTTGCAGATGAAATTTTTTTTTAAAATTATTATTTTTTTAAAATTTTGGACTATTTGTGCCTATATACAACCAAATTAATTGAATAAAAGTCGAATTATTTTAACATATTGAATATAAGAATTGTATATTTTTTCATTAAATTCAATGTTATTACATTATTAAAGTCCTAATTGTGTAAAACATTACACCAAGTTATATTTATATGGATAGAAAGAACTAAATTTTAAGTATATATACAAACAATCACAAAATTCGGACATTGCTTTGCCTTTCATAATTTGAAAATTTTTTATGAAAAACAAAAACAAAAATCTTTTTAAACAAAAGAAGGCGGATGCGTAAATTTACAATTCAGCTTTTTGATATATCAAATAAAAAGCATCGATGTATCGATTAACACCGTATGATACGATACATCGACATTTAAACGATGTATCGAAACCAAAACATCGATATTTACGATGCTTCGATTAACATCGAGCAGCTCTAATTCAAAAACGTATTTTTTGTTTAATTATTTACAAGACGATTCTGCAAGGAATATTTCTTATAGATTTTTGACTACAAATACTTTTAGAATTTTATGGGTCATTCGAATGCGTTTTTTTAACACTTGTTATATAAATACATAACAGTTTATTAAAGTGTGCGACAGTGATATAATTTAAAAGGCATTTGCCATAATTCAATATAAAGTGTCACAGTTATGTAATTAGGCAGCAATCGAGATACAATTTTGCACAAGTCTTTTTTATACAAACAGATATTATACTGTGATGTATTGCGAACATCGAACCATAATTGACCAACTCCAATATAAGGTTCCTTTCAGAATATTACACTAACGATCATAATTGACTTAACAGTAGCAGCATAGCGACGAAATTCGACATAAACAAGAACAAAAATCTATCTTCCAAATTTGATTTTAACACTCATAACTGGCTTAATAATGGCAGATTTATGACGAAATTCAACACAAACAGGAACAAAAATCACTTTACCAAATTTGGTGACGATCGGCTCATAATTGATCCTACCCCCCATATTAGATCCCCATTAGAAAATGATGCAAAAAATATAAAATTCTTTAAAAAAAGATTAAAGTTTAAATTTTTTAAATAGACCAAGTTTTTAGTATTTAAGTGTATCCAAACTGTCCACATTATTAATTAATTACTATATTTTTAATTTCCAAAAAATATGTAGTATCACTGATATGATTATAGGGAACTTTTCAATTAACACTTTAAAGAATTAAACATTTTCTTACAATATTAACTTGTACATGGAACAAATTCAATGGGAGTGATAGGTTTGTATGGCTTGTTGTTTAAAGTTTCAAAAATGACTCTAAGTTTCTATTTGTTAGTTGGCTTTTACCTAAATCTTCCAACTTGCTTTTAAACTTTAACAATTTTCCACAACACAAAGCTTTACTTTTTATATTGATCAACTGGAAAAGAGCAAAAAGCTAATTGTGTTGTTTTCTTTCTTTCTCACTCAAAAAGTATTTGTTTTTGTTTTGCTTATGTACAGAACGATTAAGCAATGTTAAAAGGTTGTGTATATTGTAGAAACGTTTGCGAATTGTTTTGTTAGTTTTAATACATTGCTCGTTAATCGATTCGGAAAGATTTTAAAATATGTATACAAATATTTTTTTATAAATAAATAAAATGTGTGTATGCAACTAAAGAGCCACAGCTCCACATCCAAAGAGTCGCATTTGGCTCGCGACTCGCGAGCCGTAGTTTGCCGACCCCTGACTTAGTGAGATCTAATACCGCCGGCCACTTTTTCAATGCTGTGTAAACCATATGCAAAGTTTTGAAGTCCAAAATCTTAATAGTATTTTGGGGAATGGGCCTTTCAACACGGCCAGATATAATAAGTCTGAAACTGGAGATTAAGTACAGCAAAATTGCGTTCTAATTTTTTTTAATTCGTGATCCTGTTTCCCTGTAAAAGAACTTCAAAATTTCAAAGGAGCACATTAAAAAAAATATATAAATACTTCTGCTTACCCTGCTACGCCAAATTTGGTGTCGAATAACCAAGAAGAGTTGTAAAATATTTTTTGTTATTTATAAATTGATTTTGTCCGGATCAAAAGATGTCAAAAATGCCTTTCAAATTTGTTTTTGAAAAAATAATATTGAAAGCCTAAATAGAATGAAAATTTTAAAAGACATTTTTGACATCTATTTTCCTGACAGTATAAAATAAAAAATATTTCCCAACACTTCTTGTTCTCTTAACATCAAATTTGGCATTGTTTATTCAGTAGAAATATGTTAAAATATTTTTTGAAAAATTTTCTTTTTAAGACTTTGAAGTCCTTTAAAAAGGTCACAGAATCACGAAATGAAAAACTAAAAACGCATTTTTTCCCATTAAATTGATAGCTTCAGACTTATACCATCCACTTCGTGTATAACGAATTTTTTCTCTTTTTGTCGGACGGTGTTTTATACGAATAAAGAGAAAAAATACCCATAAAGTTTTTGACATTGATAATATTATATAGCAAGAATTAGTTCATATTCCTAATGATAGTTGTACTACACATCCAACCTATCGATTAAAACGCGAAAAATTTATAGTCGGGCATCTCTGATCATATTATATCTCTGAACATATATAAAATGTGGATTATTTCTAATAATAAAGCATTTAACATGTTTTGTTAACTCAATTCCGAAATATTTTAACAATTTGTTGACAAATAAAGTGATTTTCTGAAAGAGGTGTTGTATGGAGACAATCCTTATACAATTTGTGTGCAGTGATTTATATATGTTTACATCAAAGATATTTACCCTTGATACAGTGTTTATACGTGAATGTTTTGACCATGATATTATTTTCTGAAGGGGGCTTTCTAAGAGGGATAGGGTCAAATGAGGCCCGATAATTAAGAAATTCGGCAGTATCAGTTAGACTTACATAAAACTAAGTTATGCCCTATTTGGGAGGTACAGAGTCAAAAGAAACCTTTCTGCTAAATGCCATCAAATTGTCTTCAAAATTGTGACCTGTAGTTTCATTTCAGGGTTTACATGGATGGACGGAAATCGACTCAGTAAATGATTCTAAGTCGATTCGTAAACTTAAACGTGGATATAGGACCAATATTACTGTGTGTTACAAATATATGAACACTATGGACAATGAGGACATTATAATCTAAAAAACTTGGATCAGTAAGATGTGACATTAATGATATATGTTGAATAAGGATTTAATCGAAACAAATTATTTTAATGATGCGGAAGATATCACAACATGTCACAATTATTCCAGAGTGATGAAAACACCATAAAAAAGTTCAATTTTATCTTTTAGATTAAATTTGGATTTATTTAACAAATAAAAGTTGGTCGAAAGGCTAATTTTTCAATCCGTCCAGATGTCATGTATTCATGGCAGTACAATATTATTGGTATTACTGGTTCAAAATACAGTTACAGATTTTAAACTATAGGTATTGATATACAAAGTAAGCAAGTTAAATAAAAGCTTGTAATATGTATATTTAAAAATGAGCAATTTTCGTTTATACCCCTAATTTTAATTTTCCTACTACACCTGCAAGCAATCAAAGGAGAAACCAAAAACACACACGTAATAGTTTATGCACAACAATAAATCGATTGAGTTCACGTACATATGTATACAAGAGTAAGTACCGAGCAGTTCAACGAGCCAGTCACTAACTACCTATTTAACCTACTACTTAGGATTTCCCCTAGTCAGCGGCTAACCAGAAGTGTTGCTATTTTAACATGTGATTGTACTAAAAAAAAGTCACTCTTCACTTCATACATTACAAAGATACAGTCAGAAAGCTTGTCCAAAGGAGTCAATACATGGCAATGCATATTTTTGATTAAATTTGTTTTTTAAGCGTTCACTTTGTATATTACTTAGGGACAGAAAAGTGACGACTGTCTTCACTCTTGTTTACAATGAATACATTCGTGATGAAATACCAACCAATGGTTAAGCGTAGTGGAAATGACTGTCTTTTTCGGCTGCATTGCCTCTTCGTCGAACGGCTGGGTGAGTATGAATGCGTGTATGTGCATCATATTATTTTGTGTCACATATGTTTTAAACTTTAGCAGAACGATAACGTACTTGTAGAGCTTTTGCTACGTGATTTTGATAATTAAGTTCTATGTACCTGGATTTTAAACAATTCACTTAAACTATACACTAGAGGGGCCCAAAAATATAGATTTTGTTTGGTTAGATCTTATTTTGTTCATCAGTATCTAAAACTAACATTTAACAGCTCTTAGTTTTAGATATTAATGAACAAAATAAGATCTAACCAAACAAACTCTATATTTTTTGGGCCCTTCTAGTGTAAAGTTTTCGTGAATTGTTTAAAATCCAGGTGCATAAAACTTAATCAAAAACACGTAGCAAATGCTCTGCTAAAGATCCATCTAAACAAAATCTATATTTTTGGGCCATTCTACTGTATACAAACAGACTTCTTCTGTCAACCTGCCACATATGTATGAACACATACTGGCTTCGGTGTTATCTTGTTTGAACGTCTGTATACATCAGCATCTATTTTACATATAACAGTTCCTATCGATGTTGTTTTAGTATAATATTGATCAAACTGTGCTCTTATTTGCTGTTATTTCCCATTCTATTGTTGATAAAATTGAAAGTTTTCAAGTACGAAAACTAATAAACTTCATAAGTTTGCTAATACTTTAATAGCTACTGAATTCGCCGTTTTAGTAAATAACTTCCCTTTACTTTGGGATGCTTAGACTTAAGTAATATAAGATCTAAATACAAAAGAAATTTCTTTGAAAGTGCAAGATTGACAAAATCTCTAGTTCGAGTGAATTAAACACAACGATGGACCCATGTGAGGACTAGGTATTTCAAACTCAAGATAAAAATGTGCCGAATCTTGTATACCTTTCACCATAGAATTTTTGTGATTTATTGAGCATTTTTATTTAAACATCCTACAGTTTTCTGATAAAATTCTAAATAAATCAACAGTTATCTTGTCTCTATAAAAAGCCGTATTTTGTTTGTGTTTTTTCCCCCAAAAAATTTTTCTTCTATAGAAACAAATTATTTTTTGGGACTATATAAAAATTGTATATGAATCGGAAAGAATTTAATGTAGAAGCATGTATTATATGCACATTTTTTATTTTTTTTTAAGCTGTTTCTTAAATGTAGACATTTTGGGTTAAACGAAAAAAAGTGGTAAATTTTAACTAATTCTGTGATAATTAATCGAATTCTGCCACGAAATTTCATTATCCGATTGGATTAAAACTATTCACCAGTTAATTTTAGACATGGTGTAATAAAATTATACTCACAAAAGACAATTTTCAGGGGCGGGACTATTAAGCGAAATTTGCTTGCAAATCATAAAAAAGCTTTAAAAATAATAAAATAAGTATAAGTTTGGGAACTTTGTGGTGATTAAGTTTATAGGTTTTATGGACGTTAAAGTCATTTTATAAGTATGTCCTTAGAATATATGATAGAGAGATTTCAGTTCCTATACAATTCGCTACTTTCTGGAATTTCGAGGCAAGTTATGATCCTTATAGTAATTTTCTAAAGGCAACATTATATGGATTGTAGGGTCTATTATAGGACAATGCTTATAAAATTTAACAGAGTAATTTTAGTTGCTACAAAACTTGTTCATGTCGAACAACCATAAAAATTGAAAATCGACATTCATATTGAAAATGTTTTTTTTTTTTTTTTTGTTTTTTTGGAATTTTTGAAATTCAAAAGTTCGTAACAACAAATTAGTCACAGAAAATCCTAAAAAGCTACACATTATACAATGTCTATTATTGATAAAGGAAAGATAACATGTAAGAAAATGTAATTTTTATAACAACAATAGTTTTAATTTTATAATCACTGATGTCAAGAGAATTCATTTTATGTAAAATTAAAATTTAAAACAAGACACTAAAATAAACTAAAATTTAAATAAAAATAAATATTAACATAATAAATATAAACTTTTGCTTTTTATTGCATATTTTGCACTGTAGTATACCGTTCTCCCTCATTCATCAACTCTAAATTCAACTATATATTAACAAGAAATATTTCAATATTTCACTGCATTTGTTGCTTTATTTCCCCACAACATAAAATTACAAATACATACCTATAAATAAAAGTAAAATAATTTTTGGAAAAGACGAAAAACCCTTAACAGATTTCTATTGCATAATCTTTTATGAAAAAATAAAACCTAAAAGAACATAAATGAGGAATTCCATTTTAAATTTAAATGATTTTTCCCATAGTCACCGATTTAGACAAAATTTTGTAAACAAGTAAAGGAAGGTCAAACAACAAAATTTGGAATAAAAAACAAATCTATCTTTATTATTTTTTTTTTTTTTGGAAATTTTTATATTATTGGTTTTTTAGCTTTCCCTAGATTAGGATTCTTACTAGTCTCCGAGATATAAACAAAAATTTCCACGTGCATCTAAAAAATGGTCTCAAAATATTAAAAATTGCTTAATTTTTTAATTTTTCAACTGAACAAAATTTATAAAAATTAAAATTTTAAATTAAATTATATAAATTGTCTACATTTTTGTAGTGATACATTGAAATTTCTGTCCATATCTAGGAAATTAGTAGGAATCCCAATCTAAAATAATATAAAAATTAAAAAAAAAATAAAGACAGATTTTTTTTTTATATGATTCTTAATTTTGGTCGGACGTGATACCCTACACCAGTTATGAATATTAAATATGATTTATTTTTCATAATAAAGCATTTATCTTGAATATTATTTTTTTTTCGATTAATTTATGGAAGAAAAACTAAGGTAGGGTAAAGGCAAATATCAGGCGATCCCGATAAAATTTGGGGAATATTCTATATCACCGTGCAACAGTCCTTTTCACACATGAAAAAATCTATGTGTGCAGGAAACTGTGGACTATTAGTATTAACTCTGTTTTTCATAATCAGTTCTTAGCCCTGTAAAGTAAAGACTTTAAAGTTTAAAGGAAAAATGATTTCTAAGGTATTCCGAATTTATATAAAAAAGTTGGTATTAATATTAAATGAAGCTGAGAACCTCTGCTCCAAAATATTTATTTCAATTCATCAGGATTATTAAAAATGGAAGCTTAAAGAAAATTTGTCACAAAAAAGTAGTAAAAACTTTGGGTTTCGAAAATTAGACCTTTTTTAATTCATTTTCTTTACAGATTTTTTGTAAATAATATATATGAAAAGTAAAGATTCCCAGCTTTCATTCGATACCAATATTAGCATCGTACATCTATAAATATTTAAAATATTCGTTTGAAATTGTAAGTCTTTTAAACTTTGAAATCCTTTTATTTATATTATTGCTGAATTTGTTTGAAAGTGAGTTTTGGGATATGACTTTAATGTCATATTCTGAAGGGGATTTGTATGGGGAGCTTGGGTCAAATGAGGATCGATCTTTATCCAATTCGGCAAGGTCATAAAGGCTTGTATAAAACTTCATTGTGCCGCCCTTTTCTGAGGGTTCTGTTGCATGGGGCTAAGTGAAATAATGTAATAATGGGCTTCGTATTTGGGTCAAAAAAACGTATGTGCCAAATTTCATGCAATTATCTTATATGCTTTATACTTTAAGGTAGATATAGGACGAATATTTTTGAGCGATACAAACATCCTTAACGTATTTACAAAATTTTGTCCAAAGCAGTGAAAAATCTTTTCATTTTAAAATGGAATTTCTCAAATGAAATGATATTATAATATGAGAGGAAGAGAATGAGTAGCATAAAGTAGTGTAAGCAAGTTAAGAATTTTAGTTTTTCCCTCTTTTTTGTTAGAACTTGTCGTCTGCAAGTAATTTTGTAAATATACTACTATAATATGGATATAAGTTTGTTTACTCTGATACATACATAGTTTTTGCAGCTCTCAAGTTTGACTAACATTTACAAATAATTTTCGCAATGGTTTTTAAATAGCAGAAATGCACAAAAAAAATATTAAAAAGCTGAAAAAACTCTGCGACAAAAATCAAATTAGTGTCAAAACGTTGTGTTTAAGTTTTTTCCTGTGCAACAGCGTATAAAAACCCAACAATTTCCTTAAGCCTTCATAGTAAAAATAATACAAAAACAACGACAGCAGCAGCAAACAGCAACAGAAAAAAACATGAAATTTTGTTGTAGATGCAAAACATACAAATACAAGTACACTACACATGCACACACACACTCACTCACTCAAGAAACAAAAACATTGAGTGACTGACTGCTTGACTGACTGTATGAATGAATGAATAAAATGAATGAGCGAATGAACGAACGAATAAATGTTAAATAACAATATGAAAAACTTAAACAGAAAAAATAAAAAAATTAAATAAAATAAAGTAGAACGAATAGAAACAGCAACAGAACACTATAGAATATTTAGAATAAAATAAAAATTCAAATGAGAGTTTAACGTTTATTTAATGTTGTTTTTAAAATTTTCCAAATACTCGCACTGAAAGACGCTTAGTGGTTGTGTAAAACTAAAGCAAAGCGATGACATTCGTTTGTTATAATTTCGCAAAAACAGCTAAAATAGCAACAACAACGACAACAACACGAAAATCTAAATCAAAAAATAAACAAACAAACTGATTATGTCGAGGAATACAGCGCAGTAGGATTGAATGTAGTGAGGTCCTTTCTTTTAGCCGACTGGATGGCTAAATGTTTGGAAGTTGTAGTTATTATTGTTAGTTGACATTGGTCGGAAGGTGGAGGGAGATGTTGTAGTTGAAGCATTGAATATAAAAAGCTGTCAGTTATTGTGTCAGTAAAAACACAAATTGAAATAAAGTTTTTGTGACATAAAGCTAAAATACCAATGGGATTTTCGACATAAAACTTTTTATTTCTATGTACAATTTGTGTATCTGTGTGTCAGTGAGTGTGTTCGTATGTGTGTTTATCTACGAATGTATGAGTAAATTATTACAGTATGTCGTTTGTTAAAGTGGTACATAGTTTAATGTACATATGTTTATGTATGTATAGTACAAAATAATTGATGGCTCTTTCACTAACTAACCTTTCGTTAACTAACTATCCAACCAACGAACCATCTAACAGACTGACTGAGTTTCTTAGTGTCTGGTTGACTTTGTGTAGTAAATGATGTAAAATTACCATAACATTGTTAATAATGAAGATCATTATTGTTAAATGTGTCAACTTTGTCTATTCTTTCATACAATATTTTTATTTCTCTATTCTACATCGCACTGTAGTGTAGTATGTATGTATGTATAAAATCCTGCGAGTGAGCTAGTATAAGTTTGTGCATGTGTATGTGTTTGTGGAGAAGCGAACGCTGATTTAAGTGAATATTTACAATGACTGATTGCTATTCACGCTTCCAGACAACAGTTTAAGTAATTTTACTTGTTGTTGGCCTTTTATACTTTAATTTCTTTGGTGTAACTTGTGTTGTTACCTCAGTTTTTTTCAGTTCACGATTCAATTGAATTCAACTCCAAGTAAATACACTCAATCAATCTTAAATCGTTTCTTTCTTGCTGTTAAGGCCTTTAAAAATTGTGTAATACAAAGAACGGAAAAAGGAAAAGTTTCTTACAGGTGGCTGCTTTTAAACACGCCAGTCGTGCTTCAACCCATACCTACGTATGTACATATTTATATATATACGCAGCACTGTTAAACAGTTCCTTTGTGAAAAGTCAAAAAGTATACCTTTTGATTTCGCATCAATATAAACTAATTCGTGCGCGATGTTTTATTTGAGCATGAGTTATCGGGCTAAACTTTTCAATAACAAGCTTTTCTACTTCAGTATTCCTTTTTGCAACTTTTGAGCAGCTTTAAGACGCGCACTCCTACTCATGAACATTGTAAATACACACATTTTTTCATAATATTTTTCTATAACAGCAATTTTGATTTATTGGTTGTATAAGAAGTTACGTATTGTATTGTTGTTTTTGTCCTGTTCTTTCAAATTTATTTACTTTTGCTGGAATAATACAATTTTTATTTTACTTTTACTTTCTTTTGACATTTTCTAATGGTTTAATAATATGATTTCTAGATTAAAAACACTACAAATATCAAACAGTGGAATTGGTGGTTCAGTTTTATGGAGCAAAATATTTTTTTGTGCAGTTCGCGGTTAAGTATGAATGGCTTTATTTTTATGATCGTTTTATTTATATTTATTTCTTTCTACATGTTAAGGAAACTTTCATACGAAACTATAACATGAAATAACTAAAAGTCTTTTGTCATATTTTTCCCAATTTAAGTGGCTAAAGTGTATAGTATACTTTAGGGTTATAACTTTTATAAATTTTTTTTTGAAATTTCATAACGGCCCTATCCAATTTACAAGTTTCCGCGGCAAATGCGTTAATGCTTTCGATATTTACTTTAAACCCCCTTTAAAATTTACCTCCCAAACATGTATATTATACTATTTAAAATTCATGTAAATTTATTTGAAAATGTCTGTAGAAAATCGATTTGACACCAGAAACATTTTCGTTATTACAACACCACTGGCTACCACGTAGTGATAGGGCCTAATTTTGGTTATAACCCTAATACTCATACATACATAAGTATGTAAGTATATATATTTTTTTTGTTTTTTTATTTTATATGTGTTTACTTTATTATCAGAATTGTCCTGGTGGCATATAAACTATATGTTTCCATTTTTAAATCAATTATATTTTGCTTCTGGCTCAACCATATTTGTGGTGTGTTACTACATATAGTTATTATTTAACTTATTGCGTATCATGAGTGTACATATTAAAATTAAATTTAAGAATTCTAAACAGTGTTTAAATACTTTCAGGTAAATGAATTAGAGTTACTGTATTTGAAAATTGTGAAATCAACAAAATAAATTAGCACAGGTACGTATGTACATGTTCATTAGAGGTGTCCAAAAAATATTCTTTTGTTGATAAGTGTCTAAAACTTACTGATATAAAGAGTTAGTCAAATCGGATAACGGATAACGGGTGCCGTGCCGAGAATACGAATAACGCTTTGCTATAGGAATTTTGGTTTTATTTACGCATGAATGAAGTTTTTTATGTTTTATGTCCATGGACGTTATGACAATTGTGTCACATGCATATCCCTTAAAATTCCATTTAAAATTACTGCATATTTTTTGAAATAAAATTAAGAATTTTTTTAAAAGACAAACAAAATATTTTTATTTATTTTGACATTGAGATCATACAAGTACAAAAACAAAATACATGTTGTTTTTGTATTGTTGTAGTGATGCATATACCTGTTTAGTGTACCCTGCATTTATCAAAAAAGGCTTAAGCCGGTATTCGAAATTTCCTAGAGTTTAAAACTAGTGTTTACGACCTAAAGCCGGCTAACCAGGACACTTTTTAAAAGGAATCCAAAATGCAACATACACCAAATTTAGATTGTCCCTAAATTCTAAACAAATTTTCCAATAAATCTCTTTTTTAAAAGTGTGACAATTTCCATGGACATTATGACATTTTAAAAAAGTATAAAATCTGTTATGCCATCTGAAAGTCCAATCTTTCGGCTTAAAAGTAAAGGTTTAACCTCTGCTTATATTTTCTTTTTTTCGATATTGGTAATTTCATGTCAATTAACCCAACTTTTAAAATCGATGTTTTCCGATTTGCATGAATTTACACCAAGGTTAGTACTGTTAGAAAGTAAGCCCGACCTGATGTTCGTCATACTTTAAAATTTAATTTCTGGTTCCATAAAATTTCATAACAATTACTGTCTAATCAACATATGTATGTATTTAAGACTGTTCAAACCATATTCTAGGGGAGCCACTTGTATGAGAGCTAGGCGAAATCGTTCACCGATATTGCTCATTTTCAATGCTAAACAACCCTTATTAATAAAGATTATTAGAAAATTTCAGAGTTTTAGTTCATCATTTTATTCTAAAAAATGTCACTGATGATACGTTATTTTGTTTCAGAAAATATAAATACAAAATAACGCAACAAACATAACTTGTAAAATACTTCGAAAAATAATATTTTTTCTTCTGAAATTGATCTTTTATCGTATTTTACACATAAATCTTAAATAATTTTTATTTTATAACGTTTTTTGCACTTAACATGAAATTAAAATGTTTATTTATTATATTGCAATTTGTTAGCCAATTTAAATGCAGTAAATTATCAAATAAATAAAAAACAGAAACTGTAGAACATTTAAGGAAAGAATCCTGTTGACGTTTTTATATAAACTCATATAAATCCATTCAACATCTATACAAACATCCATTACATATAAGATGCTTAACAACATCAGTGTCAAATTACGCTTGACCAAACTGCAAATACCATTGAATGAAAATACAAGTCCAGTACATTTGGTATATACATATGTATGTATATGTATGTATATTATGTATGTATGTTTGTTCGTTATGTACATTAAGGTGTCGCGCATTTATGAAGGCAAAAACGGGTGTATTTAAAGGATCAGAATCTCTTTTAAAATTATTTTGAATGCACCATCAAATGGGTTGCAGAAAAGTAATTTTAATGTTTCTATTTTAGTTAAAGGCGATGGAAAATTAAATAAATTGAAATTTGGTAAAGATCGTTTTATTTTACTTGCGTAATTTTGGAACAAAGGCCTTCCGAGACAAAACGATTTTCTAAAACTATTCGTAAACTCATTTACATACATATATGAATTTATAATTGTTTTTAATATTGTATTCTACATGTTGGGGTACTAAATTTGAAAGAGGAATAAACTGCTGCCCCTATCACAGCTATTTCTCTATACAACTGTTTTGGGACAACTCTTGTTCATATCACAAATTATCAATTATCCTAATACATACTTATGTACAATGTACATTGTACATATGTATATATAATAAATCTCTTTGTAAGTTTGTTTGTTTGTTCATCAATCGTGCCTAAATGACCGATTTTCTTTAAATTTGAAATATAGTTAGATCTATATGTCGAAGAGTTTATAGGCTATATTGTGACTGTGGCTAGAAGGGAACAAAAAGGGGGTAAAATGGCTGACAAACGAGCGTAAATACTGATTATTGTCTATAGCTTTTTAAAGTGGCTGAAATGTGTATTAGCAAAGTTCCGTTGCGAAAAGAAGAAGACAATAAGTAGGACAGAGGGCGAATAACAGTGCTTTGAGACCTTTCTTCTGTTCTAAAGCCAAAAGGGAAAGGAGGAAAAGGAGCATTTTGAACCAAAAAGGGGAAAAATTATCACTTTACGCTCTAAGTAGCTTTATAAATAATATTAAATAATATATACAAAATATTTTTGAAGTATTTTCCAAAAATTGCTTAGTGCGGGGTAAATGGAGTAAAATTTTTTATATCGTAAATGTTATATAAGTTGTTTTAAATCAACGAATTTTTTATATTTCTGAAAGTTGAAAATTTTCAGCGATAAAATGAAACGCCTCTAATCAGGTGCATACATGGACAGTTTACCTAAGGGGAGAATACTTAAGTATAATGCTACAAAAAAAATTGCTTAAAGCTAATGTCGTAAATTATAATCCATTTGCAGCTACAATTTTTTTCCGTTCCTGAAAAATGTTCTATTTTCTCTGTGTTCTTTTTTACTCTATATAAAATGGGTAGGGCCGATTTTATATTTTCAAAAAATTTTATAAAAGTTATTGCCCTAATATATGAACATTTATTAGGGTATGTACATTGTACATATATTTGAAAATATTCTTGTAAATATACATATGATACATATGTATCAGACTATTTGTGTTGTATACATATATAAGAATCAAAATGACACATAAACATGTGGCGTTGAATGTTGTCATTGCTCATGTTCAGGGATTAAGAAAAAAGACATTAAATAAAGCACTTTCTAAAACTTATACACAGTTTAGAATTTATCGCTCAGTTTGTTAAATTATGATGAAGAAACAAACTTAATGAGTGTAAAGTATATATATTTACTATCAGATATGTACACTAGGGTTATAACTTTTTGCAATTTTTGCAAATATCTATATTATTTTTTTCGCGATCGCGAAGAAAGTTTCCGATCCAAACACGATCAAGTTTTGCATAAATATGTATAACTTTTTCTAAATGAGAAAAATAAGTATTTTTGGCAACTGTTTTGCATTTTTACTACATTATCTTAAAAAGAAAATTGTTCTTTACAACAATGTTATGGTATTTCTAAGAAGTAAATCACTATAATATTGGATATTTTAGATAATAAGTAGTATTATTTTATATAAAAATAATTTTAGAAAAATTACGAACAACAGCATTTTAGAAATTGCTTTTTATTATCAAGACAGTATTGACTATAAGGTAGTGCTGTGGTATTTTGCCACTTTAAAACAGTTATAAACCTAATGTACACATATAAAAATATTTTATATGTACACATAAAATATAATATATTTCGACTTTAATAATTAAGAATTATAATGCAGTAAATTACTTAAATTTTATTATTTATGTATTTATATTGAACTATAAGCAGGAAAAAAGCAACGCTTTATAAATTCTAATTACATTGTTCCTGCGGAAAAATTTTGATTTCTTCTTCATCAAATGTTTAAAATTGTCTTTCTTTAAAAAATTTGTATTTATTATGTCTTCCATTTCCTTTGCTCTTTTCGATTATTATTTTTTTATATAAAAATATATGTACATATATTTTTTGTTTTTCTTCCAATCAAATTTGTCACTTTTCCCAAAAGGTGTGATGATTATAAAATATAACTAACGATGCATACACTCTACTGCATGAAGAAGATGAAGAAGTTGGAGGGTGAATAAAAAACTTCTTGATAACAATGCCAGAGAGTATGATCACAATTTTTCGTATAAAATCATCAGATATTCTAGCAAGTAGTACAAGTGCATGTGTATGAGTACATACGTGTGTGAATGTTTGTGTTGGAGCACTAACACCAACAAACATTCTGATACTTTGAATATAAAATAGTTCGTAAAGAACTACGAGAAGTATAGATGTTGCAGAATGATTTGATGCATGAAATTTGCAAATGCACGTAAGTTATAACAAAAAAGTTGAAACCAAATACTTGTGATATGAAGAGAAATAACTTTTTACAATTCTACTAACAAGGTCAATAAAAAGAGAGCAAAAATAAAAACTTGTACAACAAAAACTTTAAGAAATTTTGGGCCTTTAAAGAAAATTAACAAAATTTTAGATTTTAACACGTAACGTAAATAAAACATGAAATGCTTATATTTATACATATTTATGAAAAAATATATTTTTTACTAATACTACCTTAAAAAGTATAAAAAAAATATTCTTTTCATATAAGTATGGACATATATACATTAGATGTGTCCAAAAAAATATGAATTTTGCTTTGATGGATTATTTTGTTCATTAGTGTATAAAACTAATGAGAACCCGCGCTGAAAATCGATTGAAAAGTGTAAAATGGGGTAAATAATAGGAATTTTTTAATTTCTTCAAAAAATGTACCATTAAAATTATATATTCTTAACATCTCAACCAACTCTTATCTTCTAGAGAAAATGATCTTTTAAACAAGGTGTAAAATATTAACTTCGAGCTACAAATAAGAATGTTATAGGCATATAGTAGGGATATAGGAGAAACTGAAGGGGTTGTCAATCAAAATTTGTTATTCTCTTCACACAGAAAAAATAATAAATATTAACTTAAACTTAATATTTATTATTTTTTTGCACACTTTTATTGTATTTAAAACCCCGAAAATAATTTATATTTTACTTACAAAAAAAAATATTTTTAATTCTTTGACATTTCATTTTAATTAAAACTGAAAAAAGAAAAGTTGTAAATTTTCGTATTGAAAATGAAAAAAGGATTTCACATACTTTTTTTCTTTTTCCATTAGTGAAGAAAAAATAACAAAAAGACGTGTTTATATGCTTTAAGATGAAATATCTTCTGAAAAAAATTAATTAACTAATATTTTCATTTACTAGTATATGAAATGCCAGTAATAACATACAAAATAGTTTTATGTTTTTGAGATTTTTTAACTGGTTCCAAGAAATTATTCAGAACTCATACAAAAGTTCCAATGAGCTTAAGAACTTCTTAGAAACACTTAAGTTTCTTAAAATAGCTTGTAAAAGTAAATGCGATATTATTTCTTCCAAGATTGCTGTTCAAGATCTCAAATGTTTCTGTATGCACCCATTATTGAAGTAGTTACATAAGAACAAATTCTTAAATGGTATGTGAAGTATTGTTAAAAAAAAATTTCAAAAAACGTTTCTTCATTATTTAGAAATAATAAAGTAATAAATAAAAGATTGAAATTAATTAAAAAAATGTGTAATTTTGTATGAAATAGTTATACAACAATTTTACTCTTAAATTTTAAGCTTTTATTAATCGGTTTATTCGTTTCATTTCATGTATTCAAGCAGTAAATCGACAAAAGATTATCGATTAACAGATAGACGGTTAATCGCTTGAATACACTAATAAATAGGCACGATTTAGGAAAAATCTGAAGCATAAAATCATAATATCGTGGAAAAACGATATCTGAAAGAAAGGTACAATTTAGTCCGTAAATACTACCGTTTTCGGTACAATCTTTTCTATCAACCATGTGATACCGTTATAATATCGTTTGGTTTATTGGGATTTTTCGATTTTATACGTTAGACTTTCATTATATCCTTTGTTAAACCAGAAATCAACTGTATTTATACAAAAATAGCTAGTGGACTAGAGTAAATTTGAAATGTTTTCTAAGAACATTAACATTTCAATGTTTAATTTATTATAAGCATCTACATAATTCAATTGATCGAAAGATACACAAAACAAACATACATACATTCAAATGCCTCTGTATAGATTCAGAATAATGGAATTAAGGACTAAAAAGTGTCTTTGTTTGTGTTGAGTGTATATACGTATATTAAGGTGGCGCCATTTGTATGGAGGACAATTAAAGCTTGGTTCATTCTATGATAACATTTCTCACTTTTAAGGTTTTTCCAATTTTTTCATGAAAAATTTTGATTATAATCAGAAAATCATGACTTAATTATATGTCTAAACAACAAAAACAAAATTTTATTTACAAACAATTTTATGCGAGATATTGTGTAAGTATTTCAGTTAAACTATATAAACTTATTTCTTCAATAATCCAATGAAATCATAGAATGTTATATTTTGTACGTGTGCAGAATATGATATCAGTTTTCATATGATATAGAAATATGACAAAAGTCATGATAACATTAAAGAGCTACCCTAATGTGTATACATAAATATATGTGGACATTATGAATTACATAAAATATTATTTTTGGACAATAATGTCGTTATCAAAGTCACTTGTGATTCAATAAAAAAAAACGCACACAGTCATTCAATCTAACCCAATAGAGAACCTACTCATGTCAATTTCAAACATTATTTTCGTTTAAAGAAACAGCCAATACAAAATAAATTAAACATAATAAAATAAAAAAAAATAAGTCAACATCAACAACAATAACAATGTCTCAAGGAATAATACCAACATCTGACACTTGTAATAATTCAATTGCATATACATATGTATGTAAATATATATGTATGTATTTATATATAATGTGTATGTTAGTTTGTAAGCGAGAATGTATGCTAGTTTATACTTTACTCTACATAAATATCTTGTATAGGAGCAATAGAAAAACACTATTAAATAAGATTGATGACATACACACGACATCAACATCCTACAGCAACATAAAAATATTTACACACATTTATATATTACCCATATATTTCTTTCACTTCCTAATTTCTATTTATACTAAGCAAAAACATGAAAAGGACAAAAAATTTCGCCATACCAAAAGGTTACTGGGGAGCCAATAAGTCCTTGGGCTATTAAATTTACTTATGTACATATTTATTCATAAAGTAGCTGTGCCCAGGGTGCTTCGCTATCATACAAAAATATAAATAAAAACACACTTTACGATTTGTTACTTTCATGATTGCTGCTCCACAATATGCATATAGTGTAAGCAATAATATTTTAGCAAAGTTTGAAAACTCTAACTATTTTCAACAGTTTCCAAATTATATTTTTTACTATGCATGAGGGGTGCCGCGACCACCATTGATGAGTTCTGCCAATTTTTTCCAATTGTTCTTATGGATGTAACCTTTAGTTTCTTCTAGACATACTGGAAGACACTGTGAAAACTTCAAGAAAATCAGTTCAGCCTTCAAACAAATCCTCAAACAAATAAACACACATTCATTTGTATCTATACATACATATGTTTATGTGTAAAAAAATGAATACATAGTTATATACATAGGTATGAGTGTATATATCAGTGTGTGTATGTGGGAATTCGAAGATTTATAGATTCCCCAGATAAAAGTTAATTTTTATTGTATGAAATTTTGTTATGCAAAACTGAGCACTTGCCCTTTATTATAATCTTAATAAAACACCTGTTGTAGTCAGACAATATACCAATAAACCTCAATATATCACACATAAGTATTTTAAATAAAATATAAGTATATACATTAGGGTTATAACTAGGTTTTCTAAGCGAGAATAATTTATCGGGAATTCCCGGGAAAATTTTGTCGACAATTTTGTCTACAAATTGTGCACTGGTGATTGTTTTACTTAATATAAATTACAATATAAAGATTATAAGTTTCGGAAATATTATATTTAAATTGTTTCTAACCATAAATCTGGGAATATCTCCTCGAGAACAAAAATGTTTTGAAGCATTTTTAGTAAAAAATATAATTAAAATTTTAATAGGAACTGAAAGTGGGATCTTTCCGGAAGAATTTTTAGTTTTTCTTATTCTAGAAAGCAAATTACGGAAATAGTTTACCTTTCCAATGGAATTCTGTAAAATAACTTAAAATTAAAAAATCTCTAAAGTTTTCGATATTAACTCTAAACAAGCGAGTGGGATATCTATCAAAAAATTTATTTTTTAACTCAAGAATAGGATTTTATTCAAAATTTTACTCAAATGAGAGCTTTGTGCATTTAGTTTTAATCATTTAATACCCAAACATGTAGATTATACTATTAAAAATGCTTACACATTTGCCGCGGAAGGTTTTTGCACCAAAATGACCCGAGAAAAAAATTTTCGGTATTAAAATACTACTGGCTACCTCGTAGTGATAGGTCCTTATTTTTGTTATTACCTTAATATATATACATGTAGGACGACAGGCCGCCTCTACGGTCTGTCTCTACTCTTTTCACTTGGATCTTAGATCCCACAAGTCAATTAAAACACAAACACATTTAATTAATGTAACATTTATTAAATAAACTTATAACTAAGTTAAAATAAAATTAAACTGTCCGTTTAGTGTTCAATTCAATTCAGACTCTATTCAAAAACTAAAAACTAACTACAACGTCTGTCCGTACTAGGTTAAGTCACTCAACCGAACCTGATCTCACTCAACTCTCTTTCCTAGTCTGGCTGACTGCCTTAACCCCCTAGGCACCGATCCTACATTCGGCCCTCCTGATGCAGCATTCGACCCGAATGTGGCGTTCCACGGCTTCATATATTCTGCGACCGTGGTACATCTCTTGGAACCTTCGAATTCTCCAATCTTCTCAACTTCGTACCGTCCATGATCCATCTTCTTCACGACTTTATAGGGTCCTAAAAACTTGGGTTTCAACTTTAAACCGGTTCCGTACTGTGTACGTTTTATCGCAACTAAGTCATCTAGTTTGTACTCTCTCTCAGGCACTCGTTTCTTGTCATAACTATTTTTATTCTCCTGCTGAATTTTTAGAATATTCTCCCGCGCTTCATCTCGTAGGGCATCTCGTTCTTGATGGAGCTCGTTGACCGCTACTTCCTCTAACAGCTCACGGATATCAGCACCAAATTTGGTTCTCATTTTCAAACCTGTCATTAATTCAAATGGTGTACTTCCTGTACTTCTGGTGGGTGTGTTGTTTATCATCCTCTGTACTGTTTCCACATGTCGGTACCAATTCTGTGGGTTTTCAAGGCACAATTTGGTTAACATGGGGATGACTATTCGGTGTATTCTCTCCACCTGTCCATTTCCTCTAGGCACCCCTGTTGCTATTAGCAAATGTTGTATGCCTTCTTCTGCACAATAGCCGCTAAATTCGTTGGATGTGAAAGCAGTACCTCTATCAGTAATCACTCGCACCGGATTTCCGAATAATGCCGCCTGCTTACGCATACGATCCACCACTTCACTTGAGCCTGTACTCTTTGTAGGATAAAGCCATACAAATTTCGAGAACGCATCCACGACAACTAAGATGTGGTTATACTGCTTCTTGGTATTCTCCATGGGACCAACGTGGTCCAAATGATAAGTCATCAATGGTTTGTCTGCCTTATCAATCGGATTCAGTAATCCTTCTTTCCTACCAGTCTTCGCTTCAGTCATAATACATTCAATACAACTCTTAACCACACTTTCAACCTTTGGGTTCAATCTGGGAATATAAAACGTCTTCTCGATCAGGTCTGCTGTCTTCTTTGAAGCAAAATGTCCTTGCCGATGAGCCATTTCTATTACTTCACGTTCCATACTCATTGGAACGACGACAAGTTCCTTGGTTGGATCCCTGTGTACTATACCAAACCTCAAATAGTAATCTTCATAACTCTGGCTCTCCAAAATTTTGCTAATCGCCCTGATCCAATCGTCTTCTAATTGGGCCTCTCTTATTCTATGACGTAACGAGTCTTCCATCATCAAACATGAGACTCTACTCAAGGCATCAACATGACGCATCTTCGATCCTGAACGATGCTCAATTACATAGTCGAAATCCTGCAGAAAGAGAGCCCATCTCGATACTCTTAATGGCACATCGTCCTTCTTCATCGTCATTGCAAACGCATTGCAATCCGTTACAATCTTCACTCTCATGCCTATCACATACACACGCCACTTCCTTAAAGCCTCTATAATGGCTAGTACCTCCAACTCATACGAGTGGTATTTTTCCTCGGCCGGTGTAGTTTTCCGACTCATGTATTGGATAGGATGTAGTTGGTTATCTTCCGAATCTCTTTGTAATAGCACTGCTCCATAGCCATGTTTACTGGCATCTGCGTGTATTTCCGTTTCAGCACTTGGATTAAATAGTCTTAATACGGTAGCTCCAACTAATGCTGCTTTTAACTGTTGAAACGCCAAAACTTCTTCATCTTTCATCCTGAAACTTGCATTCTTCCTTAATAAATCTGATAGCGGTTTCGCCACTAACGCATAATCAGGTATGAAACGCCGGAAATAAGAAGTTAAACCTAAAAATCGTTGCACTGCCTTTCGATCCTTCGGAACCGGAAATTTATGAACTGCTACAGTTTTCTCCTCGGATGGTAAAATAGTAGAATTCTCCAACAAATAGCCCAAAAATGCTATTTTCCTCTTTAAAAATTGACACTTACTCCATTTGATTTGAAGTCCGTTTGATGCCGCGACTCTCAAAACTCTTTTCAATTTCTCTAAACCTTCTTGTTCGTCCTTGGATGGTATCACCATGTCATCCATATACACCACTATTGTGCCGTCCATTATCAACTCATGAAACACTGCGGAAATATATCGACAAAACACCGCTGGCGAATTTGATATACCAAAAGGTACATATAAAAACTCAAATTGACCACTATGGGTCACGAACGACGTATATCTTTGGCTATCATCGTCGATCGGCACATGGAAGAAACCGTTTTTCAGATCCAGAGTTGTATAAACTTTTGCCTCTTGTAGTCGTTGCAGCACATCATCAATAACTGCCATCGGGAAATGGTCACGCACAATTTTCTCGTTTAGACGTCGATAATCACAGCACAATCTTTTAGTACCATCTTTCTTTGATACTAGAACTACGGGCGATGAGTACTCCGAACAACTGCGTTTCACAATGCCTTCTTTCAGCCAGTCTGCCACTTGTTGGTCGACAATCTGCTGATCAGTGTATGACATTCTTCGGGGGTTGTGAGACACTGGAATTTCATCCTTAAGTAAAATTTTCATCTTTACTGGGAACGTCTTGGGTCTAATCGGGTTATAATCCCCTATCATGTTCAAAATTTCCTCCTTCACTCCACTTTCCAAATGGTATACATCAAATTCACCTATTTGTGAAGCAATACAAATTTCGCCAAATTCACGAACGACTTCTCCATATTCTGATTCGTCAGCACTCTTCACCTTTACAACTTCCGATTTTACTTCCGGTTTTGAAGACTTTAATGAGAACTTCGCTCCATCAGCATTAATCGAAATGTCCACGTAATCAAGAATATCGTTCCCCAACACAGCCGAATATAAAATATCCCTTTCCCGAGCTACATGGAATTTCACTGGAACTAAAACACCATCCAAATCAACATCAGTCTCGAAAGCGCCAATCGTTTCGATCTCTTTTTCACCTATTCCCAACATCTTACATCTTTCCGCACTTATATTCACATCTTTCATCATCATTAGGGAATCATACCTCACACAACTGATGTCGCTGCCAGTATCCACTATAGCTGATATCTCAAATCCGAGTATAGTAACGACCTTAAATATTCTGTTAGAATGCGATAAAACATCCTCACACGATTTAGGGCTCTTGGGTGATGACAACGTATGCATACTGCTACCCGCCTTTTTCTCTTTCGTCTCACCTCCTGTATTATCACCTTTCTTACAGTTGAAGGATTTGTGGCCGATTTCATTGCACTTAAAACATTTCGGCTGTTTCACAGTGCACTCTTTTAAAAGATGGCCTTTTCCACCGCAATTGTAACATCGTAGGGTTCTCTCTTCCTGCTTCTTAACTTCTACCGGAAACTCCTGCTTTTGGCGCGATCTGTTGAAACTTGTTGTCTGAGCCGGTTTGGTTACCTTTTCATACACCTTCAACTTCGTCTTTAAGTCTTCAATATTCGTCGCCTGGTAAAGAACTGTCTTGTTGGCTTTACTATCGGGTATCCCCTCGATAAAGTACTCTATAATGCTGTCTTCATCTAAAGCTATTGGAGAACCAATCTCCATCAAACAATACAGGTACTCTCGAAAACTTTCACCTGGGCGCTTCTTCCTAGTTTTCAACAAACGATGAACCTCTATAGCTGAGAGTTTTACGCCAAACTCTTTTTGCAATGCACCTTTCAGTGACGACCAATCTCGAACATTAGGCTGGCTCCGACAAAATATTTTTGCTGCTCCTGAAAGTAATTGTCGTGCGTAGATATATTTTTGTAAATCGTTCCATCCTACGGTATAAGCGCAATCTTCATAATCGTTCAGCCACTGCCCTATTTCGGGTTGTCCCTCGCCTGAGAACTTGGATAATGTTTCCTCAATATCCTTCAGTGTGAATGTAGAAGGTCCATGACGTTCTGCATCCACTGGTCGTTGAATAATCGATGCCGCTTCGCCGTATTCTGAATCTTGACCATCAGCCCGCTGCCCAAAACTATAAAATGTAATAACTCTTTCCTGTAAAACAGTCTTCGATCCGTCCACGCCCAAACCCAGTTCGTTACACTTAGTCTTCAACTCCTCAACAGTCAGTCCTAAAATTTCTAATAATTCCATGTTGTCCTCAACGTCAAATATTACAGTATTAGTTTAATAAAATAAAATTAATTAAAGTCAATAAATATTATTAAATACAATATAAATATTTCAAATCATTAACATTAATATAATATATCAAAATTAATCCACAAAAGTACCCCTAATATTATGAAAATAATCCTAGGTCTACCCTAATATCAAACACTAACTGTAAATAATTTACTATGCTTGCATTGACGTGCAGCCTTTCAAAATTCACATTACTTCATAAAAAAACAAATACTCAAACACAATAGTAAACAAAGTTACTCTTCACCCAAAATTTACGTTAAATTTAAAATTCAACCTCTATACTTAAACTTCATAAAAAATTTAACTCACATCAAAATACCTTATCAGTACTTATGAACACTCATAAACATACTCTTCCTATTCGTTGATCACCCACTACTTCATTGAATGCTCAACTACTCAAAATCATATCAAAATATAAGGGTTGTTTTCTACAACCATATAATCCAATATACTACTCAAACTCTCTGAAACTTTAAATATAATATAATAAAAATACTTAAAATACTCAGCTCCTCCTTATTGCAGCATCATCTTCATAGCAGCATCATTCTTGTTGTAGTATATTCTTCATAACAACTTCGGCATAGTTGCGTCATCTTCTTAGCAACAACTTCTTCACGGCAAAAATTCTTCCTGCAGCTTAAACAGACTCCACCTTCGTATACGCATGTATAGTTGTCTTTGCCTTATACACTCTCACTGTTCTCTTTGAGTCTTTTCACATACAACTTTTTCTTCTCTCTTAACTTTTCATGTGTGTGTTACTCAAGATTCATCTACCGATCTCACTCACTGTGTGTGTTTTTTCAACATCTTTTTTATATGTGCTTTTCTCACTTCTGTAACGTTTTTCAAAACAACAACATACAACAACGTCTGTTTTCATCTTTCGGCCCGTTTTTTCTAACAGACTTTTTCACTCACAACATGTAACAATACACAAAACCTGTTCTTCCTATTGTTGTTGTTTTAGTTTTTTCCGTTCACTTCTTGCCTACAACACATATACACATAAACACATCACTCTGAAACGTAGAAATAGTTTTTTCTTATATTTCGTCGTTAATGATCGTTCTATTGTTTTTTTTTTCTTCTGATTTCAACTTAACTTCTTTTATACACACACAACTTCATCACCAAACACAGAAATTGTTTTTTCTTATGTTTTTCCGTTAATGATCATCAAGTTTAGTTCTTCGCAACACACATTCTCCAACATAAACACAGAAATTGTTTTTTCGTATGTTTTTTCTTCCTTATTTAATGATGATCATAGTTGTTTCCTCTTTAGTTTTCATTAATTTAACATCTTCTATCATAACACAAATCTTATTGTCTCTTTTCATTGGCTCGTTATTTTTTCCTTCTTAAATAGTTTTTATACAACACACTTCTCATTGTTTTTTTTTCACTTCCAATTAAATTATTTAATTTTTCCTTTCATACTTCTTTAACACATATTTTGGCTCATTATGGTCCATTCTGGACGAGTCCCCATTTGTAGGACGACAGGCCGCCTCTACGGTCTGTCTCTACTCTTTTCACTTGGATCTTAGATCCCACAAGTCAATTAAAACACAAACACATTTAATTAATGTAACATTTATTAAATAAACTTATAACTAAGTTAAAATAAAATTAAACTGTCCGTTTAGTGTTCAATTCAATTCAGACTCTATTCAAAAACTAAAAACTAACTACAACGTCTGTCCGTACTAGGTTAAGTCACTCAACCGAACCTGATCTCACTCAACTCTCTTTCCTAGTCTGGCTGACTGCCTTAACCCCCTAGGCACCGATCCTACATACATACATATATACATCACTTGTGTTCAATAAAGCTGCCCAAGCAATATGAATTAGCTTTGCTTCTGTTGTCAATATTTGGCGATTTGGGTCAAAAGAAATATTGTAGAAAAGTACATAATAACCAGGAAATTTAGAAACGTCTACATATAGCGGCCGCGAAAAATTTATGCACAAAATCTGAATTAATATAAGGCATGTGTTTCAAAATTACGCAAACAATGCGGAATAAACTGAAAAACTTTGTTTTCTACAGATGAAAGTAAGTACAATATTTTCGGATCAGAAAACCGAAGGATTGTATAGCGTAAACAAAATACCGCTTGTGAAGTAAAAAATCATAAAGCAAGTGTGAAATCCCTTGGTGGCAAAGAGGTGGTGTGGTGAATAATGTCTGTATGATGTTTCGGAAATATCATACTTAGGAATGATAGTAGAGAATATATATTTTTTAAATAGCATTTGGTAGCCAATGTAGTACAATTAGTCATGGGAGACGATTTTCAGTTTGTTTATGATGACAACATAATGCGCTCATCGAAAATTTTCAGAGTTCAGAATCCCATAGAACACATGTTGAGAATTTCGGAGAAAAAAAATTTTAATATACAATTCAAAACAAACCAATATTGAAAATGCGGAATGGCGGAAAAATCGATAGTAAATCGATCAAAATCTATGAAAAGTAGTTTTTGATATGTTATCCCAAGGCGAATTTCTTTGAAATCGCTATGGTTACCTAATTTAGGACACGTTTAAGTTTAAAGCATTAAACCAAATTATTAACGGAAATTATTAACGAAATGGCAAACTTATATATCGTCACCTAAAACGCAAACGGCCCTATCTAACATTTTTAAAATTTTACAGGAGAAGCAAACAACTATTTAAATTGAAAAGTTTGTTTCTATCAACGCGATTTATTTGTAGGAAATAAACAAATTGTTTAATAGTGAAACCTATCATTTGGTACGATAGTTGACAATGGCGTATATAAAAATGGATAAATTAGACTTTTTACCTTAAAAATTTTAATGTTTTTGTAGATAGGGCCTTTTGTTTTTTGTCAATAAAATTGATAATTTTGGTCGGAGGAGTCCAATTTTTGGTGTGAACATTTGTTTTGATGCAATACATTAGAATCAACAATAAAATCGATTTTGAATTTCTGGTTAGTTAGGGCCGTTTGCGTTTCAGGTGACGATATACCCTTTTCACGAAGGATATAAAAATACCAGCTAAATATTCCAATGTTGCAATTTTAAAATTAATTAAAGATGAGTGGTATTTCTAAATTTGATTTAATGTGATTTTTACTGAAAACTAATGACATACATAATTTTAAAATACATATGTATGTATATTAGGGTGCATCTGTTTGTAGGGAGGAAAAATAAGGTCTCAATATTCCAAACTAAAATTAAAATCTAATTGATTCTAAGATACCGTTTATCAAAATTTTTGTCCTGGCATCAATATTTGATGAGTTGGATCAAATGGATGAGTTGGACCAAATCACAAAAGCCTCCTTTTTTGAGGCTTTTATGATTTTTTTTTTTTCTTCCAAAGAAAAGATATGCATTTTTGGTATCATAAGAAAGGTTCTTGGGAGACGCTATCAATGGCATATCAGAAAATTTTCGTGTAAAAGCAAAAATAATCGAAAATTTATAATTTTTCGAAAAATTTTCAGATTTTTTACATTAACGCAATTTAATATAATTCGTTGAAATTAGTAATCCTCAATAAAGTCCACCCGTTATTGTATAAATATTCACATTAATGTCAAAGGGTCGGTTGCGTTTTAGTTGACGTATACTTTATAATATTGTACACATTTATTTTTTTATTATTTTATACAAGTATTAGTGCCATAGATTTTGTACGAAATTTGTATTATGTCTATGTGGATGTTTTTAAATTTTTTCTTTTTTTTATGTTCTTGTATATGATGATTATATATAATTGTGGATTCCACACGCATTCTCTGCATTGGCCGCAAATACAGAAGCGCTGAAAATCGAGAACACAATAAGGACTCGACATGAATTTTTAATTTTGCAATTGGCCAAGGCTAACTACACAAATATGTTGCTGGAAAAATAAAAATAAAAAAGCTCACAAATACTATTATATAAAAACGAACACGAATAGAAAGGAAACTACTTCAACGGAACGTACAATTCCATTTAGATTTACAGCAAAGGGGTGTCCAGACCAAGAAGCTTTAAATTTGTATGCCACTGAAGTTACAACTCGATAATTTATCACAGTTAAGAGAATTCCAAAGAGACGGACACTTGCAAAACAACAGCAACACGAGAACAGAGTAGTTATACAAAATAAGAAGGATTTAAAGCTGTTGTTGTTGTTGTTATTATTATTTTGTTAAATATTGTCGCACTACCAAAACTACCATCACTACTGGAGATGCCAATATCGATCAAAATCCCCGGATTTTGTCAGTATATAGAAAAAAGAATAAATTTGACATTCATACAGCCGGCAGAAGCCACTGCTGGATGAATTTTTGTTCATATATTATGTAGGTTATAATTTATTTCATCGTAATAATAGTGTTTACAAAGGAATTATGGAAGTTTAAGTTATTTCCTGAAGGCGACTTTATATCCGCAATCATTACGAAAATTGGTTGTGTCATTTAAGACTATATAAAATTAAGTTGTGCCAAATTTTGTAAATTTTTGTGAGCACTAATTTGATCGAAGCGAAGGAAATGATTTAAACGTTATTATTTCAGTCAGAAAGTATGCCGTTAAGCTATAGAATCGAATATAGTTTTACGAATTCCCAACATCAATTTTAGAATTGAGAGATATGTATAACAGTTTTTATGTTAAAATCAATTGCCTTGATAATCTATTGTACAACTCATCTCTGAGCTATTTGGTTAAAAGTAAATATTTTGGCATGAATTCACAAAGAATAATTAATTTAACTTAATAATAAAATAAGTTTTGTAATCCCAGTCTCGGAATCCCGAATTGAAAACCAGTTCCAGATTGGCATCCCTAGTCAAAACTCGACGACTACTTCATTCACAAAAACACAATAACAACAACAACTAAGTGTAGATAAACATTTTTAGGTCAACATTGTAGCAAACAATAAGACAAAGAAAAAAAAAATATAGAAGTGAAACCAACTAAAAAGTACTAGTGAGGCAAAAAGAAGCAAAATACAAAATATTTCAAAAGCAGCAATTGGTACAAATGTTTAGCGGAGAAAATTAACCAACGACTTGATGTAGCAGTAATAAAGACCAAAAGTAGACAGAAAAACAAAAAAACTAGCGGAAATTGGTAAAAAATTAAAAAATAACAGCTCTGCTTTTGTTCTTGCCAAATACTAATTTACAACATTCATTTTAAATCTGTGTGGAAAAAAAGTGCAAAATAAAATACAAAAATTTAAGAAAGAAGCACAAGCAGAAAATAAATACATACAAAAAAATAAAGGGTTGAACTCGCAGTATGATTGTACTTGCAACGAAGAGGAGATTTTAGGTTCTCGACTTGTGGTTTGAAATTTTTTATTTTTGCACTTTTTTGGATGTAAACAGAAAAAAAATATGTTTCAGCCTTTGAATAAACAGATGAAAAAATGCCAACAACAAGTATAACCAACATAAACCATAGCAACAAAGTCAATTAGCCTTTTCTTATTTTATTTTTTATTTTTCTTTTAGTGAATACATGGTACAAACAGAATTTATACTTTATTAAATTAAATGGTAGAGCGCAGTGAAACCTTATTTTTATAGAAACAAAAAAATATAAAATTTAACATTTACAAAAAATAAAAAAATATACAAATTTGTATAGTATGCGTGACTTGAAATTTTTAGTTTCACTTTAAGTTTTATAAGTAGAGAAATAATAAAAAGGTCAAAATAAAAGACAACAAAAAGTATAAAATTCAATACATTTGCCATTCATTTAAAAATATTTGAAAGTATTAAGAGAATGAATTCGAATTGAAAAAATGTTAATAGAATACACGGAACAAAATAACTACTGATACAAAGTAAAAAAGTAGTATTAAGTGATCATTTTATATCTTTTCTATGTTCTTAGTTAAAAAAAAAAAAAAAAAAAAACTTTACGTAATAATGCCGACATATTCTAATAAAAAATTGGAAATATCAAAGTTCTTACCCAAATATAATAATAAGTAATTAATAAGGAGCAATATCTTTGGTATTATCCTTAGTTATAACTTTATAACAATTTCATGATTTCTATGTGATGTTTTAATCTGTCTATAAATAAAGATTGTAAAGATTTTTGTGTAAAGATTTTTCATTTTTATCTGTGTAAATGATTATGACGATGACGCTGTACTACCTTAGAAACCAATTTAAAACTTTAAAACGTGCCTGCAATACACATATGCGCTTAAAAGTAGCAAAGACGTTTCTTTACAAAAAACTGTTCCATAAGCAATAGCAACAACAACTGCTTCTGTTACTTTTAGATTAGGGCCATCGCGTATATTTCTTTCCGTTTGAGGAAACAGTTTCTCTAAATATGTTTATACGTATGTATACTATTCGAAGTAAAAATTTGAAAAAACGATACTTTTAAAAATATTTTAAACTTTTTTAGGAAATCAATTTCAGAAAATATACACTGTAATTAATTTAAACTTTCATTTTAGTTGGCGACTTTTGCTTTGAGGTCTCACTAATGTACATACATATGTGTATTGTAAGTAATGATGAAATCCAATAAACAAGATTTTTTAATTAAAAAAAAATTTGAATCAAAATCTTTTTCATATACATATAAAAATTTTTTAAATTTTTATTTAAATTTGGAATATAGATATACATATATAAAATATGAATATCGATAAAAAGTTGTTTAGTTGTTATCGGTTGACGTGGCACCATCGTCATGATGACGATTATAATGCTGTTGTAGTTTATTCACACTTTTATCAACTCGGTAATCGTACATGCATATCGCCATCTTCGGTAGCGACGTCATCATTACCCTCATCATCAGATTGATGCAGAACATGTATCTTGAACTTTTCATTTTAGTTTAATTTTTTTTTATGTTAAGTGTAATTTAACTTTGGTTGTTGTTTCAAGGATTTCATTCCTTTTCGATATTTTTCATTTTGTGCTTTTCTTTTTTCATTTTATTTTTTCTCTCTCCAATACAGTTGTGTTACTTGCATATCATACGAGTTCTTGAGCGTTTTAAAGTGTATGTGTGATTGTGTTTTAGATTAAAAGAGAATTTTATAACATTTTTTAAAAGGCATTATTCTGTCGTCTGTAATGAAAATAGATGATGGTTTCGTAACACATAGGTGTTGACACTTATTGGTACAACTATTGCCTTATAAAGGGTTTCTTGATGTTGCAACAACTAAAGTGATTATCAATCAATTTTCATTTTGTATTTTTAAATTTAAAGATACATTCAGTGTGGGAGATATATTTGAAAATTGTAAGCCGCTTGTAATAATTAGTTTCATTCTTAAACCTTCAATTGAACAGGCAATCGCCATTTGTTTACGCTTTAATTAAAGGTAGTGTATGCCAATATTGATATTTAGGAAAATGACGAGCAATTATTTTGCATTGTTTGAAAATGTTTTTATTTTTAACAATTTAAATTGATTGCCAATCATATATTTTGATGTGCAATTGAACGTTGTTACTGATAGGTTCCACATAACTCACATACATACATAGGTATGTATGTATGTACATTGTACATATGTACGCTCTAACATTCTCATTTTTTAATGTCCGCTACGTCGCACGTTGGGGTAAAGTAGAGCTAAATACGGAGAGAGGCCATATCTATACATTTTGAAATCATTTTATTTTATATCTTTATTTATATTTTGAAAAACGCACATTTTTAAAAATTTCTTAAGGTTATGCTAATATATGTTTTTTAAACATGTTGGTAAGAGTACATGTCGTAATTTTGAACATATTTTAACAAAATTATACACGTGTTTATAAATCTAAAGGGAAAATGGTAAGCAATTCTCCCACATACACCCGTGACCTTCAACTATATAAATATGTTTAATATTTATATAGTTGGAGGTCACGAAAATCAGCAAAACTTAGTTTTTTATAAGCCGTTATATATTAAGTTCAGATGAGAAACATATTAATACCACATATTATTATATATTAATAGTAATATTTGAAAGTTATTTAAAAAATATTAAGTATCATAAAACATTCAATGTTGTTTTTTCTCAAAACGAAGTTTTTTGATTTCGGCTTTGTTTAAAGTCAAGAAGAACTTAAATTTAAATGTTCAATCAATCGCCACTTTTGATATGTTTTACCCCAAAGTGCGTCGTCGTCTGATTTCATGAGTATTTCAATATCTGAAAAGTGTTCATGTACATAACTAACATTTAACTTTATAATAAAATTCCAACGAAAATAATACATTCCATTGATTAAATGTGCAGTTACATATATTTTCTGCTTTTGTTGTTGGCCAAATTCGCAATGTTATATTTTTAGAGTAACGAACAAAAAAAATTAATGCTACCAACAATTTTGGTATTTATTTAATCAAATTTCTATGCACAATAATATTTATTTTAATCCATGTCATAAACACGCTCCTTTTTTCCAACCGAAACATGTAAAAACAAGCAACAATTTTATAACAAACAATAAATACTTATGTATATGTATGTATAAAAATATATGCACTTTTTATAGTATTTTTATTCTGAAATTTTATCATGCATATAAATGAGGAAATTGCATAGTTAGTAAAAAATAAAACTCACCAGATCAAAAAATACAAGCAAAAATTACGAAAAATTATGAAAAAACTTTAACTAAAAATATAAAAAAACAACATTTTAAATACAATATTCTAGATAACAACAGCACTACCCATCACATGGATTCACAACTTTTTAGGAATACATTGCGATTGAATTGAAGAAGGAATCCTTAATATAAATTTTAAGGTTGTTAAACAAAAAGAAGAATCTCGGAATACGTATTAAAAAAGTATAATAAAACAAATAGGAAAGTATAGTCGGACATGGCCAACTTATGATACCCTACACCATGGGTATATTTTAAAAATTATTTATTTTTCATAAAGAAACTTTTATATTGAATTTTACCTCAATTCCGATGTATTTAAGCAACTTATTGATGAAAAACTAAATTTCTAAAAGATCCTCAACAAATTGGGAAGAGTGATGTATTTTTATATAAAGGTTTGTTATGCTGAATTTCATCGCGATACTAATGGTTATAAGTCAATTTTAGGACGTTTAAAATATTTTTAAACAGGGGTTTGTATGGGGGCTATTTTTAATGATATAGTAGTATATTTGACGTAGTTATGAGTTAAAAACCCAGGTTGTATGGGGGCTAGGTGAAATAATGGACGGATTTCAATCATTTAGGCATCGTCCTTGTACCGAAAAACTCGTATGGTCCAAATTTTATCAAAATATCTTGAACATTGTGGATTGTAGCTTGCGCACAAGGTTTACATGGACAGCCAGCTAGCCGGACAGACGGACGGAAATGTCTTAATCGACACAGAAAGTGATTCTAAGTCGATCGGTATACTTAAAGGTGGGTGTAGGATTTTCATGCGTTACAAACATCAGCACAAATACATAATATTCTACCCAATATTGTGATATAGGGTATAAAAATAAATAGTTCGGTGTAATTTTTTAAGGATCCAAAAAACGATTCAGTACTCAAATGATGTTGAATGTGGGTTAATACCCACATACATATTTATGTATGTATATAAATAATAACAAGGACTTATTTAAAATTCTATTTTAATTACACACATACATACAGCATGCATGAAAATGTGTAAAATATTGTATGAGATATATACAAAATCTATCTGACTCTCGGTCTCTTTTATTCATTGAATAAACTCAATTGTTTCTGTATTGTAATTTAAAATATTTGATAAATGTTAAAATGCATGCAGTTAAATTCACAAACATTTGCACAGAGGTTGTTGCTGTTTTTTAGGTATTATGTATTATTTAGTTGAATTATATGCCGATTCCCCACCGCTGCTTTGAAAGAAACTCTTTTACATAAATAAAAAAAGAACATTCATTCATATACATACATCTCGTGTATTATTATTGAGTTCTAAATGTAAAATAACTCAAATTGATTCTTAGAAAAAACAAACAAACAATACACAATTTTTTTGGAGCCACTTTGGTTGCTCGTACCTCCTATATGAGTTAAATACTAAAAATCGTTTGTCTGAGAAACTATTGGAGTTAGAATGCTTAAATTTTACACAAATAGTTTTGACATCCTTGTAATATTTTTTCTAATAAATTGGCGTATTACGGGTATGGTCCCTCCCATAAGAATTACCTATGTATAAATCTTGAAAACCATTAGAAATATAAATTTAAAATTTATATATGAATTAAATACAAACAACTTTAACAGCCATGTAAACATTTGGGTAATAAATTGGCGGATTAGCAATAGGGGACATGGACCTCCCATATGAATTAAAAATATAAAAATTTGTGAATCTAAAAAACCATTAGAAATAGAAATGTCAAATTTTGCACTAGAAACATTGAAATCCATATGAACTTTTGCAAAAATATAATATGTATATCTTATTGTACGAATACTTTCTCTTTTATTTTTACTTTTAGATGATATTTGTAGTTAATAGAGATATTGTCCCGTCATTTTGTTCGTCTATGTAAACCTTTCAATCAAACTGCATGTGCCAATTTTGATGATCATTTCATGAAATTTTGCAAGCAAAGACTAACCCCATTGAAAATGGTTGATATGGATTGGCAATAGGGGAGAAATTCCGGGACGAGAAATTCCGGGAATTCTGAAGAATTTTCAATTCCGAATTCCCGGAAAATTGTGAGTTATTTTCCTTAGTTTTATGTGATATTTTTGACAAAAATTGTTGTTTAAAATAATATATATTGATTTGAAATGTTAAATCCAACGATGAAGTGTATATAAAAAGAAATAACTCGAAAAAAACACCTTTTCGGTTCATTCATTCGGAATTCAACATTTTTTCCGGAAATTCCCACTATTTAACATACAAAATAAGAAAACTGAGACTTTCGAATTACAAAATTTTGCATTTTTCTTTATCCTTTAGAAATCTATTAAAAAACATATGAAAGTGCGTCATTTTTTATTACTGTTTTTAGAAAAATTTACAAATTAAACAGAAAATTTTTAAAAAGGATCGAAATGATTCTTAATTTACTTTATAAATAAAAAAAAATGAATTTCAAACGTTTTTTTAAGTAATAAATAGTGTGTTTTTGTATTTGTATAATATTAAAAGGCGTAAATTGCACAGCAACCAACAAACTACTGGGTTTATTTGTATTTCTTGAGTTTGTGTAGAAGTAAGTTTATAAGTGTAAGACTGTTTGTATTTCGTTATTTACAAAGACTAAGACGAAATCCTTTTGTACACAAAAATTTGCAAACAAACGAATATTTAGTTTCGAAAGTAAAATAGCACAACTAAACTAAACAAACCGAAACAAACAGACGAATGAACAAAATAAAACAAAATCAAACTAAAGCAGCAACAACAAAAATAATAAAAATCTTAATAATAAATAAACAAGTATGACTAAAATGAAAATAGAAATAAATAAAATACCAAAAAAGTACTACATATATATGTACTTAAGTACTCACTGGCTGTCTATTTACATATGGGCAATTTCGTGTCAAGTGGCCCAGCTCAAAAAATCGATTTGGATGAAATTTTAGTACTATTGGATAGTAGATCAGACACAAATTTTTAGCTTTATCGGTCAAGAACTGCCGGAGTTAGAGGGCGTCAAAGTTTGACATAGCTATTTCACAAGGAGTTTAGATAGCTATTTTTACATATGCCCCTTGCATTCCACTAAGAGACCACATAGCTTTGGTGCAAATTTCGTCCAAATCGATTTTTTGAGTTGGGTCAGTTGACACGAAATTGCCCATATATGTACATACATATACATATGTAAAGATAAATATTTTTATTTGTATGAATTTTTGTCTGCTGTTTGTATCAAATGCTTTTTTAAAACTTTACTACGCATAATGGTTACAAATGATAAAATTATGTGTCTTTTTCATTCTACTTTTGGCCGAAAGCAAATTTTCAAAATTTTTAGTTACCATAATAACTTTGACAAGAACAACAAATATTTTGTTGTATTAAGTATGTATCTATTAAGTCTTTTTGAAATCAAACAAGTCCAAGTGCTATAATCAACTATGCTTAATTTTAAATACACTTCACCTATTATGTTGAATTTTACCTTAATTCCGATGTATATAAGCAATTTATTAATGAAAAAATAAATTTCTAAAACAGGCTTTATATAGGAGTTAGGGTCAAATATGAGCCGATCCTCAGCAAATTAGAAGGAGTGATGTATATTTATATAAAGGTTAGTTATGCTGAATTTCATCGCTATACTATGGTTATAAATAAATTTTTGGACATTTAAGTTATTTTTAGAGGTGGGTTTGTATGGTGGCTAGGGTCAAATGACGGCCGATCACTATATTTTCGGAGACATGACAGTATATTTGACATAGTTAAGAATTAAAAACCCCATATCAAATATATCATTTATCAAAATGTCTTGAAAATTGTGGCCTGTAGCTTGCGCACAAGGTTTACATGGACAGCCAGCCAGTCGTACAGACGGACGGACATGTCTTAATCGGTATACCTTAAGGTGGGTTTAGAACTAATATTTTTGTGCGTTTCAAACATCAGCACAAACATATAATACCCTCCCCACTATAGTGGTGTAGGGTATAAAAAAGGGCTTGGCAAAATTATATTTTTTTAACATTTTAACTTATATTAAAGGCCGGTAAAGACATAGGAAGCTGAAAATTGGAGCTGAAAAATGGAGCAACGCCATGAAGTATTCGGATCTAAGATTTATGGAATACGGGCGTAGTCCATAAATCAGCTAATTTTGATGTCCTCTAAAAACCAATGAAGTTAATAATTGCCAAGCATATTATACTGACGTTGTTACCTTAAAAAATTTTGAATTAAAATTTTTGCACAATGGACGGATAATTAACAGTAATAATGGGCGTGGAACATTTCTGTTTTTACATTTTATCTAATTTGGACGGTCCTCAATGACCTAGAAATATGGAAATTGACATTCATGTTGCACGGACCAAGGAGAAGATGAACACTGAACTGTATTTTTGATATCCTCTGTTAGGACGGAGAGGTAAAAGAAAAAAGGTATCTGGTAAATGAAAGGAGGCTATACTTATTACTCTCTGTTTAAACATCCGGTGCCTTTAAGTGATTTTTCTAACTTGATTATGCGGGCAAATTCAATTGATGCAAATATGATTAAAAAAGCGAAACTCATTACTTGAGACGAGGCAACAAAGTCACTCAGTTACACACTTAATACTGTTAATGAATAATAAAAAACTAATTTGGCATCACTCCGGTCCATAGTGCAATGTTCGTCTATCGAAAATTTCGATAAAGTCACAGGTCATAATATATAATTATATAATTTGAAAAAAAAATATTGTGGATATAACCTATAAAGTCAGGGAACTATTTCCACAAAATTTAATTAAAATCAAACTTTGGCTTCAATAGAGCTAATATAGACAACCGGCTTATTTTGTTTCCAACATTAAACCATGTATACCATAATGTTTTTACTCTTTTAAAAATTTTAAAATGGCTACAAATATTTAAAAGTTTTATTCATATTTATGACCTGTGACACTATCTGAAGTTATGGATGACAGACATTGCATCATGGGCCATAGAGTGATTCTGAAATAAAACATATAACAGAGTATAAGCACATATTAACAGCTTATAAATAACGCAAAAATTATGACAAAATTGCTATTGATGCGATCTATATTAAGATTTGAAAATATTAGTGAAAATAACTAATGAAAATAGCAAAAATAGTCTTCAACTAAAATATAGAAAATTTAATTGTCAACAGAAATGTAGTATCATCTGAAGTCGTGGGAATCACAATAAGCAAAATAATTCCAAAAAAAATGATTTTTGTAATCTTTGACCTCTAATACCTCGCTTGGCGTACATGGGATTAATGGTGACTTTTATCTCCTTAATTGAGATCCCAGGATGAAGTTCTCTTTGTTTTAAAAAGCTATCTAAATTTCCCCTATTTTTTTCAACTAATTTTGTTGGCCTATTAAAACAAAAAATGTTAAACAAGATTTGAACTTACAAATTGTTGTACTATTTCTTTAATTAATTATTAAGTTTATTTGTATTGCATTTTTATTTATTATCATTTGATTTTGTAAATACAATATTTTATTTTTCTTTCCAGGCTTAACAGCTGGTATACATATATTTTTCTTAAAAAACAAAAATATCGTACAAATATTTTGACATAAAGCTTTTGGACTTATGCCCTTTTCAAGCTGAATTTGTAAAAACTTTTACAATCTTCATACAATTTCTGTGTAAAATGTGGTTGGAAAGATAATTTCATATGAACCACTGCGTCACCAATTGAAGTAGTTCGATGGCTCTAATTTTCCCCGGAATGCATTTTTATACATAACCCAAAGTACAACAGCAGATAAGGTTCAACCGATATTCAATACATGATCAGTTATTCGAAAAAACAGGTGAATAGCTGACTAGTTGTTTGAAAAAATAGTTGAGTATACTTGTTATTTTTAATATACGTTACTCATACGTCATAACAGTTGATCAGTTATTAGAAAAAAAAAAAAAAAAAACAATTGAGTATACTTGTTACATACTTTCAATATACGTTTAATAATTTGATTAAAAAATAAGACAAATTTTGTTGTAATTTTTCTTAATACTAACTATCAAAATGATTTTTCCATCCCGTTTGTAACATTTGAATAATTGGTCGTAGACCCATAAGTTTTATTGAACTATTCAGAGATCTTTTTTATCAACATAAACCTTATGTTTTCACGAATATTTGATAAGTAAAAATTTCGATTGAAATTAAAAATATTGAAAGCTGGTTTTTATTTTACAAATCAAATGGTTTGTTTAAAAGTAATAAAGAAAAATATCATTAAACTGAAACCAAGGAAATAATGTTTTTTAGCAGTACCTCTATTTTCGTCAATTAAACTGAAATAAATTTGAAACAAATGTTCCGATTTCAAACATAAAACCTGATAAATAAGATAAATTGTAAATTTAAGCCGAATTTTTACTTATAAATTATATGTTTTAACATTTAAAGCAAAAAAAAAAATCTTAACACCGAAAATATTAGACAATTTTGTAATACACAGTTCAAAAAACCTAAAATTTGAGCTATTCCAATCTTATAGTAAATGAGATCTCAACACAGGTAGACCAAAAATATAGTTTCTTTATAGCATTTATAAGTTTCACGCTTGAAGCTTAAAAATAAACTAGTCCATTAAAAATTATTATTTAATAAACCATCTGTTTTGAATTCAGGAAACAAAAATCATATTTACTCGTTTATCCACAAAATTAAGTTGGACAAATTAATATGCAACCAAATCATTAAATAAACTTGAAGTTTTCTGCTTCAAAATATTCACATTTCCCTAAGAAAACGGCGTTAAAATATCTTCATTAACTTGCCTGAAACTAAAATTCTTGCTCTTCTAACTTACACACACACGAATATACTAATACATAGTGACAGACATTCATTTATGGCATAAACGGAAATGCAGAAAACCAACAGGATTTCTGCAATACCATCCATACCTTTAAGGAACGGATTTTCAAGTGATGAAAAACATACTTTAAGTAATGAAGATATGTTAGATGGAGAGTGGGACTTGTGGTGGCAGTGGTGCTGTTTTTCTAGCTGATGTTGTTGCTATTAATGCTGCTGCTCAAATTAGTGGTGTAAGATGGTGACGTGAATGGGTGGTGGCGAATAAGTATTTTTAATTGCCGCAGGCTGCTGTTGTATGAATGGCATTAGATACAGTCTGTATATACATATCTTATGTAAAACCAAGCTAAAACACTTAAGCGTTTAAGCAAAAGCGACAACACAAATTTAAGACTTCAACTAAATGACTGTCTGCCAGACTCTTCATATAAAAATACACAAAAAAGATATAAAAAAACAAAGAATGGATGTGAAGAAGTTAGTAGAAGTATAGTAGTATAGCTTGCGGTGACTAAAGCATCAGTGAGCAATTATCGCATACTCGTTTAGTAAAAGTCCTTGTGGTAACACCTCTGTGGAAGCGTAGTTAAGAAAAGTTTCTGTTCTGTTTTTAGCATTAAACTAAATTTAAGGCAACAGCTGGTGGCTTTAGAGAGTACTCTAAAAATCTCCTGCCGCCTGTCGTTTTAATTGCTTTTCGCCTGTTTGCTCGTTTAGAATACCGAGAGAGAAACAAAAAAAAAAAAACATCAAGCAGCAACAACTAATATTGTGCATCTCTTCCTGGTGAGCCGTTGCTCCTTTAGCACATTTGTTCATCGTTTTTGTTAGCGATTCATTCAAGGGAAAACTAAAAGAAAATCGATGTAAACTTTAGCATAAAAGGTGAAATTGTTTCTGACACTTAAACCCAGAAGTGAGTGGGAGCGAAGTGAGAGGGATCTAGGTAAAACAACACTATAATAGGGTGAGGTTAATGTTAATGTATTTGTGGGTGTGTATGTGTTTGTAAGCATTAGTTTAGTACACAGCAAGTGAATTGAAATGTTTTAAGTAATCATTTGTAACAGCCTCTCTCACCGTATTGCGCTACTGCATCGCGGTAGCAATAAATATATATATATAAATTTACATTAGGATAACCCCGTTTGTATGGAGAAAATATAAAGTGCTGTTACAACCGAAAATAAAAGCTTGGTTCATTCTAAGATACCATTTTTCAAAATTTCTGTGCTGGTGTCAATATTTTATGAGCCGACTGAAATTATAAAAAGGTCTTTGATAAGGTTTTTCCAATTTTTGTATATATAACGCAAAGGAATAATATGAAATTTTGATATCATATGAATGGTTTGAAATAAATTTTTGCGCTTCTTCCAAAATATTGAATTTATATTTTTAAATTTTTACATACATAAGTAGATTTATTTGATGTTATTAATTGAAATAAATATAGCATAAACCACATTAGGCGTCACCTAATCTTTTTGAAATTCAATATGATCATGAAATTGAAATTCAATCTATGATGAACTAACATTCATCCCAAATCATGGTTTAATATTGTAAACAACATTCAAAATGGTATTAGAAAGAAAGCACGAAAAATACTTTTCTTAGGTTAAATTGCATAAGTATTTCTATTTAATACTTACTTTATTTTCTAATGAAATCATAAAGTGATATACATTTTGTGTATGTCTTGATTTTATAAGAATACATAATACAAGATCGGAGATCGGGTTTCAAAACTAGATTTAATTTTTAAATTTTGCTGTATAGTTATTTGTGAAAAATATGGAAAAGTTATAAAAAAACTCGAAAATGAATTATCTAAATTTTAATTTTAGGTTGGAACATTAGCACCATCGATTTTGGGGACACCCTAATGTACATGCATTAGTTTTTAAACGATCATTAGCGTCTTTTGCAGTCATAATTTGCCGCGAAGGTTGCAACTTTAAAAGACCATGGATTACGACCACAGCATGCAACCTCAGCCAACAGCAATATATTTAAATGGAACGTTTTTTATAAAATTTTTAACCTCTTAAAATGCAAATTTACTACTTAAAAAAAAGAAAGAAAATATGTATATTAAAATGTATATGCAAACTAAATCATGCAGATGAAAGAAAGGAATATATAAATGGCTGATTTTTTAAATTCTAACAAAATTTTACACATACATATGTACATACATGTGTATTATTCTCTCGTTGTTTTCATTTAATGCCAAACAATTTGTTGATTAATCTTTCAATATTATGCGTTGCTTCACTAAAATTATTTAATAAAATAATTCAATTAAGATAAAAGTTTTTCCACTTATTTAGCAAATAATAATATTTATAAACAAAAAAAACAAAAGATATAAAACCAACAAACTACGCACAACCACAAAAGAATGAAAATACAAAGACGTTTATTAAATAGATTCATTCATATGGTAGCCAAAACGTTCAACAGTATACTTGTACTAGAAATAAACTTTTATTGAAATTAGCTCTCCTTTCTACTTATTTCTATTTTTTCTATCAGAAAATGCTTTTACTAGCGGAAATACATTAAAAAAACAAAAAAAAAAAAAATAAAACAGACTGTTTTTGACTTTGTTGTAGTTGATGGTTAGTGATATAAAGAGATCCATCCGATATGAACTGATTTGATACTGAGACACAGAAGCAGACTGACGACGGAAGCAACAAAAATACCATTTATTTTATGATAATAAAAAAACTTCTTCCTCTATTGCCTTTTTCACAAACTCTATTCATCCTTCTATAGATTCTACTTGTTACTCCTAGGTTGACTTCATAACGAACCAAAACTAAAACCATCGATTTTAACAGACAACATTGTTGTTTTATTTACATATATCTTCGAGATGAATAAGAAACGAATACTTGCCATTTCTTAATGGCGGACGAATGATATTGTATGAAAATATGTTTTTATTTGTTGTTTTTTTTGACATCCTACAACAATATCCTTCGTAGGAACAGAATTGAATATTTACTTTAAGCATTTATTTTTAACTAATTGAACTAAAATGAATGGAGGGGTACTGGTAATACTTTTTTGTGATAGTAAACAATTACTTGAAATGTGTTGCCATAAAAAGTGTATTTATAAAAGAATCACGTAACTAAATTTTTAATGAAAAATTCTGCATTCGATCAAAAGGAAGGAATTCATACATATAAATTTATTTGTTTATTGTTTTAAAATATGCAATAGCTAAAAAAACATGATCTCCCACCAACAGCCAGCCATTTTTAAGCAATTACTAATATGGAGAAAGTATCAAATAGACGAAATTTGACATATGTAAATTTAGGAGAATTCTTGATAACAAATTTGACAAATTATAAATTTGTCTACACAAAATCTTGGACAAAAGCTAAACAAATCTTCAAATTAAATAAGAACATTTAGTAACTTTTATGTATGTTATTAAAAAATTAATCTATCAGATAGAATGAAACAATATTATATTGCATTACAAAAGAATCTCGATGCGTTCAGATAAAAAAAAAAAAATATTTATAAAGTTTTTGAGATCATTTGCGGTTATATTTATCAAATAATGCAAAATGCTGAATGTTTGATTGCTTTTGTTGGTCATTTTATTTATTACAAATAATAATTTAAGGACACAAGGTATTACAAGATTACAAATTTACACAGAGATACACCCATACAGTATACAGTAAATAATATACATACATATGTATATACATTTGTATGTATATATATGAATATGTGTGTATTTGTTTTTTGTATGACACTAAAAATGTTTAAGATGTGCACAAAACCATGTTTCAGTGACTTGAACTTGATGCGAAAGCATGGTTGACCTAAATTTTTGTCAAATTGGCAAATTTTTATCTGGTTTGTTTTTTTTAATTTTTGTTCTTGCTTTCGATTTAGTTTTCGTTGTTACCCTTCAGTTTCTCACCACAGTTTTTTTATTATTTATTTATCAAATTTTTTTGTTTTGTTTTAATTTTTTATTAAAATTTTATTTTTGTTCTTCTTTGAAAATACCAAAAGGATGGCTGATGCTTGGTTGGCTCGTTGGCTGACTGGCTGGTTGTTGATATTAATAGTACTCGTAAACCATGAATGGTGACTAATATCTTTTTGTGTTTCTGTTGTTGTTTGTCAAAAAAGATAGGAACATAAAAAGTATGAAATGGGCGAGAGGGAAACGTAGAAAGCAAAGTAGACTTTGGTAGTTGCTGCTTTTATATCTACTAAATTGAATCATTCATTTAGTGCTGCTTTGGTTGTGCTTTTTCCCACTTTCTCAAGCCAAAATTACAATTTGCACATACAGTTGTCTGTTTTTTTTAGCCTTCAGAGACTGTCCGTACAAGTAAAATAGTTGCTAGCAAAGCTATTTGACTTGACAGGAGTCATGTCGCCTTTAGCTTAAAATCATGATTTACGATCAAAGACAAGTGGTAATTTTAATTTTTTTGTTTTCCTTGGTTTTCCTCTAAATTTTCTCATATTGTGTTTTTGTTTACTTCAAAATATTCCGTCAGATATTTATTTAAGAAATTCTCTTCTTCGTTCTTATTTTAATTTTATAAGCCACAAAAAAGATACTATTAACTATAAGCATTCTAAGTAATCAGATTTAATTAAGTTTTGTACTAGACATTGCATGTTCCACACACTCGCTCATTGATACAGAAATGGACAAACACACACATGTACATATGTATGTATATACACATTCATACTTATTATAATGTCAAGCGATAAGGATGAGCATGTTTATGAAAACGTTTACAGATAAAATAAAAAATACAGGATTTGTTGGAACATACATATTTGTTTGTTTCATAGTGAGCGCAGTTGTTTCATGTTCTGTGTACATGTACATTAGAGGTGTCCAAAACTATGAATTTCGCTTGGATGGGCCTCATTTTGTTCATTAGTGTCTAAAACTAACTGGTGTTAAATTTAAGCCAAATCGGATAACGGGAACCCGTGTCGGAAATCGATTTAAAAGTCTAAAATCATTAACATTATATATTGTTAACAATTCAACCAAGTCTTATCTTCTAGAGAAGAGCTAAAAATAACAAATAAAAAAAATGAAAAAAGTCCTATTATACAATTTTACGGGTTCCCGTTATGCGATTGGACTAAAATCTAACACCAGATAGACTTAGACACTAATGAACAAAATTAGACCCACCCAAACAAAATCTATATTTTTTTGCACCCCTCTAATTTACATGCATATGTATATCTATCCACGTTTAAGCTTGTTAAAATTGTATTCATCCTAATGTTGTATTTTAAATTCGTTTACTCCAACCATTGATCGAAACACGTCATAACTTTTTTTTAATCTTTAATGTACGTATGAAAGTATCACGTTTCTAAAAATATTTAAGAATTCTTTTTGAATTTTTAAGTGAGAGAGCCAGGCGTATGATAAACGTAATAGGTATTTTATTACTATTTTAGTTTCGCTTGTCACGTGAAAATCGAGAGTGAAAGCGAGTATAGTCGGGCATGGGCGACCTATGATACCATATGCCAGTTGTGTATATTAAATGTTATTTCTTCTTTATAATAAAGCATTTATCTTCAAATTTAACCTAGTTCCGATATATTATTAATTTCTAAAAGTGGCTTTATATGGACCGATCCCAATAAAATTTGATGCATAAATTTATATAATGTTTATTTGTGCTGAATTTTATCGCGATATTAGTTTTCAGAAGTGAATTGTGGGCTTTTATTTTTAGAGCATATTTACTAAATTTTAAGGATTATGAATTTAAATACTATTTTAGAGCATATTTTTATATTATTGTATATGTACATTATTTTTTATTAGAAACATTACTTTTGCTACCAAAAATGTTTGCTGTGACATAAACCTAATATGTAGTGCAATACAAGTCAATTTAATTCTGAAGAGCTTTTCCTGAACATTTCTAGCTTTAAATACTTGGTCATTATTTATATTTAATTGTCGAATTGTTGCCATAATTTTAACAATTAATTTTAATTTATTTTTTTATATGAGTCAGTACATTCAACAAATGATTGTGCGCGGTACATGTGAAAATAAAAGCGAGGTGGTATATGTGGCAAATAAAGAAAACGCAAATTATGGGATGTAATTATCGGCCATAAACAATGTGGGAAGAGTGTTTCAAAACTCACAAAGCACATTCATGTGAACAAGTAAATGTGATAAAAGTTTTTACAGTTTCATTGTGATACTGATGGCTTTTTGTAGCAGGGAAATAAATAATGATAAATAATTTGTTATTTTCTTGAACATATGTTTATATACGTATATATTTATATATTAGACATGACCATAAAAATAATCTGGGCCTTCTAAATTAAACTTTTTAGTCTGAGAAATAAATGATCTGTAATCAAAGACCACTCAGAACGTGCAAATAATTTGACTGATCAATATAAATCAAATGATTACTTCATTTGATATTATTTTTTCTAACAACTACTGAATAAAATAAATATAATAATAATTTTTTATAAAATAAAATGGAATTTTCAATATTTACTCCATGCTTTTTTATATGATATTTACTACTATTCAATTGACACCAAAGTTGGCTTTAATAAGAATCATAATATTTGAGGACAGGTCTAGGATACAGGATGTATGTATGTACATTTCATTATACACGCACGCATTTAAAAATTTCTATTCGGATACAAATTATTCTCCTGTGAGTTAATGTGTGTTTGAGAGCAACCGTAGACTAACAGAATCGTTTTTAGCCAAGATCTTTGTCTAGTTTGGAACAAAAAGTTTAAAGAAACTCCCATAATGTTTCTTTATTTATACAAATGATGATGTTGATTTTTTGTGTTTTCTTCGTTGTTGTTATAGCTAAATTGCTATTTTTTGTGTGTTCTTTTGGCAGTATGTATTTGTATTGGTATTTGTGTTTGTGTTTGTTTGTATATATGTATGTATGTATATGTGTTACTGCCATTAGTAAATTTGCTTCGTAATTGCAGTTTTCCAGGTGATTAAAAACCTAATAATTGTTTCGTATTTGTTATATTTTAGTTGTTTCCTCTCATTGTGTTTTAGTTGTTGTTATTATTGTTAATATAAAGTAATTACATGGGTGCTGCCTCTCAGTCATTACCAACACCACTAACATCGGAACACAACATGGTTCAACAAATTACAATGCTAAACAAAATTATAGCGGTCCATTACATATGATTTTATATTAACCTCAAATTCACATTCAATCTTTGATTATTTATTTCCATTCTTTTAATAAATATAAATATATTTAAATTTTAATTTGCCCTTAAAAGAATATCTATACCATTTGATCATTAATATTAATCGAAGATTACTTAGGTAGCCTTCGATTCTATGAGTTATAATTATGAACTCGATTGTAAGTATGCCCAATACACATTTAAATGAATGAGAGCGAGCTTAAGTTTAATTCAATGGATCGGAATGTTTATTTATGTTCTCACATTAATGTTTGGCCATTTTATTTTACTTCTTCCAGTTGGTGAAATGCGACTGCTACATGTACAATATACAGACATTCATACATATTTTACATTATTAATACTTAATGTAGTTAGTTGTACAAAATGTGAATCGATTTGTTGTTTTTGTTCATTCAGTTTATCACAAAAGATGAATGTCCAAGTGATTCACGTACTCGACTATTTTCTCATTAACAAAACATACTGAGCACTTTGTATTCAAATTTGAAAATGTATGAATTTCTTGTATTATTGTACAACAAAGAAATAAATACAATTACTGTTAATAACTCTTATTTCTTTACCAATAAATTTTAGTTTTCTTTAATAATGAGATTAACTAATTTTTTTTTAATTTTTATTACAGATTCCTAAATTAATGCCAACGTTTTAAATACAAAATATATTCAAAAAAAATATTTAAGGTAAGATCTTTTGGTGAGTTCCTTTGAGTCCTAATATCTATTGATCCAAAATGATTATTTATTTTGTGAAAAATATATCAAACAATATTTTTATGTTTAAAACTTCATATCAACGACGGGAGTTTCAGAAACAAGAGACAAAAATTCTTCACACATAAGCCGCATAAATTTTTTATTCTAAGCAATACGAATTCGTACCATATTCGTATTTTTTTGCTTGTGGGAATTATAACTTTTTTTGTTTTTATTTTTATTATATTTAATAATAGCAATAAATTATTTTAAAAATGTGTAAGGATTAAGGCCAACTATAGTATGCTTACACTAGCTGAAGTCAGCTTAAGCAACTGTTCGAACACATATAAAACTTGACAAACTATAATGTTAAATTACCTTAATCATGCAGTGTTTTTATAGTTTTTACGTCCTCGGCTGTTTGTTTGCTTCTGTGCTTTTTGCATTCAAAATTATTTTTTTAATGTGATTGTTTTAAAATGTTTTACGGCTGTATTTATAAAAATTTATTTTAGGTTTATTAAACAATTTTAGGAAAAATTCAGGAAAATCGTATTCATAAACGTCAAATAGCTTACAACGTCTTCAATAAACCATTGACAAATATAAGAATTTTATTGTAGGCTCGAACCTTCTTTAAGCCAACAATAAGTAGATTTAAAATTTTTTTTCAGATAAAGCTTTTTTCGGTAATTTTAGGTTGATAAATAAAATAATTATGGTTTCTTTTAAAATAAAATCTAAAAATTCCAATTTTAACGTTTACAAATTTGTAAATAAAATCAAAGAAAAATTTTAAACGATTATATTTGAAAAAAAAAAAAAAAAAAAAAACACAAATCTAGGCATTAATATATTAATACACGAATATTTAACAATATTCCAATTGGTCAGCACAATTTTTAGACAATTTGGAAATGCCCGTCTGTCAACCAAATGATGGACAAAATCATTAATCCGTTATACGGATACTTTTAATAATAATTAGAAATTATATGTTATTTATACATCTGAACTAAATAAACATTTATTAAAGCCATATATATATATATATGGGGAATTCTTAAAATCTTTTGATTTTTGAGTTAAAAAAATAAAAAAATTAAATTTAATGGCACATTCAAAATATTTAGAGCAAATGAAAAGCTGTCTATTTACATTATAAATCCGTTCGCGTTAATGATTTTTATCAAGTGGCGCAGAAGTTATGGCGGTTTGAAGTATAAATTAAAAAAAAACTCTCAAAATTAATTTTCATGATAAAATCTATCACAGAACAATAAAACTATTTAAGAGATATTAGAAATAAGCCATAAAATGAATCTTTAACAATTTGTAAAATACACTGAAAGAAAATTTTATGGAGTTTATTAAAAATTTCTATTTTTCGATAAATAACGTATATTTTATTAACAAACAAATTTAAAAATATGTATTATAATTTTATACTAAAACTATTAGATTTATAACAAATATTTATAAAAATTAAAGTAATGATTAATTTAAATTAGAAATTTTTTCTGCATATTTTGGATGGTCTGATAATTTTTGTTTTTCTTTTGGCAAGAGGAATATATTTGTTGGGAAGTAAACAGTAATGTACACAAGGTGGATTTTCTATACAGTGACTGCAGGATAAATAATTTAAAAATAAGGTATTTGGCTCTTTTGCACTAAAAATCAATTGATGTATTTTATTTGACTGAGGAGCCGGTTGAATATCTTTTTGCATTTTTTTCTCGATTTCTAATATATCATTTTCCGTTACTATTGATACATGTATTTTTGATTTATTTTCATTAATAACACTGACGATATCATGTACTGAGATAACATCTTTTCCGAACATTACAGCACGATCACAAAGACCTTTGACAGTTCCACCTGTTCCGTCAGCGCAGCTTTTGCCATGTCCCGCTGTTGAAAAATTCCATGTAGCTTTTTGTAGCTTTAAAAGTTTACAATGTTGAAGAAATAACATAAAGTTTGTTTTATTTTTATATTGCGTTGTTGGTCCGTCACTTTGAACGTGGATGTTTTGCACATTAGCTACAAATTTTTTTATAAGTCCAAATACCGGTTGCATATGAGCCCAAACAGCTACAGCATCATGTCGTAGGTTTTCTGATATTGTGCAGAATGAAACACATTTTATATCACCTGATGCAACATCTTTAAAAAATAATGCTCCAGTATGCAAACAAATTTGTTTCTTCGAAGCACCAAAATGCACACTTTGTATTTCCGATGAATATTTACATACATAATTCTCCGAAAAGTCAATAACAATGTATACTTCATTAATGGCTAAATTTTTTTTTATGTTTTGCATAAATTTATGTTGATGTCCAGTATCATAAACATGCTTTAAAAACTGTGGTGTACGTTTATTTATTTCCTCAATTAATTGTTCTAAGTTACATTTAACGATTTCTTTGGTAGTAATTTTCACATGGTAGTTTAAATTTTTAGATCCTTTTCTATCAATTTCTTTTTGGCACCACTGATAATAAAAAGTTGGTGTGTTGGGATCAATTGGTGTTGATATTCGTTTATTTTTACAATGAAGGCATTCTCTATACATACAGTCTTTAGACTGGGGATTACATGTTATTAGATAACTAAATTTCGTGGAACTGAATGTGGATAGTATTTTGTGAAAAAAAAGTTTTTGTAATAAGAAATCAAAATTAGCGTGTGCTTTGCAAAGGCATGTATTGCGATAAGACATTTTATTTTTTAAAATCCAAAATGGACGAAGTCTACAGAATGTTGCAAGAGATATTTTTATTTTTGTTTCACTTTGAAATTTTTCACAGAGGTTACTCAAAGTATCTTGCAGAAATCTTTTTCTAAAAGTGTTACCACGTTTTTTTATAACATCATTTTTTCCAGGTGCAATTGATGAATTTGAATCATTTTCTAAGAATTTTCTAACAATATTCTTTAAAACTTTTTGTTTATTTATTTTACGGTTGTTAATAGAAGAGATATTTAAAAGTTTGTTTTGCATGTATTTACTTACTAATGGGGCTAGGTTTTTAGAGCACTTGTATTTTTTAACGATTTTTCCTGAAATAATCTTTGAGAGAAAAGTCTTTTCATGCTGCATATTAAGTTTTTGTTTGTTATCGCGAATTTGATTTTCCAAAACCGAGCAAAACATTAATCTTTTTTTTATTGCAGTATTACCTTGCCGCATTATTTGTTGTGCTTCTTTTTCAGGAGTGCTTTCTGGGGTTTTAACCGCTCTGTAATACCTTTTTTTCCATACCTCAATAGTTCTTTTTTGGCATTTAATGGACTCCTCCAATTTTTTTATTTTTCTTCTTAATGCTGACTCCCGATTAAGAGTTTTGTTAAGACTTTTTTTACATACTTCATGCAATTTAAAACATTCACAGTGCTTTCCTTGTATGCTACAATATATGTATCCATCATTTGAAGTGCCGTTTTCATTTAATAATAGTTCACTTGTTAAACTTTTACCAATCTTTAAATATTTACAAGTCTCGGTTATTTTGTTGTTAAGATTATTTGCTATTTTCAATTGCTGTTTAGATTTATATTGAATTCTTGACGATTTTCTACCATTTAGTTCAGTTTTTGTTCTTGGATTCACATTTTTTTTGCGAATATCTCTCCTTTTCAAATTTTGTTTTTTTTTTGTTCAATATATTGTTTTCGTTTGTCGCGAAGTTTTAAAGCCTTTTCCGAAACCATTTTAGAATAGTAAACATGCAAAACATTCAAACATTAAATTTTGTAGAGTTTACCAACGATTGCTAAGATTGTTAAATTTTCTATATTTAAAGTTAAAACCTATTTTTTCTAAGTGTTAATATCTTAAATATATAAAGTTTCTTGAAGACTTATCCAAACTCATTTTAGGCTCCACAAATATTAAATTACGTAGTAAAAAAAAAAAAAAATTGCATAAAATCGCGAATTTGCAAAATTTGACAAAAATGCAGTTCACATAAAAATTGTATGTCAAAAGTTTATAAGAAAATGCAGTTAAAATGGTGAAATTACAATGAAATATGTTTTTACATTAGTGATACATTTTAAATCTAAGTAAATTTTATTTGGTCCATAAAACATGCAATCCTTTTATATTTTTGACGCCCACCAGTTTTTCATTAAATCATTAATAAAACTTGCAAATAAAGCCAATTTTGATGAATTTAGTCGAACATCCATGATGTGCCTTAGCAAAATGTGTTTAGATAAAAATGTCGCGCTTTCAACTATCACTGTATTTTTGAACAAATTTTTCATAGCAATGGTTTGCTTGTATCATAACCCTTAGTACAATGCGTTTAAATTTTTTCAAAGCCATTGTTTTATGCAGAGTTTAAATATTAGTAGATGCTTTTATATTTTTATTTTTGACTTTGCAATAAATATGCATTTACCTCATATTTAAAAATATGCATATTTAAAAAATGGTTCTGTTCAAAATATTTCTAGTATTTTTGCTAAAAATATTTACCCATACAAACTATTGCATATTACAGCTTACAGACAAATATAAAATGTTTTCACTTACAATATATTACGCAGCAACTCGCTAACATATTTATAATACCCACATATATTTCATATGGCTTGCCTATAATATTAAAATATTTTCCTACACAAATTATTCGCAGTCAACAATATTGAAGCCATGCGAGCAGTAATATACGAACATGAAATGTACGCAAGCAGAGCATATATGTGCCGACGAAAACACGAAACAAAACGATAGTCGCGACTATCAGGTTACAATATTTTTACTATCAAACTTAAATATTATTTACTATAGGAAATGACTTATGGTCTAAAATTTAACATTTCATGTTGAACTTGAAAAATTATAAAATGTGAAAAATGTATGCAAGATATAACCAAATTTTATTTAGAAAATAATTGAAAACGTTTATATCTATGTATGTTTTATGTATATTATGGGAAAAATGTATGCATAAAATAACCAAATTTTAATTAGAAAATTTTTGAATTGAATTATTGAATGTATGTATTTATTAAATTTATGTTTAATTTTTATGTGGAGTATTAAAATGTATGTATTTGTATTGATTGTAATATAATTAGAAAAAAAATATATAAATACTTAGAGGATCATATGAATGTAAAAATATATTCAAATATGTATATATGTAAAAAATTGTTTTTACAGGCTATATTTAAACATATTGTTTGTAACAGGATGACAATAAGTTTGTAAACAGGTAGTAATGCATTAGTAGTGTCTATGAAATGATCAATAATGAAGGAAATTATAGGTATTTTAGAAATTTGTAACAGGATGGCAAAAAATTAAGAGGGGACATAAAAAGTTGTTTTTGTAATTTTACATTGTGAAAGGTTAAAACAACAAAAATGTATGAGTGTATTACATACATATACAAGTATGTTTTTCATATGCATGTGTCACATTTCTATAAATTATTATTACATACACTCAATTATCTTACAATAATGAATGAACAGGCGCGAAGAAAAAAATATATAGGTGTTAATAAATTTGCATATGCCATTGCCAACCTTTTGAATTTGCATGAGAGAGACTAAATAATAATGATATTTCTTTCCTCTTCTCCCCACCACAAATTCAAGTAAAGCAAAAAAAAGGATCTTGCGTAAACCATCGTTAAGGAATGTGCGTAAAATGATAAAGTAGGAAAGAGAATTTCTACTACAGGTCATTTTTATGACGAATGTATTTTTGCATCACACGTACATATCTTCTTCCCTCCACCAATTCAGGGAAAAAATGACCTATCGTAATCCACCGTTATGGAATGTGCGTGAAAAGTAGGAAAGAAAAGTGCTGTTACAGGTCATTTTTATGACGAATGTGTTTTTTTGTTATTGTTTCACACATACTTACATACAGTGTCTCTCATAAGTATTCGAATTTAGGTAAACTATGAAAAGAAACCAAATTTAATAATATATTTTGTGTGGAAAATAAATAAATGAATTTGTTATATTGTCTAGATAGTCCTTAGTTTTGATATCACGCCCCTTAAAACTTGAAATTTTGGGGGATTTGTACCCTCTTTTCATGTAATATCATTAAAATGGCGATTTTTGGCTATATTTGCAATGTTTTCACCCTTTTTCCAGAGATAAAACCAAAATTTAATATTGGAATTTAATAGAACCCATAGGGTATCTAAAAATAATATTTTTTGTTATAAGGATCTGTACTTAAAAGTTCCAAGATGTATTTTTGGTATCGTTTTTCAGTTTCTAATTGAATTATCTGGATCATAAGTCCCTTTTCGTACCTCTAGGGACGATATTTTCCGACAAAGTTGTCTAGTGTATATTGATGTACATATTGGCACTAATGTATTTTAAATTTTCAATATATTATAGCGGTATGCAACCCCAAAACATGCCTTAACAAAACGTCATCCTACATAGTAGATTTCAGTTTTAACTACTCGTAACTTTCACGCTTATGTTGCCCGTTACAATAACACTGTAAGTCCTAAATTCTGGTTTTAATTTGATCATAGTAAATAATATTTAAACACATATCAACATTTTTGATGTGATCATAATGATATCGTGCCATGCAGCATGTAGGCCATTGGTATATAAAAATAATGATTTTACTATTTTGAATGGCGCTTCTTCGAGGCATGTTTTGGAGTTGTACACTTCCACAACACATTGAAAACTTAAAATGTATAAAAGCTAATATCTAAAAGAATATATACCAGAAAACTTTCCCGGAAAATAGTTGATCCTAGTATTATAAAAATGGACTTAAGTTCCAATATATTGAATTAGCGACAGAAAAATGATCCGAATAATTTATCTTGGAATGTTTAAATACAGATTCTTGTAACAAAAAATATTATTTTTAGATACCCCAAGGGGTCTTTTAAGTCCCAATATCAAAGTTTTGTTTTATCTCTGGAAAAAAGGAGAAAAATTTGCAATTATGGCCAAAAATCGCCATTTTAATGATATTACATGAAAACAGGGTACAAATTCCCCAAAATTGTGGACCAAATGGGCCAAAAATATATCCTTTCCGTGGATAGTAACCCCTTAAAACAATATTACGCATAAAAACCATTTGATTCTAAAATTTGTGTTGCGTATAATATGATCAAGTATGAAATACAGGAAAAATTCGTATACTTTTGTGGGGCAATTTCATGGACTTTTTTTAAAAAAGCACAATTAATTTAAGTCAATGAAAATTTTTCAATTTTTAAAAAGCGTGATATCAAACATAAGGACTATCTAGACAATATAACAAATTAATTTATTTATTTTGCACACAAAATATATTATTAAATTTGGTTTCTTTTTATAGTTTACCCAAATTCGAATAATTATGAGAGACACTGTACATACATATGTATATACAAAACCAGATATAAATGGTGTTGCATATTTGAATATATTTTTACATTCATATGATCCTCTAAGTATTTATATAATTTTTTTCTAATTATATTACAATCAATACAAATACATACATTTTAATACTCCACATAAAAATTAAACATAAATTTAATAAATACATACATTCAATAATTCAATTCAAAAATTTTCTAATTAAAATTTGGTTATTTTATGCATACATTTTTCCCATAATATACATAAAACATACATAGATATAAACGTTTTCAATTATTTTCTAAATAAAATTTGGTTATATCTTGCATACATTTTTCACATTTTATAATTTTTCAAGTTCAACATGAAATGTTAAATTTTAGACCATAAGTCATTTCCTATAGTAAATAATATTTAAGTTTGATAGTAAAAATATTGTAACCTGATAGTCGCGACTATCGTTTTGTTTCGTGTTTTCGTCGGCACATATATGCTCTGCTTGCGTACATTTCATGTTCGTATATTACTGCTCGCATGGCTTCAATATTGTTGACTGCGAATAATTTGTGTAGGAAAATATTTTAATATTATAGGCAAGCCATATGAAATATATGTGGGTATTATAAATATGTTAGCGAGTTGCTGCGTAATATATTGTATGTGAAAACATTTTATATTTGTCTGTAAGCTGTAATATGCAATAGTTTGTATGGGTAAATATTTTTAGCAAAAATACTAGAAATATTTCGAATAGGAGCAATTAAATATATTATATTCATAAAATATATTTATATTTTAATATTACATACGTATGCATAGGAGAAAATATGCATTTTGGTTACTAATATATTAGTAATTTTAATCACTGGTTTTATGTATTAAACCACGAAATAAAATATGTAATTTTTGCAAAATTTTCAAAAAGTCCATAAAATTTTTGCGTTAATTTATTTTTTAGCGCCTATTCGATTTTATATTTTTAAATAACAAAAAACTAATTTCACGCAATAATTTGCAATATTTTGTTTATGAGTGAGGATGTGCCGAGCGAAAAACTGATATTTTCAAAAAATTTCTCTTACGTTTTACTACTTTTGTGACTGTTATGCGTCCATACTATTTAGGGCACATCAACGAGATATACCTCAAACTGTGCAGAATTACGATGTCTAACTACAATGGGCTCAATTTTTAAATAATATTAAACGGCGCACGGGTCCATTCCAAAAAACTATTAAAAATTAAAAACTCAAGAAATGGTGGGGACAAATTTCGACACCTGAGTATCAACACGTAAAGTTATGAAACGCGGAAAAGTTGGTAAAGGATTGATCTCCTAATTGTAGTTACTAAGTACAGTAACAAAAAATACTCAGAAATCTTCAACCAAGACCAAAAAAGAAAAAATAATGGAGAAAAGTTAGCTTGTGACATACGATTTTTCAACATTTTTAAACTTTAAGGAACGATTGCGGATCGAAATAAAGAGTTCTAATCTAGAACTTTTGCACCATGTTGGTTTGAAATCTTGAGAATTCCACTGCGTAAAAACTTTGTTTCAGAGTTCATTACTACAGAAGTTATAAGGACTTAAATAAAATTCCAAAGGAATTAAAAGTTTTTAATAATCCCCCATATATATATATATATATATATATATATATATATATATATATATATATATATATATATATATATATATATACATATATATATATATATTTATTTTTCTTAAAAGTTCGTTTTTATTGCCGTTATACGGATACTTTTAATAATAATTAGAAATTATATGTTATTTATACATCTGAACTAAATAAACATTTATTAAAGCCATATATATATATATATATATATATATATATATATATATATATATATTTATATATATATTTATTTTTCTTAAAAGTTCGTTTTTATTGCCAAAAATCTCAAAAATATGAAATTAAGAAAACCGAAACAACGAATATTTTATCCTAATTATACGCAACACTAACACATAAAATGCCAGTCAAACTGTACAGTGATGCCAAGTTAAACATAAAAGAGCACAATAGTTAATATTGGTTTATTATTTGTTTATGAATATCACAATTTTATTAATGGTTTTTAAGGCTAAAGTGTGCTTTAACTATTGTTTGCATTAAAAGCAAAATAAGAATTTTTTATAAATATAAGCGTTAAATCTTTAAAAAGAAAATGAACATCAGATAAAAACAGAAATAACTAATCATTTACTACCTTATTCGTAGCAATTTATCAAAGGCTTGTTGAACAAATTTTGTATGAAAAATTGCCTTATAAACCTGTGATAAATTGTTATGAATAAGGCCCTTAAAATATTTTATTAAAGAAATGGATTGCAACATTGTACATAATAGCTTCTTTCGCAAATCAAGTCCGTACTGTAGTTCGATTGCCTTTTTACTGAAGTAATTGGTTTTTTGTTGCAACAAAACATTCACAAACACCTACTCAATGCACATAGGTTTCGAATTGATTCGTTTCGCTTGAATGTATGTTGTATAATAAACAGTTATGTTCTGTATCTCAACCAAATTCCATGTGGTGCAATAACACACTTCAATAAAACATGCCCCAAAGCTGGCAGCAGGGAGAACAGCAAATTAATTTACAACAATGTAGATACATATTCGATATTGTAGTGATATTCTTATCGAATGGTATTTGAATTGTTTATGATTGATATTTTGAACTGCAAAAAAATCTTATAGCTAGAATCGTTCTTGAGAAAGAAAAAACTTAAATCTGCTGTAAAATATACTGTGTATAATCATCATCATAATCATCATCATATATATTAATACGCAAAGCCAAAACGATTGGGAACATTTTCCGGCTCTATTACTTGACCGATTTTCTTGATTCTTTTTTGATGAATGCAGATTCGCGAGCCTCACTGCAGAATCTATATGTGATCAAAATCGGTTCAGTATTTTCGGAAATATAAGCGTTTAAAGTTTCTACCAATACACAATCACACAAACATGTGCTTGAATTAAAAAATAGAAAACAAAATAAGAAAGCAAAACAACAACACTGCTTTTTTTTCATTGCAGAAATAAAGAGAGGAGTGTGTAAAAAATATGTTACTTCTCTGTTGATGGTTTATTTTTGTATTTTGCAAATTGCAATGATATTTTTTGTTGTTGTTTTTAATAAGATTTTTGTAAACTAATAAGTATACAGACAGGCTTAGAAAAAAGCGAAAGTATGATTTTATTGTTTTTTATTTTTTAAAAGTGTAAAGTGATAAATTTTGAATGTAATAATGATATATTATTATATTAATGATGTAAGATACAAGAGGATGATGATGTTTGACCTGGGAAACATTGGTGGGACAACAATTCTACATAAATGTTAGTTTTTATTGATTTTAAAGATTTTAATGCTGGACAAAAACAAAGCCTTTTAAAATATAAGTAGGATAGTTTAGTTTGTCATGTCGGTACATGATACACCGTAATAAATGAATCAGTATATCGCTAATACGTAGGTTTAGCACAGTGAGGATTTGATGACATTCTTCTTTTTCGGGTTATTCTAACCAATTAGGAAGAAGGCGGTTGTTGAAATAGTAGTGTAAAGTGAAAACTGTAGTTTGTGTAGGCGATGGTTACTTATATGTTTTATAAAAATAGATGGTTGATGACTGCCCTTTCTTAAGGTGGTATTAGAGTTTAATACCACCTTTAGAAATTTATCGTTTACTATTCTTTTAATTGCAATTAAACTTACATATGTTAATATAAGGCTGGAATTTATAGTTTACTTACGTTTTCTTTCAAACATTTCTTAAGAAGTACGGAAATAATTCCACTTTTGATGGGAATGAAATCCTTTTACAGTCCTGATAGCAATAATTGAAAAATTTAATTTTAAATGAAATTTTGTTAGATCGTAATTTGAGAGACATTCCGCCTATAAATAATCTGTGTTAAAATCATCACTTCTGTAGGTCTTTTCTTTTTTTTTTTTTTTGCTGGGATATAGAGATATAGCTTGAATATTATTACAGGTTACAAAGGAATAGTGCTGAGCAGGTTCGACATTGTTTACGACAAGGGGCATGGATGATTGCTGGAGGAATTGGCAGATTGTTAAACGTAGGAAAATATCATATTGTAAAGAATGAATACATATATCATATTGTAAGTTTTGCATAGATTTTATAAACATTTATGTAGAGGATAATAAATCGAAATATTTTTGAAAAGTATGTTGCATAAATAATTTTTGAACTTAGATTTTAAACTTCTTTCAGAATTTAACCAAATTTTATCACATTTTCTAAAAGAATACGTTGATCAAAGCAAGTTTTACACTTTGATAATAATAATAATAGGAATATTTTTTTAAAGACATTTGAACTATAAAAGTAAGGATTTATTTTGCAGCATAAGTATGCAATCTTTTCTTCAATGGTTCCGGTCGAATTTCGGCCGCGGGGCGAACTCTAGTAAATAGTAATATTATTTTTTCATAAAAATCTACAAAAAAAATTTTAGACAAAGTAACATGTGTTAGAAGATCGTTTCTACTTAGATGTATAGTCTCAGTTAGGGTCCTCAGGAAATAATTACCATTACTAAACATATAAATACCCTTTTAAAATTACTGCGTAATTTTTTAATATTCTATTTGAATTACAAATAGACAAAAATTTTCAATTTATTGATAACAGTATCAGCCAGATAACAGAACAGAAACTTCTTGTTCCTGAGATATTCCAAGAACAGCTAAGTTTTTCAATTATTATTAATATAAACTTTGAATTTTTACATGTATACATTTATATTTCTTAGTTATAGACGTATGAAGAATTATACCTTAAAAATTTAAATGTACAAAGCTTACATTTCCATTTTCGTGGTAAATCTTGTATAGGGTTGAATATTTAAAATAAATATATCTTGTTGTTGTGTTGACACAGCAAAGGGTTTTCTTCATTGAAACAAATGTTAAACTATCTAACAAAACTGTAAATAAAAACTACATATCTAGAAGCATTAAATTCTTAATATACACGTCATGTAGAATTCTTAAACTGAGTTCAATCTTTTATATACAAATTTGAAAATAACACACACCCTAAAATATATACACATTTATAAAAGTAAAAACACTCATAATTGAAAAGGATCAAAAGTGATTTGTATAAAAGTGTCTTTTAAACTATGTATATTATGGTATAACTAAAATTAGGACCTGTTACTAATTGGTAGTCAGTAGTGTCTCAAAAACGAAAACCTTTTTCTTAAGTCGATTTGGAGCAAAAACCTTTGAAATTGATTTTCTAAAACATTTCAGCAAGAAATTTTCATTAATTTTTTTATAGAGGAAGAGGATAAACTGCAAACCCTATCATTGATTTTTCAATTACAATTGTTTATATCAAAAATTTCCGATTTTGTATTAAAAAATTTTAAATTTTGTTTAGGGAAAACTTAAAAGAAATTGCCGATAAATAATTTTTTTATTTTTTTATGTTGAATAATACACACAACTAAATACACATAACTAAAGAGAATGCATTTTAGTAAAACAATAAAATACAACAAGTTTTTTGACTGCTTGGCACATTTTTAAATTCAAAGTTTTAAAAATAGGGCTAAAAAATTAGTTTTTCAAGCGAAATATGGAGCGATATAATCGCATTTTTTTATATTTATTTTCAAGTTGAAATCCCGTACTCTATTTTAAAAGTAAGACTTTATTAATATTCAGTTTTAAAAGTTAGCTCTCTTTTTTTACAAAACGTCAATTTTTACTACTTTATACATATACCATAATAATACAATTTTACTTTCGAATAACTTCCAAAAAAATAGCATAAAAATTACTTCTTAAGAATAACTACAGAAGTAGTGAAATTGGAATCAATTAAAAAGGACATCCCTCCTAAGACAAGCCTGAGTTAAAATCATCACTTCTTCAGGTCTTTTTCAGTACTTCCAAGGAGGAAATTCTACTTTTTCACTTCTTTGGAAGTTTTTTTTCAGGGTAAGTACTATTACATTACACAGTTTTTGCCTACAAAAACTTACTTCAAACATTTTAATTAAGCGTCACCTTTGACCCATTTCAACCTAACTTGCACGGGTTTATGTTTTCCGATTGGACTAAACTTTTATACAAGTTAATTTAAGACACTATTGAACAATAGAACCATAGAAAAAAATCTATATATTTGTGGACACCTCTAATGTAGGTGTAAATATTTCCTATGTTGACAGTATTGTTTCTGTTACTTTGGTGAAATTTTTAGGTTCTGCAAATGTATGGTTAAGACAGTTTATCAGATACTTCTATTAGAAAAATGTATGTGTTTGTATGTCTATATTTTGATTATGTAAAGCCTACATGTATAAACATAGATACGTGTACACACATAAATAATTTATTTTCCAAAATAACATTTTAACTGACTTAAAATTTATTTAAATTTATATTGAATCGCATGGTTATTTATCTCATATTTACCAAAAAGTCTGACCTTGATAGGGTCATGAAACTTTATTGGACTTCTGTCTGCTTGTAAATATCCAAAGTTTCAGCCTTCTGGAATATAAAAAACAATTTCAAATAAATTTGAACAGAATTTTTGGAAAATTGATTGTAAATTATGCTTGAACAATAACGCTTGTATTCATAAAAAAAATTTATTTTGGTTTTAATGCACACAATAGTCAAAGCACAATTTAGTCGTAAAAACCATTAGTAAAATTATGATATTCATAAAGAAACAATAAACCTATATTAACTATTGTGCTGTTTTTTTGTTTAACTAGGCAGCACTGTTCAATTTGGCTGTCATTTTATGTATTAGTGTTGCGTACAATTAGGATAAAATGTTCGTTGATTCGGTTTTCCTAATTTTATAGTTTTGTTTATAATAGATTTTTGACAATATAATCGAACTTTTAAGAAAATTTAATATATATACATAAATATATGTATATATATGGATATAACAAATATTTATTTAGTTCATGCGTAAAAATGTAAAATATAATATTGAATTTTTATTAAAAGTATCCGAATAACGAATATAATTTACATTATTTATTACTTTATGGTATTATATTTAACCAAGAAACTATGAAAAAGGCAGATCAAATGACAGACGGCATTTCCAAATTGATTAAGGTAGTGCTGGCCAATTGAAATATTGTCAAATGTTCATATTCAAGAAAACGTAGGACAATTGCAAAATTAGACTCATATCAAGTTTGTATGAAAAAGTTTGGAAATTTTTGTTTTTGAAATAGACTCATAGTCTATTCAAGTTTGAAAAAATACAATATATTCGCTATACCTATTAAAAGTTTCATGTAATATGAAAATTTTAAATGTATTTTAGAACAAATATATAGGTCATTTCATGTCACGTGATCCAACTTAAAAAAAAACAATGTCTTCGGATTTTGATGCAATTCGCACCAAGGTTAGTGTTATTGGATAGTAGGCCAATAGTACTAAGCTGCGTCACTGGATATAAAATTGCCCATATGTAAACTATCATTTCCAGTTGCACACAGATTTTTAAAAATATTAAAATGTTAAATTTTCCATTTCTCATTTTAAAATCAATTGGACTCATACAACTTTCAAAATTCTTTTTCGATTAGCATGATTTTCCATAAAAAACGGAATTCGAGATTAGGAATTGCATATGTTTTTGATCCGATTATCATAATATTTCATGATATTTTCTATACAGTTTTGTAATTTGCAACCGATTTTTAAATTTGATATTTTGATTTAGAGATACAAGTGTTGTCTTTTAATCCGAAAAATAAATTCAAAATTTATGTTCAAATGTCTGAGACATTTAAGTAAAAAACTCACACTTTTTCACATTTTTTTATTTTCATCAGCTTTTTTACCTTTAAAAATAAGCACATTAGGTTGGGTTTCCAATGCTGGTCAATTTATAAAAATCGATGAAAAAAGCAATAGTTGTGCTAAGCTTTGTAAAATATTTCATACAAAAAATTTATTGTAACAAGGTTAAAAAGCGTTTAGAGAAATTTTTGTACAAAAATTAATTTGTATGGAAAAACATAGATTTCTATGAAATGATAAGCTTTGGAAACTTGTCTTTATGTGATTCTTTACTGAACTTACTGCCTCATGGTAAAAGTAAAGCATGATGAAAATAAAAAATTGTAAAAAAAGAAGTGTGTGTTTTTTTACTTAAACGACCGTACCTTAGACATTTTACCATAAATTTTTCGTAACATATATATATTTGTACTGCAAGGTATATATCGAAATTGGTATATGAGAAACCCAGTGTTTTATTTTTCTCCATGTTTGTATCACAGTGTAATTTTTAGAGTATTTTTGGTCTACAAAATAATTTTAGTGGGGTTTAGAGGCATATTATTTTTGCTTCTTAGCGAAATAGGTGTCAAAATTTTCTTCATTTTAGCAGGCAATATTTTTTGAACATTTGTACTGAGATCAAGATTTTCAGCTACTGGTAGGGAACATGTCAATTTTAGTACATTCATCCGCATAGTTTAAGAGGTTTTCCTAGATAAAAATGGTCCACGGAAACCCTAACGTACATACTTATATGTACATATATAAAATAAAAATAGTTGTTTCTATGTGTTTTCATTATTATAAATTCTTTAGACGGTTTATGTAGCATTTATTTGGTTGTGTAAATATAAGGCAGTAATGAATACAACGAATACTGTCTTGATTCTTTCCTATTCACCATAAATGTTAGTAAAATTAATAAGAATACACATACTTATGCTTATATTCATATCCAAAAATATTTTATATGTATACATTAGGGTAGCCTGGTTTGCATAGGTACTGATTCTCCGACGGAAAATGAATGTTAATTTTTTTTAAAATAGATCAAATTAAATTTTTATTTTCGACGGGAACATCAGGATTTTCAATTTTGGAAAAACTACTAATTTACATGCATATGTATGTATATAGTCACATTTATGTAAGTTAAGTACATATATACACATTAATGTATGTATATTTACTACTGTTTACTTTCTTACAATTATACATATTTACTTGATATTTCAACATCATTTGGCCAAAAATACAATACAGGAAAAGAAATCAAGAATATCTCAATGATATAAACGTATTCCTAAACCTTTATGAAATCGTATTTTACTTAAATAAGAAATAAAAACGTACAGACACACACTCTATATAACAAACATGAACACCTCTGGAAGAAAGTTTGCACAATGGTCTTGATTTGCATTACATCCTGAAAAATACAACACTAAATCGAAATATTGTTGGGAAAATAGAAGAGTATAAACAATAATTATTTTAATTTTTCAAATTGTTCTCTGTTGGTGAAAATTTTTCATCTTGTTTACAATACACTGAAATATATGTATTTATATTTTAAACACATATGTAGTAGGGTACTGGTGAGATTCTAAAATGACCTAGCTCTGTCCGTCCATCTTTCTTTTTTGGACAAATTGATAAGTTTTTATTGGTATTAAAAATGGGAAAATGGTTTAGGATTTAAGCTTCCGAACCTAAATCACCCAAATCTCTGAAAATAATGAATCTGTTAATTACTACAGAGTTAGGTCTTTAGATTGATTCATTACGTTCTGGAAGGCCTTTTTTCGAAAATACTATAATGTTTATAAAACTGAAATGTTTTTTTATAAATGTTGAAGTTTTGGGCATAAACAAGTATAGTTAAATGTTTTCTTTATTGTAATACTTGTTTGAACACTTACATGCACATGTATGTTTGACCATACATATATCGCACATTTACTACAACGCTGGTATAACTCAAAATTCGATATTTTTGAACTGTGTATTACAAAATATGGGATGTCTTATTTATCAGGTTTTATTTTTGAAATGCGATATTTTATTTGAAAGTAATTTCAGAAAAGTAAAAATGTCATAAAACATTTAATGCCGTTTTTCTTCTAACGTCTTTTTTGGATTATGCCAGTCTTGAAGTAAATGAGCGATATGTACTTTAAAGATTTCGAACTTTGAGCCATTGTGAGAAGTACAAACATTCTAATTCATATAACTAATAAAATTTCTGAAACGTACTGCTGCTTAAATTTACTACTTACGAACAACTTTAACAGGAAGAATTCAGACAAATGCTTTATAAAAGAACCAGCATAAAGACAAAATTGAAGCCAACAAAAGTTTTTAAATATAACGACAACAATAAGTATGTAATATAGTAGAAGGCAAACATAACAATAACGAAGACACAATGACAACAATAAACATTTTTACTGTCCTAATAAATGCCAAACAAAAGAGACGAAGAATGAAGTAAACCGAGTAAAGCAGAGAGAATGAGAAAGTTAGGAATATCAAGTTCCTACTAGACGAACTTTACCAACTATAAAATACATTTCGAAACAAAACATAACATAATCATATTCTATGACAAGAGATTTTTTCCATTCTTATTGTCCTTTATTGTGATTTGGCAATTTTCATTATTTTATTTGTCCATAAACTCAAAAATATTTCCCCCTAAAAACAAAACAAAAACAATAAGAAGAAAAAAGACCCACTAAAATAAAAGGCCTACAGAACAGAGATTTTTAGCATATAGAGTACAGTTTAATACTATATTGCTTTTAGCATATTGTTAAATTGTCCACCAAATACTCATAGATACCGACACATAGGCACATAAACACACGTACATTGTGTAAATATTTGGTTGTTTGTATTTATTTTATATTTGTTTTGTTAGTGTAAACCCTAGACCCGATCCCACTTCCGTGACCTCATAACATTAGCCTTAGTTGGCTCATCAGTGATAAACCACTTTTTATTGACATTTTGAGTAGACAACAGAACTTAAGTAGGAGGCGAGGAAGGAAGTGGAAATAGAAGTGGATAGATGACTTTGAATAAATCCTAAAATATTCCATTCCAAAAAGAACTTAATAAAAATGTAGGTGTTAGTGTATTATTATACTATATTATGTATAGTATGTCTTGAATGCGTGTGTTTTTATTATTTCATTTACTTGAAAGATTTCATTTGTTTTACTTGTTTTTTTTTTTTTTTTTTGGCTTCATATTGTTTGTACGGCGGTTCATTCATTTATTTTTACATTTGAATGTATTCACATTTGCATTAGTTTGTTTTCTTCTCCCATTGAAGTGATGTGCAAAGTGGTCTAATGTCAAATTAACATTTTGCACAGTTTATGTTTATTTAAAAGACTCCTTAAAGTAGTCCTTAGAGTAATACTAACATAAATAAATTTGTATATACTAGAATTTCATTCAATTTATTTCCAACTAAATATATTAATAAAAAATTAATTGTCTACATGTAACCATAACACAATAACTTGTAGTATATGGTCAAAGTAACATTATTGTTTGCAAATAAACTAAGAAACTAGTTGTTCTTCTGTGTGTCACAAATTCCACATGGTTCCGTATATGGACCTTACTGGATCAATGAACAGATCCACTTGATTATTAAAACTTTAAAATGATTTTTATAATTTTATCTTAATTTTTAAGCGATTAAATATCAATAATCATTTTTAAAGGATGCTTAACAAAGTCAACACTATAATTATGTTAATATTGTGCAATAAATTTGTTTAACAATATTCGTAGCCAAAGGATAATAAATTCCTTCAAATGTTGCTAATTGAATAAATTCAAAGTGGATGTGACTGTGTATGAATATTGATTAGAAATGTTGTTGTAAACGAAATCAAATCATGGAAATACATAAATGTTTTTGGCAAGAAAGAACAAGAAAAATGAAAATGTTTAATTTACAGGATAATCTGAAATTTAATGGGAAGTTAAATGATTTTCGTAAAGTTTTCAAGTACTTTCGTTTATACTTGTAAATAAACTTAAAAGTTATTTTTGTTGTTGAAAAATAAATAAATATACATATAAATACACAAACTTTTTATAATACAAATAATTGCTCTTATAATAAAGTTTCAAATTAAAAGACACACTCACACTTGTGTAAAAGTTTATGGAATTCTATACGCATTTACTCGTTTGTAATCAGTAAATTGTACTGATTTACAAAAAGAAATTCGTCTTAACGACCCACTCACTGAAATAAAAAGTACATATAGAAAAAACATAATAAGTATGGAAGATTTAACCAAATTCAGACATTTCCATATCTAGATGCATATATTCATACATTTTAGAAATTTGTGAATGAAAGTAATGTAATTTGTAGCTGATTTTAAAGAACTCGTCATAAATAAACAGCAACACACTTTCACGAACACAACACTTAAATGAAACCGGAAACGAGCTTTGAAATAAATTTGCAAAGGAAAAAATCAGTAAAATTCTTCGGAAAAGGAAAAAGTTATGCAACAACTCATCATTAGGAAAGAAACTTCATTAAATAAGCTGAGCAACAAAGCAAAAAAAATAAATAATACAAGAAAAAGTGGCGACAGTCAAAGCTATATCAGCAGCAACCGTTCGTTGCCAAGAGTAAAAAGGCGGCAAACGGTGGCAAACGTAAGGAAAGTTAAACGTCAAAGTTTAAAAGCAGCAAATAAAAATGCAAACAAACAAAAAATTGTTAATGGTACTTTTAACAAATCACACTTGTTTACTAATATTGTAAAAAACTCACCTTCTAACGCTTATGTACCTAACTATACACACAGGAAAACTGACTCGATGTACGAGTTAATCAATATTTATGATTCCATCAGCTTGGAGTTATCCAAAACAAAAATCATAGATTGTGGCTTACTTATTTAGTAGCGAAGTACGTCACGGTTTTGTTGGCTTAATTGTCTCGATTCTAGAGGGAGAGATTTAGAAGGCTTCGTTCGTAAATGGGTTTCTGTGATTTCATTTTACCTTTACTGTTCATGTGTAATGATAAAGTTAATCAAGTAGTATACGCCATAAGGAGATAAATGTGTATGTGGCATCATAATCAACATACGAGTATTCGTCCATGGTTGTGTGCTTTCAGGCGGTTCCCCCTTCCCTCCATTCTTACATTTATTCATTCATGAACTCATTTGTGCATATACCAGTAGACACCGAGTGTAGTGTGTGCGTGAAAATTTTTTTATGGTAAGTCATCCATGAACACATACAATCGCACACGTATAGCGACATACAGATTGTTACTCATTGGAAAATGGCTCTAAGGTAAAATCAAATGAAACAAAAACAAACTTTAGCCTCTAATCTGTTGAAAGAAATCTTGTTTTGCAGGCTGGTGCTCGCAGGCATTATACATACATACATATGTACATATGTAGATGCGTACATTCAAGGAAATATAAAAGATGTTGTTTGCTTCTTACTTGGTACAATTGCGTTTATTCATTGATTTGTTAAATTAAATAAATCTTATTTATAAGTACGTTGTTTCAATTTTAACTTGTTTTTGTTTATTTTTCACACCTCAAAAAATCTTTTGAGATTTATGCGTGTTGAAATGTTATCCAAATCTTGTGCTTGTAATTCTTACTTTATTTCTTTATTTGGTTCTACATATTTATAATAAATAATATGTTATACTTATGTAGTATGTAGAATTTAAATTTTTTCACAATTATAATTGTAAATATGTATAAAATGTACATATTAGTAAATCTCAAAAAATGTTTTCCTCAACCTTCCCCTATACTCGATGAAATTGCTAGTGTTCTAGATATCTGTAGGTTGAAAATTATTATTTTCCTGAAGCAGTGTAACTTCAGTTTGTGACGTCACAATGTAAAAAGCTTTCCCGGGAAAATATTCGTTACTGAGACTACTCAATACTTTATCATCACTAGGTGTTTCCGGTAGTATTCATAGTGTGGTATTAAAGATTTCGCAAATATTTTCAATGATGGAATGAGAGGACTTGGTGATGTTTTCACGTATTTAAATTGAAAAGTACGATGGTCTTTACGAAAATGTATACACATACATACTTATGTACTAATTCTACTGCAATCCATTATTGTATGTATAATCGTACCCAACAGTTCGACAAATTCAATTCAACTGAAAAATACATTATTTTCCCCTAACGTATGTATAACCACCTGGTTGGATCTAATTCTGTAAACGATAGTAATGAAACTAAAGTGACGAAGTGTCCCCTTTGTAAGTGAGAGCGGAAACAATTGTCATTTTACTCTCCCTAAGTAATCTAGGATAGACACACTTAAGCGAAAAGATTATTGGCATACATTGACTTCTTTGAACTAGCTTCCTGACTATCTCTTTGTAATCTATGGACTTCCTTCAATAGCAAGCATATTTTAAAATAGTTGGCCAAAGTGGTAAGTTAAATAGCTAGTTCGTACTGCCCCGCCGAACTGCTGGGCTTAGATACATGTGTTTCTATGCAAGTAGTTATATGTATTGTGAGACCAGTCAAGTGTTTCTTTTTTAAGCATTTTTGTAGGTAGCTCTCTGCTTTCATGCAAAAAATGCTCATAAATATAAATGAAAATGTTTTACCAAATGAAAATATACTCGTACATAACCATCATTCTCTAACTAATTTACATTTGCATCTATTCTCTGTTGTGTATTTTTACATTTATGTTTTTTCTTGTTTTCCTGTTTTGAGAAACATTTTTTAAATGTTTGAATTTTTTCTATGAAATAGAATTTGCATAAATTAAATACACTGAAAAATTAATGAATTAAAAGGCTTTCAAATCTTGGAACATAATTCAACCAGTACGTATACTAAATAAATGAATTCAATTAAATAACTCATACGACCACATAAATACTTTTCTTTCAGTGTACTTATTCAAATTTTTAATTGGTATTTCTTTTGTACTTATTAGGGTTCTCAATTAGTTGTAATAAATAATCGAATTATAGTTTTAACATTATTATATTAATCGATCATTGAAAGGTTCATTAATATTACAATTTCCTTTCGTAGTAAAAAAAATACTTTCTCGCTTTACCAAGTACAATTTTATGTAGAAAATATTATTACATATTGCAATATAAATTTCATATACACAAATTGAAATTTCAAATTTATTCGAAAAATCGAATGACGCTTAATTGAAACCCCTACTTTGCCCACACAAACAAGCCGTGTACAGTTTGTGCAGAGTTTTCTGTCAGAAACCATGTCAGTGTTTTGCACTTGTTTATAACTCATCAAAAATGCATTAATCATAATAAAATCTCACAATAAAAAGTGAATAAGAAAGGTTATATCTACTACGAATAAATTTAAGGCTTTAGGATTACTGTGTTTTCCGAATAGTTTTTTTAATGCATCTCCTAAATTCAAATAAAATAAATTTAACAAATGTTTTTTGAGTAAATTTGAATAAATTTTTAATAACAAATTCAATTAAGAATTTTTTTTTTAATTAGAAATATGTAACACATGTTAGAAAAAATGTCTAATTTCAAACCTTGTGTGAATTTCGTCAAACTGGGTTTATCTGTTACAGAACTCCATTCCGATCGATAGTAGAATTATTTTTTCCATTTTTCATCTTAAAATGGGAAGACGACAATGAATTAATTAATCTACTTCAAACTATAAAAGAGTGTTTGAAATTTGTTTATATTATGGTATTTTCGAAGTTTTTATAAAAGTTTATACTATGTAATAATTTCACTTTGGTTCGAAATCGAATTCTGTGACAGCCCACTTGCTAAAGTAAATTCTACCCAATTTTATTTTGTAATTATAAAACAACATTATTCGATATTTTGTCAATTTATTTAATATTAAACTCCATAAGTAACAAAAAGCACAAATAGCACAAACACACTAAATGTACAATGTGTTAAAGGCTGCAGACTCATATCTATAAATATAACATGGAGTGGCAGCACTATAGGTTGGTAAAATGGCAAATAAATCAAAAACTGCAACAAGGACAACAAACTTTCAGTCTTTCCTTTTGTTTGCTTTTTTGTTTCCTCTAAATATCTTTCATTTATCTTAAAACGAGTTAAGAGGATGGGCGTTGAAAAAATATGTACGGGTATAAATTGCTAAAACAAACAAAAAAAAAAAACAAAAAATCTATGGTAAAATGAAAGACGCAAACAAGTTTATTTGTTTAAATTCCACTTTAATATAAATCTGTCCGAACAAAAGTATCATTTGGTTGGTTTCTTGAATTGCTTTCTCTTTACTTTATTTATCCGCAAATAACAACATGTACATTAGGCTAGTTCTTAAAAAGAAATGTATTTCTTTTTTATATCTAAAACTAAATGAAAAGTGCAAAGTTGCAAAAAATACAATTATATAATATTTGATATACATATGTATATTAGGGTTTTAACCAATATTAGGCCCTATTACTACGTGATAGTCACTAGTGTTCTAATAACGAAAACCATTTTCTCGGAACATTTTACTGCAAAAACATTCCGCGGCAAAAATATTTTCTAAAACCATTCACAAACAAATTTACATGAATTTTTAATAGCACATATAATATACAAGTTTGGATACTAAATTTAGAAGAGAGATAAACTACAGCCCCTGTCCATACAAACGTTTATTAAAAAATTTGAAATTTAGTTTAGATAACTTTAAAACATTCGCTGCGGAATCTTTTTTAACGTTAGGGAAAAGGTGAAATACTTTTTTTCGATGTACTTTTTTCTACTTTATGAGGAATGTATAGGTCCGATTTGAAATTTTAAAAAATTGTACAAAAGTTATGACCCTAATGTATCTACAAACTTAACTACTTTACTTTGGCCTTCTTGGTATAAATGTGAACAAATTATTGTTAGTTTGGTTGGGTACACCAACAACTTAGGACCTGCCTAATGCAAATGCATTGTACATATGTACATTCTTATATATTTATGTACAATGGTTCTTAAATGGAACCATATGATGCTGCATTCTTTAAAGGTTGCACAAATATATTTTATTTATTATTTTATTTTTTTGTATGATGTTCCCCTTTGTACATGTGAATACATGAGGGTGTATTTTTCAAAGTTTTTGCTGAAATAATATTATTATCAAAAAAATGTATGACAGGATTTTGTGTTATAAAACAGTCAGAAATTATTTTATTGTCCACTAGACTACTACACTAAAACAAAAGTAAATGTGAAAGGTGCGCAATATACATATGTGAGTGTGTGTTGCGGTTGCATCATATTTTTAACAGTTTCATGTAGGTACGATGATATCAGCTATTTCATCTTTATATGTTATTCAATAATTTGTACAAGATTTAAAGAAAATTTAAAACGAAATTCTAATTTTATTTTTTAATTACGCTTTATTAAACATGTAATAGATGAAATACGATAAATTTATTTATCTACACGTACTTATAGTTCTTTATATACACATGAAATATTATACATATTTCACCAACTTTTAAGGCTTTGTCCTTTCGTTTTTATAAACTGTTGTTGGTCACTTTATTTTAAAGAAGTAGAGAAAGCAAGACGCTATGTGCAAATGGAAGACGGTTTTTAACTGATTCCAATGCTGATAGTATTATTAAATGGAAAGGAAAATGGAAGATTTTCATATTGCCCATTTACTACAAGGCTAGCATAACTCAAAATTCATGTTTTTTTGAACAATATACTACAAAATATGGGCCTAATATAATTTTGATTATATTAGATACATATTAAGCTACACCTTATTTATCTGGATTTATGTTCGAAATCCAATAACTAATGAAATTTTAAAATTATTTGACGATTACATTAGTTTGCAATGATTTTGCTCATGATATAAAACCTATATGGATTCCTTTATTTTGGCCGTCTAAATCCAGAAAAAATATTTAAAAATGTCTATGGCGTAAAATTTTTGAATTATTCATAAAGAAAATGCTAAAAAAGGGTTTAATAGAAGGAAAAATTATTTAGAGTTGTGTTATTTTTTATATCAAAAATTTTACTGATCTTCCTCACAACACTCTAACAATGGATTCTTGACACAAAAATATAAACAATTACTTTGCAATAATCTTAAATCTTGGTGAATAGATGCCATTTTTATCACTCACACTTCCAAGAGCTTTTCGGAGTATAAGTGGGAATGTAAGAAATGAACTACGAGGGATAAAATCAGATCCGTAAGTTTGTAATTTAGGAATAAAATGTCAATACAATTTTCGAAATTTATTATTTTTTTAATAAAAAAAAAATACCGAAAATCAGACCAAAACAGAAATCTGGTAAAAAGTGGGTTAATGAAGACTAAAGGCTTGCACAAGACAACAGTAAGACAACAATTTGTTAAAAAATGTCGTGTGCTTTTGATGGCGCATACTATATTTTTTTTTAACAAATTGTTGTCTTGTGCAGGCCGTTAACGAAGACCTACATCTTATATTATTGAATTTTTTTCTGAGTCGATTGTTAAGTTCTCAAAACACGTGCAAGTACCCAAAAATCACAACCGAAAATAGTCCTTTCCAAAAATATATGTTTCATTCCATGCTTGCATGCTATCTGGAAGCAGCGCCTAAGAATTTACTATTTATTAAATAACTTTTAAACAGATCAAGAGCTTTGAATAGAAGAGGTTAATATGTTTCTCATCTAAATTGAAATTAATTTTTATTTATCTAATATATGTACGTGAAAAATAGAGCTGCCCATCAGGATTGATTTTTAGAAATTCCGGGATTTGGGATTTTTAAATAAATCCTGGAATCCCGATATCGGTATCCCGGCCTTTTCGGGATTTCTAAATCCCACAAAATATAAATGAACGTTCAAAAAATCTTACTAATTTACCGAAAACTAAACTAATTTAGCGAAACTTTAACTAAAGTTTATTTATTTTATAGCCCCCAGTTCAAAAATCCCGAATTTTAGATAATTTAGATTATGCCGGTCTTGGAGTAAATGAACGTTATATATTTAGACATACATTTTATTATTTCTGTGCATTTCGAACTTAACTGAAAATATCTGAAGATATCTATGAACATATGTATATCTTTCTTAATTACTGTTACATTTACAAAAATGTGTTTACATATTGACATTGTCGTCGTGTGTAAACTACATATTTACAGTTTAATGTGTGCAATACTTTCGTTTTGAAATGTATATGTACATACATTAGGGTGTCCCGTGGACCATTTTTTTTTACCTCTCAAACGATGCGTTTTAATATAATAAATACGAGAAAATAAAAAAAAAAATTAGAAAAGGTCCTCAGTTTCCTACCAACGATTGAAAATCTTGATCCAGTACAACATGTTCAAAAAAAATGTTCTGCAATCTTTTCGAAATGGGTCTCAAAAATTCCGTAATTTTGAGCTTATCGCGGGAAAAATTTTTGTTAGTGTGTTTCTGATCCGAAAAACGACTTTTAGTGTATTATGAGGGGTATATAAATTTCAAAATAATCTAAAAAAATTTAAAATGGACCAAACCACATACCAAACTATTTTTTTAATATTTTTCAGAATAAACTAAAAATTACGAAATTTTTGACACCTATTTCGATAAAAAACGAAAATAATATGCCTCTCCAACCCACTAAAAATCATTTTATGGACCAAAAATACTCTATAAAAATTTTAAAATTATTTTTGCCGTAATCAGCTCAAAATCACGGAATTTTTGAGATCCATTTCAAAAAAAAAATCGAAAGTATTTTATTTTTCACAAATTATACTGAGGTCAGGATTTTCAATCGCTTGTAGGGAACTGAGGACCATTCGAAAAAAAATTAATTTTTATTTTTCTCATTATAGTACATTAATACACATCGATTGAGAGGTATTCATACATGAAATTCTTAAAAAGGCCGTTACTCGAGACACTCTACATACATACATATACAAATATTCTTCAGCATGTGAGTAGTATGTGTAGATTAATGTATTTTACTGGCCATTTTGTATACTTAACATCAAGTTTGTTTTAGATAATCTATTTTTCTATTTGAAATCTACCTTTTTCTCTTCTTCTAATATTTACTGAATTTATCTTTTACTTTATTTTAAATCAATTTGTGTGTTAGACATAAAACTTAAACACACATATAACCATGTTTATGTGTAGTTAGGTATGTTCGTTTTAAATAAAGACATTTGAATGCGAAACATTTGTTATTTATATCCCTACCATTTAACTAAATGATCTTGTACTTCGTTATTAAGCTGTTTAAAACTGATTATTATTATCTTAGTGTGTCTTTGTAAAGTATATCTGCTGATTAATGTTTGTAAGTGTTTGTGCCTATTTTATCTTAGGTTTAAATTACAACTTTTCAAATAGAAAATGTAGAGCATTTTTATTTTTAAAGAATTTTAGTTAATCAAATTAGAAACGCATTTATTATATACATACATATTTATGTATGTATTAGGCTTTTCAATTATTCGCGTTTTTGTCTTATTCGGTTTATTTGACATTACTATTTGAGGTTTTAAGTTAGTCGGTTATTTATCGGATAATTCAAAAATATTCGTTTAATCGAATAAAAGGAAACTTTATGTCTTTTGTTGCTTTTTACAATATTTTTCTCCCTATAATAATAATAAAGAGATTGAAGAAATCTAAAGTTTCTTAGTTTTGTTTTTGTATTTAATGTCATACTTTATCTCAATTAAAAGATTATTATTTTGTGGTCAAGCTATTTGACTGTTATGGGAGTAGAAAATGTCTAGAAATCTTTCTTGAATATATTTACACCCATTTCCCAGAAACGTGAGGGGTTGAACGTTCTTTAAACTCACTTACATGTTTGATTGATAAACCAACCCATCTAACAAATGACTAGTATCACTTAATCAAAAAACCATTTGACTATGAAATAACATATTCACAGACACACTAGCACATACATATAAATATACCTCTACATAATTATATACATACATTTGTATGTATATGTATGCATCTACATACATGTTTTTAGATGTATTTCTGCGTTCAGTAAATTCAATAAAATAACTATTTTATATATTCACATACATATGTATGTACATACATATATGGATGTATTTAAAGTTATATGGGTATGTGTAGTTATTACTACTACTTGCTTGTGTAGGCATTTGTGAATGTTTGTGTATTTGTCGTTATGGGCGTTTCCGGATCTTCTAATCAATAAACACTTTTTCAAGAATACATACATACTTATATGTTTATTTAAATGAAAAGTGGAAAAATGCTAAAACAATATAAAGCAGGCAACTGAAAAAGGAACAAAATGTTTCTACAGCTTTAGATCATTCTGTGTGGAAGACAAATACAAAATAAAAATATAACAATAACAATTTTGGAATTTGTAACATTTGTAGCCCCAAGAAAAACATGACAGAGCATAAATACAATGTAAAATAACAAAGAAAATGCCACGGTATACATATGAATGTATGTACATATACATATATTTGTACATTAGGATGATCAAAAAATATTTTTTTCCTATATTATTTACTTGAATAAAACCAATCCAATAATTTTTGTTTTTTTTTTTTACAAAATTTCTTTAACATTTTGTTAATTTCAAAATTAAAGAAATGTTTAAAAATCCAAAACAAAAATACATTTTATAAATATGTACATATGTAGGTGAAACATCGTGACTACCTCATTTATTCGATTCAAAACTTATTACGGATTCTAATTATTTTTTGTTTATTTTAAACTTTTTAAATTTTTAACAGGCAAGAAACTCATCATAATAAAAATATTCTTTTTGGAGTTTACGAGCAATATTTTGATATCATATCAATATTTCATATAGGTTTCAAAGGTAAATACAGAACCAATTGACAAGTTTAAAGTTTTGTCTCTGAACCAACTTTGAGAAAATTTTGTAATCAAATAAATTTGTATTTTAATACCATTTTTTTTTCTTTACAAATAGGGCAATTCTAATACATAGAAACGTTTAAAAGGAGTGTAATAATAAATGCTTAACAAAATCGTTATTACGTCTGTAAGTAGAATGTGAGTAGGTAATTCGAGAATGCTAGTGTTCATCTTCATAAGACATTAGAATGAATTATTCTAACAGAATGTAATAGAAACTGTCAGTGTAATAAAAGTGATAAAACTGAAGCATGACGTCACGCCTGCCTAATATAATGATACTAACAGTTATTTATCTACATATGTATGTATGTACTTATATTTACTACATACGACAGGCAGTCAAATAATAAGTAAGTCGATGTACAAAAACCGTACATTTATATTCATACTACGAGTTCTGACAAAACCGCAACTGGGTGTAATTTGTTGTCTCGAGGGCTTGCAGATCTTTTGTATGCCACTTGCTCCATAGTTCCTCGAGGCATGATTTCACATCAATCCAGCTTTTTCTTGTTTCTACAGCTTTTTTTTTTATTTTTTTATTTTTCGGTTTAAAGTGATTGTCATATCTGATGGTTTAGTCCCCTCCTAAGCAACAATACAATACAGATTGATTGACTATGGAAGAAAGTTGCCCTTAGATCTTTGAGGTTTGTGTGCGATTGTATGTATAACTTTTTTTCTTTCTCAAAAATACATACAGAAAAAACAGAATGATTCAAACGGAAGTATACACTAATGATTCAAAGGTTTCCGTATTGTTTGATTTTTTTCTTTGTCGTTTCTTTTTTTTCAATGCATTTCTTTACTACTGCATCAATACTATATAATATAAATTTGCTTTTGTTCTATATTCTTCTTTTCAATGGAAACCATAAATTGGAAACCATAAAAACGGGAGTATTTTTTAGAATAGTCATAAAATAATAATATAGGAAAAGAAATACAAGTCTTGTGCAAGGATACAGTTGATGATTGTAGTCAAATTCTATCAAATTGTTTTATTGACTTATTTTCACAGATACGAATGTTTTTTGGTGTTTTTTTTTTTTTTTTTTCAATTTTAAAAAAGTTTTGGAAATGCTTAACAATTTCCTTATTTAACTCTATACATTATTGTATTCCACCGATGTGAATGTGCGGGTGCATGAAGAGCAAAGTAAAGATAAATTTGTTCCTTGATTGCATGAAATTTGTCAGCAATTATTTTGAGTATTTGCTCAAAAGAAATTCCTGAGGATGTGTCTTAAATTCCTTTTGATTTAAATTTGTTATACGCAAACTAAATATGTATCAGTTAAAGTATCGATAAAATATATAAGAAGAACGTTTAAAATATTTAAGTAACATACACAAACACATTCATATCATACATATGTATGTATATACATTCTTACTTATCTATGTTTGTATTTGTATTTGTATAAATTTATACATTTGTAACCCTTTGAATGCTGGTATGTAACAGTTCATATAGGTCTTAAATTAAAATTCCTTTAAACTTTGTGTTTCTCCTTCTTCTTCTTTAGGTGATGCAGCGAGAATTTAATTAAATTTCGGTTAAACTATAAATACCAATGAAATGAAACGAAATGCAATAAAATATGTATTCGAACGAGTGAATGTATCTGAGGATAAAGAAATCAGGATATATACAAATACTCACACGCACATCTACATACATATGTATGCTTGATGCGAATTTTCGCATAGCGATGCAATTGTCAGCGATTTTCCTGCAATAAACCACAAAATACTGCCGTAAGTTATTATTGGAATGTTTGATTGCACTGAAAACCACAAAGATCAGTCGTAAATCAAATGATTTTAACCGAAAAGTATGACACATACAAACATCATTGTATAGTGTGAGTTTGAGATTGTTTAATTTGACGAGAATCTATCAATTTTGTTGGCTAATTAAACAAAGAAATTTTAATTGGCGACAATGCATATTTAAGTAATAGAGAGCAAATACAAATTAAGACTTTCGTTCAATTTACATGTTTAAATACGAAATTATTTGCATTCTATTATAAATTAAATCATTGTAAAATAATGATAATTTTTATTATAATCAGCTTATTTTAATTTAAAACATTAGATTATTTGAAGAATATTATTTTATATTTTTATTTGTATTATTTTTTTGTTTGTATATAATCTTGTTTTAATTTTATTTGAAGGAAGAAGAGTTTTATTTTTTGCTAAAAGTTTTATTATGCGTAAGTTATTGTTACCAATTCAAAAGTTTTTGATTCTTTATCTTTCTCTTCCTTTTGTAAAAATTTGCATGATGATGTTTTAACAAGTTTTTTAATTATCTTTTCTGGCCAACTAAAAACTCAGCAATAAAACCACTTGTTCAACATACATGTTTGTACATGGATGTACATACATATGTACATTAGGGTCATAACTTTTTTTGGACAGTAAAATACCACAGCTCTACCTTATAGCTAATACCGTCCTGATAAGAAAAGGCTATTTTTTAAATCAATTTGGTGAAAAACTTCCTGCAACGAAAGTTATTTCTAAGATGCTTTTGTTCATTTTTTTTTTTCGAAAATTAATTTAATAATTTTCATATTTTTTTTTATAAATTTCACAACAGAGTTTTAAAAAACAATGTTCTCTTTAAGACAATGTAATACAAATGCAAAAATGTTGGGCAAAAATATTTATTTCTCTCATTACAAAAAAAGTAATATTTTTTTTTTTTTTTTTTAATTTTTATTTTTATTATTATTCATTTATACATTAAATTCTTATTATTAGAAGTCTCAGCACCTCAAAACTTCAAACAAAACTTCATCGCCTTTGGTGTGGAAAAAAATGTTATATTTCTGAACATCTGTTCACGCCATACACGGTCTTGCTATGGCATTTTTGATATTCACAAAAATTGCAAAAAGTTATCACCCTAATGTACATATGTATTTATAAATACATAATTTTGTAAAAGCTTCTACAATAACGAGCAATATAAAGTTCGGATCGCAACATTGGCAGACAGAGATTGAAATGAATGAACTACTTAGTAGTACACATGGTAATTAGGAAGTTTCTCTAAATATGTTTATTTAATAAATTAAATAAATAAATTAATAAATGTTTTATTAATAAAGATAAATTGTTTGGAAGAAACCCTTGTATAACGTCAAAATGTTATAATTTTCACACTATATTTAAACAAATTTCATCCATAATACGGAATCAGAGATAAACATATGTATCTGTAAACGTAATAAACTACTTAATTAACCTTTTATTTCATTCCTCATTTCAGAAAAATCCTGACACTAAAATGATTGGACGAAGAAAATATTATCATTGGTTTAATTGGTTTGTAGCTGTTTGGATTATTATTTCTGATATCAGTTTAAATGGTAAGTATTTCATTTATTTCTTCCTATTATTTTAAACTTTATTGCGAAATAAAAAATCTACAAAATTGTATATTATTAATTTTTATTAAAAACATTTTAAAAATTAAACTTGTAAGCCAGAAAACAAAAATATGTATATGTAAAATAAAAGCCATACATTTTGAATTTTCCTTTTTGGATAAAAAGGCAACACTAGTATCCATAAAACAAAATGTCAGATTCAAAAAAAAAGTTAATAAAATTAGTGAATTTAAATTCAAAACAAACTGTAAAACTTACAAATACTTATCGCTCATTTACTACAAGACTGGCTTAATCCAAAAACATCCGTCATACTAAAATCATTCATATAGATTTATCAAATTGAAAACATGTCTATTATTTTCGATGAGAGATTGATTTTTTGCTGTAAACGTAAAAACTAAAACTCATGTTTTCACAAATATTAAATTAGTAAAAAATTAAAAATTAATTTAGATGAGAAATATATCAGATAGTAAAGAATTTGGTTTAATTTTACAGATCCCTTGATTTAATTAAAAAAAAAAAATAAAATGTCATTAAACATTTAAAGCCAATTTTCTTGAAACGAATTTTTTTGGGTAATGCCAGTATTGTAGTACATGAGCGATATGTATGTGTTTAAATTAATTTTTTTAAAGAAAACTTAAATTTTAACATTAAATGCAAAAATAAAATTAAGAACTTCATTATTTCATTTCCAAATTTTCGTCCCGAATGTAAAATCTTTCATCTAGCAATGTGGGCTAGGCACAACTACTTACATATTTATACATGTAAATAAAATTCATGCGACACGAAAAACCTTCAAGTATGTCCAGTTTAATTTATCAAAATTTAAAACGATAAAATAATCTATAAAATACTGATAAAATGTTCATTATAATTCAGTTATTAAATAATTAGACTTTTTTAAATAAATAATTACATTTTACCGCTCAAATTTATTATTTTTTTAATTTCAATTCGATTTAAAAAAGATAAACATTTTAAAATATAAAATAAAATGGGTTGCTTTCATGCAGTCTTTTACACATAAAATATGAGAATTATTTTACAGCCTTCTATGACTGTGGTTGACACCTCATTAAAAGTAAAAGAGAGCGTTCTATTGATTGCAAACCACCTAGTCATTGTAAAACAATTGCCGGAAAATACAAACAAAAATACATTCATATACTATAGTAGCCATGAGGAAACAGAGTATGTACATTTCGCTCATGTTCTTACAAAGTGCTGTAATTCAGAAAACATACATTCGAAGAAAATGACTTTGACGTTAACACACTTTTACAAATAAATAAATGAGAATATTTTGTAATTTTCAGAGAAAAACTAAATTTTGAGTTAGAACCAGGATGCACTAAGTAAGGTGAAATCGTCAAGGCAGCTGATTTTTATTTGTTTATTTAAAAAGTGCTTGGGTTATGTCAAAAGTAATTTATTTATTTTTATTCTAACATAAAAATTAAATTTGTGTTTTCTAACGAAAAAATTTCAAACCAAAAATTATGAATGAAAATGCTAATAAAAGGGTTCCAAATGAAGAAATTCAGATGAACCAGCAATAAGACGTTGTCCATCTGCGAATACAATTTAAATGTAACGACGGTTTTATAGGTAATATTGTGAAATACGCAAAAAATTTTCTTTCCAATATTTATTATTTTTCAATTTTAGAAATTTTATTTTGACAAAACCCATACTCAAAACAACAAAAAAATATTGTTTTTGTTGTGGTTGTTGCTCAAACGCTCTCACCTTACTTATTACATCATGGTTAGAACATTCTGAAAATAAATGAGCGATGTGTACTTATTAAAATACTTGACAACTTTTTGTGTGATATAAATTTTACATTAATTTATCAGATAAATTTATAACAACAATAAAAAATTCAACAGAAAAAGCTAAATTTATCATGACAAGCATTTCGAGTATTTTAAATGAATTGATAAACTAAACTAATTAATTGTTAAATTAAACAAATTACACAGGTCAACGAAATGAAGGTTTAAAACCATCTTGACTGATTTTAATGCATTTTTAGCTCCTAAAACCGAATCAGATATATATTTTTTCTATGACCCTCCATTTTCTCGCAAAATGGCATCGAATATTTTTTTCATATGTATATTACGCACATTTCATATAATTATAAAAAATATTTGCGTTTAAGGGTTCAATGTTATTACAAATACGTGTTTTTATATATTTCCAAAATATCATTTAATTCGGTTGAGTTTGACCTTCACAGTTTATGGGATAATATTTTACTAAGACTAGAATTTTATATTCTGTAAAGGTTTTATAAATGGGAGATATTGCCTAATTTCTTTACTATTTTCTTCCCTACTTTATTGTTCATCTCACATGGAGATTTTCGCAAAATTTTTAAATTTACTTAAGAAAATTGTTAAATGTTTAAAACTTTTGTTTTGAAACTGGGTTTTCCATTTATGACTATACCCCAAATACGGTTTACGCTATCTAATGAGAATAAAACTCACATTTAAGTTAATACGAATATATTTAATGTAATGACATGGTTTTATTAGAATGTTTTCCAATTTTTTCAAATTTTTAAAAATATTTCTCATTTGTGACACTAAATGATCGGATGATAACATTTACAAATTTTAACCGATACATTTAGTGCCAAAATTTTTGTAATAATCGTTTTCCTCTTTAGAGCCGCGGTGCCCACTAATTAACGTGGTCCTATCGTGCTAAATTTACCCACAATGCATTGCAATAACTTCAAGTATAAGTTTAGAGGCAGGGGCGGTCACTATTCGTATATTCTGTAAAATTACATAATTTTACATATGGACACAAGTATACAGTCAGTCCTTCTGAAAGATGAAAATGTGGAAAATTGGTGGGTGATACGACTTTTTTATTTCCATATTCGGAATCAGCATACCAAATAACATTGGGATTAGTGAAAATTATTTAAAAAGTTTTTTCATTGTTGGCCTGTGTTATTATTACACAATAATTATTGGTACATAAATGAATAACGTTCATAATTATATTAATCTAAATTTACATAAATAAATTACATACACATATGTGTGTACAAATGTATGAATGTATATTGCATGTGTGAGTAAGAATAATTATATAGCTATGTGTTAAAAAAATAAAAGAACTTTAATACTCAGGCCTAGAAGTATTTAGATTTTAAGCAAACACCCTTCAAAATGTAATGCCATCTATTGTGAATAATTAAGAATTGTTAAAAAAATGTCAAAAATAAAAGATAATAATAAGTCAAATTTGTTCATACTCGTTCTCAGATACCCAAATCTGTTATGGAAATTATAGTGAATGATTTTTTCTATATTAAGCAAATTCTATAATACTATTTTATTGCTTGTTACTATTATTTTCAATATTTAAGCAATATTTTAACACCTTCATTTTCTTCATTATATATATAAATAAAATGTTTAAAACTACAAAAATTCGATTAACAAAAATTAAAATTAATTTATGACAATTGAACGCTATTAACTTATTTAAATAATATAATATTATCAGCATCATTTTACCAGTAATATTCGTATGCGTCGATGAAAATCTTTGCCATACAATATATATACCACACCCACTACGCGGAATGATTTTTTTTATTTTTTTGCGTTAAAATCAATGAAATTTATTTTACAGCAATTCTTTATACATGAAACATTGTTTAATTGAAAATTCAATTATTGCCGTTGTCAGGGCAACTATTGTACATATTACAACCTTCTCTCTGATTCTCAGTATACATATGGATGAGTGTGGGTAAATTTGGATTCGCAACTCTGTAAAATGTATAAATTTATATCCGTGTATGTATATACTTATTGCGAATAATTCGTATGTAACAATTCAATTTCCTCGAATTCTTTCCATTTTATTTTACCCCATTACATGTTGGGTTACAGAACATAATTTTTTATGTTGATTATCATTTTTTTTAATTTTGGAAAAATTACAAAGAGCGTTAAATATGTATATAGTTAATAGTGTATACATACATACACTCACCAATGCGAAAACAAAGTACAATAAATTAATATTAGTAGAATTTTATTTTTTGTATTTAATTTTAATATCTATGTATGTATGTGTACATACAAATAGAAATTGCACACATATCGCTAATTTAACGGAATAACATTAAAATTCAAAATTATTAAATTATTAATAACACAGTGATACACCAAATAAATGCAAGGGTTCTCATATACCAATTCCATTCGTTATAGTCTATAGAGTACGAATATATTTTTAGTTTTCACTTATCACTTCGATAAGTAACTTCTTAAGCACAAAAAATGAGAAAAAGGGCCATTTTTGAAGTTTTAACTTTGAAAAGTTTGATAGTTTTTAACCAACTTTCAAATCTTATATTTTTTTATTGATACAAGTGTTTCTTTGTAACCCTGAAAAAATAAATCCAAAATTTATAGTCAAATATCTGATAATTTTTCATTTTCATCATGCTCTACGTTGGCCAAGGAGTAATATCGGCCTATGAAAAAAGCACATTGAGGATAGTTTCTAAAACTTGCCATTTCATAAAAATCCGTGAAAAACTATGTTTCCTAATAGCATGTTCATGTTCCTAGTGGTCTTTTTTTAAAAAAATGGCCGTAACTCAAATATTTGATAATAAGTTTTGGATTTCTTTCCATTAATATCATTAGTTAAAATTCTCCAACAAAAAGACAAAATAAACAAGGTTATTTTAAATGTGGCTTTTATGACAAACTTTTATGTTTTATATTCGTTAACTATTTCAGTTTTTGTTTTGTTTGAGCACAAACCAAGAAAATTTAAACAAATTTTATTTTTTCCAATTTGCTGTGAAATTTTAAAACATGGCAATTCCATTTTTTCATATTCACCAACCAGAGGGTGTACATTAGGGTTATAATTTTTTGGGCGGCAGAATACCATAGCACTGAATTATAGCCAATACTGTCCTGATAATATAAGGCTATTTTTTAAGTCAATTCGGTCAAAAAACTTCCCGCATCGAAAGCAATTTCTAAAATGCTTCCGTTCGTTATTTTTCAAAAATTATTTCAATAAAATTCTGTTACAAAATGTTTACCATTGCAAACCCACAAACTAACAATGCAAGTTAAATAAAAGCTTTTAATAAAAAAGAAAAAAATGAATTCTAAAACTTACGTTGACAGGGTCTATCGTTTTATAGTTAGAAGCTCTCACCACTGGCTACTGACCTCTTCTTGTTACAAAGCTCTAATTATTGTTAATTAGAGCTTTGTAACACGTAATTTTTGTAACAATTTGTGCATTTTTTGCTTCATTAAATGCAAACGGTTACTTTCAGCATTACATTTCGTCAGAAATGTGCCATACGGTTACTTTAAGCACTACATGTAAGTATCAAAGTGAAATTTTTTAAACATTTAATTTTCTGGAATTTATTTTCATAAACTTCATGCGAAATTTTATCAAATGTGAACCATTGATTACAATAGTGAAATGTAGTGAACGTAATACAACTAGTGAAAAGTGTCAATTGGCACTCTTCGTACTATAGGGTATTTAATTAAAAAATATTTATTTATACATACGAACTATCATACTTACATATACACTTATGTATGTGTAAGTACATACATTCATACATATGTATGTTCTAGATTTTCGCGCCCGGCGTTGCCCGAGGTCTCATCAACCCCGTTATTCCCTTTAGAAATTGTCTTGATATAAATTTACTTCGCAATTTTATTTCTTGTGTAAGCTACAAATCAAATTGAATTGAGTTGGTACGACATTCGCAAAAGGTACCAAAATAGCAAAAGGTACCAAAATAGTACCAAATCACTAATAATTACCCCTTTTATTTTCAATTAGCCCAAAACATTATTTTTCTCTGTTTTATGTTTCATTAAAATATTAACGTTTAAATGTTTGTTTATAGAAAATGTTGAACATACACACGATTTTATTTCTGAAACTTTAAAAAGCTAAATCATAAATATTTTCGCTCTTGAACAAACAATAATAAGTATTTAAGACAAAAAAACAGCCCCAGTTTTTATACCTTTTCCCCAATTTTTATCCCCTTCCGGTCCGATTTTCAAAATTCGAAGAAAATCGGTCCAGCCGTTTAGCGATGTCTGCGGAACAAACAAACAGACTTACAGAGAGATTTATAATACATATATATTAATATATTAAGATTTAACAATTATTAAATACCCAGCAAAAAGACTGTAATGACTTATACCTACTCAACAACTTACTTTTCAATGACTACTACATACTGTCTGCATTACATAGAAACACAAACGATAAAAACTATTCTTTTGTGAAAACTAATAGTAGACGCAGTGGATGAATCCTCGTTGACAATTTTTTTGTCAAAAACAAAACAACTTACTTAATTTAGTATTTTGACCCCTTACTTTTCAATGTAAATTTTTGCTGGGTAAATCCACTATAAACAGACACGCTGCATTCGTTAAATAAAAAGTTAACTCTTCACTAAGTATACACAAGTATGTAATAAGAAAAATTAACCAATGTAGTATATCAGTATTTTTTTAACTTCGTAATCGGAGTTTTAAAAAAGTCTATAAATATGTATATAAATAAAATATGACAGAACATTTTTAATATACATACTTACATATGTATGTTTATTAAATATATACGGACTAAAGCATGATCAAATATTTTTTTATATAGACTAAAGTCATATGAATATTTTTCTATTATGAATTGCAGCTTTTTTTAATTTTTTGATAATTTACTAATAATTATTTTAATGATATTTTTCTTGTCACTAATCCATTATTTTCTCTTTTTATCCATCTCACCTTTTCTGCTGAACAACGAACATTCACAGCTGATTGTCTAAAAGACTTGAAAATTTTCGTGCCAGATGCCGTAATTATGGGAAACGCTGCAACATTGTCATGTCAGTATGATCTGGAACAGGTAAGTGAAATACAACAAGCCATTAAGTAAAAAAAAGAAAATAATAAAGAAGAAAGGCAAAGAGTCCTGACGCTAAAACAAGAATTTATTTATTTTTTTCAATGAACTTCATTAAATATTTTACTTGCATAAAAGGCTGTAGACAAACACTAAATAAAAAAAAGAAAACATTTTGAACGATGTTGGCCAAAAGCCCAGACTAATGGCAAAAACATTTCTAACTAACCTTCCTTCCTATCTGACGTCCAACCATTCATGGGACACATTGTTCAGAATTATACTGCAAGAATGTATGAATATCCTTGCAGAAAGTTCTGTTGGCTCGGTGTCTTTGGTAAAAGATATCGTTGTTACACATCTTAGTATAAAAAGTCCTAATTAAATTAATTGCAAGTGAAATTGTTTCTAAAACTGATGTTGTTCATCTTCATTTTTCTTGCATTTTTTCACATTTCTTGTTATTGCTTTTTGTCCTTTATTAAAGTACTGTGTATGTGTTTATTTTTCCATTTCAGGCGGCCTTGTATTCAGTGCGTTGGTATTTTGGTACGGAGGAATTCTATCGTTACGTGCCAAAGGAGTCACCGCCTACACTAGTGTTTCCCGTGTCTGGAATTAATGTTGATGTAAGTTATAAACTTGTGTACTTTGTGTTTTTGCCTTATTTCCTTGCGTTGACCCTTTTCGCTTACATACAGGAGTTGGTCGGATAATCATGAACGTCGAATCGTAAAATATATGTATATGTATGTACAATGTACATATGTATGTGCATTTCGAACAGCAAATATAGAATATGTATGTACTTTATATCTATATGTACTTTGAATAGTTACCGAGCAAGTTAATCCGATCCCTCCTCCCTGTATTCAGTTATTTGCATAATACCTACAAGTACATATTCCAAAAATGTTTGTTCTTTTTCATTTGGTTATACTCGTTGTGTTTGTTGCTAAAACTAAACAACATTTTAAAACACAAAATTTAGTTTTTGTATGTTTTTGCTAAAATAAGAGACAGTGTTTGTGAAAGGACGCACATAAATCATGCACACGCGCGGGTACTCCAAGTTCAACCCCGTTACATTTTGTTTGCAATCAGCTTGTGAATGAAAATGTTCACAAAAGTTGTATTGTAAGAATGACGGAATATTAAATTTTAGGATCATTCTAATTAACGTACATGTTTTTTCAATTATGTGTTCTTCCTTGGAATCAACTTTAAATGGAGTTAGGTCTGTATTTTCACCGATATTTTCAAGATTTAAAATATCTTGAATTTTATCTTGTCACATACATATTTTGACCAAATTGGACCTTATATTGAAGGTTTTCGTATATATATATTTTTTCTTTTACTTGATTGTGAACGGATTTTAATATATTCCATAATCTGTATCTAATTATAATATAATTTTGTTTTAAATTTCGTCATAACTTAAAATAGAGTCTCGACAAGATTTTCCATTATTTTTACAATTTTTTTCAGTTTTTAAAACCTTTCTTCCAGTATTTGTATCTAAAGGGAATGTAGAGACTATGTACCAAAAGAATTGGCAACTTTAAAAAGAATGTGTAAATACCTTTTAAAGACAAAAAATTCATGTAAATAATTTAGAAAGTTTAGATGTAAGACTTTTTTGATTTCAATCTATTTCCATAGAACTTTTTGTAATTTGTTTTAACAAATTTTTTTGAACGTTTGTCGTTTCGTTTTATAAAATGGGGCCCTTAAATTTTGAATATGTCTAAATATAAGAATATATAATCACAAGTATTTAGATTTAAAAGCTACGAGCAAAGTTAAAATTTAACAAACCAAAAATACGATTTTGTTCGATGTACTGATAGAAGGAATCATATGAGTTGTGGTAAATTTGTGTGCCATTACCCACTGGTGACTTATATGATGGTAAATCGTTATGATGTACCCGAAATGGAGTGGATATAGAAGTCTAAAACATCTAGTGATAGTAATATTTTTTAATTTTCTACTTTAACATCGGTGGCACATGTTTCAAATCTAATTCGCAAGTAACTTTTTAAGTAACTTTTTCAATTAGTATTGGTTTTTTGAAAAAGTACTGCACAAACCTATTTTTTTACTGCACAAACCTATTTTTTTACCCCCCCTAAATTAGGTTCATAGGTTACATACAAAACATGGAATTTTCCCAACATATCAATTTTATGATTATTTTCTTGAAATTTTAATTACTAGACATAGTGACTTATTTTAACTTAATCACGGACTTATTATGCTTGTCGAACCGACAATGTCGGTATTGTCACAAGCAATTAGATTAGAAAATATGTATGTAATTCTCATGTAATACGTTCTTTGCAGAAAATTTCGTTTCAAAGATTTGAAGGTTGAACATAGTTTCTAGTATAAATACTATACCAGTTAAATTAAAAATGAAAAAATATAATTGTGTTGCATTTGTGTGTGTTTATTCATACAGTTTTAGTAATTAAATATTAGCATTTGTCATTTATATGGCTAATGGCCATGCTAATGTATGGCATATACTTTATATTTCAGACAAGAGAATAATATTTTTTGTTTATTTTTTTTTCATTGAATTTTGCATAATAAACAATTCTAAATTTGTATGAAAATGATTTTATAACTCAAATGTATTTATGCTGCAATCAACGTTGCACAACCACAATGTGGCCAAATGCATGTGATTGGTTTGTTTGCTTGAGCCTGCCAAATACCCGGTCCGCACCTGATCAATACCAGAGACTGTTATTGAAAAGACAAATAATAATATACCATTAGTGGTGTTCAAAATATCTATTTTATTTGGATGGGTCTATCTTATTTATTAGTGACTAAAACATACTTGTGCCGGAAATCGACTGCAAAGTAAAAATTAAAATAATAGGACCTTTTTTTGATTTCTTCAAAAATTATTACATTAAAATAATTTTTTTTTTCGATTAATTGTATCTTCTAGGAAAATTTCTTTTTCTCATAAAATATAAAATAGTTTCGATTATATGGTGTAGAAAATTGTTGTTTGACCTTCGACATTAAAGTTTTATACCTCGTTTGATAGACAGTATTCTCATCGATATCCGGCACGGTTTCCCGTTATAGGATTGTACCAGTTTTGTACTAATAAACAATATGAGACCTATCTAAGCAAAATTCATGTTTTTTTGGCTGCCTCTAATGTACATACATACATATGTATATATGTACATACATACAGGTCGCAATTTTCAATATAATTTCATGAAATTAGGCACATATGTTTCTTTTCACCCAAGGACGAAGTTGATTGAAAATGGTTTAAATCGGCTATTATTAACCAAGCCCTTGTACAACCGTACCTCCCGAATATGTCTTTGTAGCTTTTTATTATGTTATATGTTCTACTGCCTCTACAAAAATCGGAACCCCATTTTTATAAGCAGAAATGATTCTTCCGATTTTCGTAATAATAGGGGCTTACTTGACCCTGCCTCTTAAAGACTTTCATTATGATGAAATTCTGCATATCTAACTCCTATATGAACATAAATCCCTCCACCAAATTTTGATAGGATCGGTCCATAATTTTTTTATATTTTTATAAAATTTAGCAAAACTGTTTAATTTTTCACGGATTTTTATAAAACATGACATTTAGTTTTTATGCACGTGATTTTGTTATAAATTTAAAAAAATAATGCTGAATAAAATGATGTTTCTTGTGTTTAGATAGGGGGTAGAATGCGACTTTTGTATTGTAAATTAATTAAAAAAAATGTTTTCGACCATATGCCTAGCAAATTAATTGTTTAATAATAACTATACAGAAGAAGGATCCGAGATATCAGAAGTCGCGCATAGTCGAATTAAAAAATTGTACAAGACTGAAATGTATCTACAGTAAAGCCTGACTGACTCAACTTATTTTTCGACCCACCCTAATGTGCATATATGTATGTATTTATATTCAGTAGAGAATTAACTATTCTTTCTTTAATTTTGATTTATGTGAAAACTACAATAAGAAGATTATTCTTACACTACATACTTACATAATAAATGTACATATACATATATAGAAATATAATAATATTTATTTAGCAATGTCACACTTTTATTACAAAAATTTATTCCAAGATAGAATTGCTCCTAACTTTGATATACATACATATGTTGCATTTTGGATTCCCTTAAAAAAATGTCCTATATATTTTGCACTCTTGAGTATTTGGAACACTAGCATCGCTAAATTATGTTTTTTCTTAAATATGGGCTAATTGTCATTAGGACCATACAACATGGAATTAAGAAATTCAAAATTTTGTATAAAATTTATATTACGTTCGCGAATATATTAAAATGTATTTTTTTAAACATATGTACATTAGGGTGGCCCCGAGTTAATGTTCCCAACTAAAATGAAAGTTTAATTGATTTTGGTGAGCTGGATCAAAGGATAAAAAGGTCCTTTTTTTAGGTTTTTATGTTTTTTTTTATATTTCTCCAAAGGAATAATATGAAATTTTGGTATCATATCCTTGAGAAATGGCATATCGAAATTTTTGAATTTTTGGGAAAATTTTCAGATTTTTTACATTTTAACACAGATGAATTTAATATAATTCGTTGAAATTAATACATAATAATCCTTAATAAAATTTACAGAAACGGGTTTTTCCGTTTGTCAAAATTCTATCTAGATCGAATTTTATTTGAATTTATCGAAGCCGAAAAAATGACTTTTCATTTCGAAATAAAAACAAAACAAATTATAATTTTTAAATTAGTGGCATTTAATAAACAAATTTATACTTTTGCAGTTGTAATTTTGTATCTTTAATGTTTAAATTTGAAGGAAATTAACATTACTGTCGTTATTTCAAAATAAAATGACGGGATTTGTTCGAAAATTCGAATATCAAAAACGAGTAAGCTCAGTGGAAACACTTTGAAGAGGTTAAAGCAAACCTAGTAGATTTCAAGCCAGTGGAAACATAGTATAAACAACAACATACAAACCGTTATCAACAAAGCAAGTGTAACAAAAAAGTAGATTGTTAGGATATATTGTGTTAATATTTTAGTTAAACTAAAAAATTTGATTTATAATAGAATGAAATTATAAAGTAGTATATACCAATGTAAAGCTAATAACATTGCGCTTATACTTATATACATATAAAGTACGTTAAATAAATATAGCTGGCACAATACGGGGGAGAAAATAGGATTTAAAATTTTAAAATAAAATACAAAACACATCGAATTTCGAAAAGCTGAAAAAACTGTTGCGGTGAAATAATATGAGGTTTATAATGTAATAATTTGAATTAATTACATTAAGTAATTCTATGTAAACATTTTAAAAATCTAAAAATTTTCCGAAAAATTACAGCATTTGTAATAATTTAGGAGTCGTATATAAAATTCTGTTATGTCATTGAAATCCTCTCTCAAAGACCTTTCATATATTTGCCACAATTATGAAAAAACAGAAAAACCTTAAAAAAGGACGTTTTTATCCTTTGACAATTGGTATCTAAAAATGAACTAAGTTTTCATTTCCGGTGGGAACATCAGCAACTTTAATTTTTGGGCCACCCTAATGTACATATATTCTCGTATGTATTTTTGTATATGTAGTCATGCATTTTTTCTCAACAAAAATAACTACTACCATTACAGATAGACAGTATTTTAAATAAAATGCATAACTTTATTTTGTGACAAAACATGGTAGAACTTCCTCTGTTTAAAGTTACAAAAAATATTCAAATGAATTTTTGAATGACAAATCCACAAAAAATAGATATTAAAACAAAGTTAACAGTCATTCAAAAATTTCGCTTTACATAATTTTTTTTAATTTTTGTTTTGTCTTTTACAAAATAGGAAACCCGTCCACTGTAACGCTGTGTGAATTTTGTCTGTGTTTGTGGTAGTGATTTAAGTAAATGAGTGGTTTCCGTTCTTTTTTCACATTGTATTTTTTAATAGATATGTATGTATGTGTGAGTTTTCTTCTTCCTTTTGGTTTCGCGGAAGTGAAAAGAAGTTAATTTTTTATTGCGGAAAGTATTTTAGTTTGTTTTGTTTATTTTTTCTTCATGTATTTTATTTTTTAATTTAATTTTCCAACAATACTCGGGAGATTTATGCTTAATTCTCAGTCGGGAAGACTAAAACTTCTCTAATGAATTACTTCCTTTTTTCGCTTAGTTGTCCTCTTAAGTGTTCATATGAATATTAACATGAATGTGTTTACACTCGTATGTGGGTTTCCATGTGTGTGTAAAGATTTTAAATGAATTTGAGTGTTTGTATAACTGTCGGTTGGTTGGCCGGGCTGGGTCTGCTTGTTTGTCTGTTTCATTGCGAAACCGTATGAAATGAGTGTGAGAGCATCATATTTTTGTGAAAAAGTTTTATGTTTTAATGATAATTTTTAATATTTTAATGGATATTACATACTCATGTACAATTCTATAAACACATATACATACATATGTACATATGCATGAATTAACATTTTTCACTTAAAATTTGTTTAAAATGAGTGTACATACATTAGAGTATTCAATTATCCGTGTTTTTTTATTCGGTTTATTCGACAAATAATTATTTGAGGTTTTATGTTAGCCGGGTTATAATCGGGCAATTCAAAATTATTCGGTTAATGCAACAAAATAAAACTGAAGAGATTTTATTAATTTTATTGCTTTTTTACAATACTTTTTACAATAAATATGTATTTATATTGAATTGTATACGAAACCATTGTAAAAGGAAAATTTTGTATAAATATGTATACTGAATTTTGGAAGAAAAAAAATCGATATCACACCGAAAATAAAAGACATATTTGAAAATTGACAAAACTATATGAAAGACTTTAGTACATAGTTTAGTTCAGTTCAAAAAACCCGAATTTTGGATTATGCCAGTCTCGTAGTATGGGCGATATCTATTTATGTATATGTATGTATCTAGAAGATAAGATTTGGTCAAAATGTTGTGCTAGTATAATTGTAATGGTACAATTTTTGAAGATATCAAAAAAGTCCTTTTATTTAGCCAATTTTACAATTTACAATCGATTTCCGGAACAGGTTCCCATTACCAGAATGGGCCAATATTCAACACCAGTTATTTCTAGACACTAATGAAAAAAATAAAACCCATACAAACAAAATCGAAATTCTTGGTAACCTCATATTAACCACATATTATTTAGGTCTTCATTAAAAATTACTCCGAATTTGAATAATTTATATTGAACAAAATTTAAAATTTAATTCTTAAATACGTTTGTAATCGTTTGTACCAAAATTGTGTGTTTCATTGTAAGAAATATGTAAAAAATCATAAAACCTCAAAAAATTACTTTTTTATCATTTGATTCAGCTCAAAAATATTGTTGTTAGGCTTCCATTTTGGGGCCAGCCTAATGTTCATATGGGAATATTTATACATTCTTCAATTCTACCAAATTTTCTTTCTGTAAATGTTATACTCATATTAAAAGAAGAGTTAAGCATTATTATTACTGTTCGCTGAAAAAAAACTTGTCATATCAGTTTGTTTTATATTAAAGTTTTTATTTTCTAACTGCATAAGTTATTGCCACACCCAAGTTTTTGAGTGTTCCAGCATGTTGTCAAAAAACTATGAAAAATAATAATAGGAAGATGTTAAAAAATAATAACAACAAATATTTCATACGTCACATATTCCTATAAAAAACAAAACCTTTTACAGTACGGTTATCTAAGTGAACATGCCAGTGTACATTTGAGGTATCCAAAAATATGAATTTTGCTTGGATGGGTCTCATTTTGTTCATTAGAGTCTAAAACAAACTGGTAAAAAAATTTAACCAATTTGGATAACGGGAACCCGTGCCGGAAATCGATTGAAAAGTATAAAATTGGGTAAATAATAGGACTTTTTTATTTTATATCATTAATATTATATATTTTCAACATTTCGATTAAATCTTATCTTCTAGAGAGAATAATATTTCCAACAAGGTATGAAGGTATGAGCTACAAATAACAAAGTTATAGGCATTTTCTTTTCACAAATATATGGACAATTTCATGTCAAGTGACCCAACTCAAAAAATCTATTTTGACAAAAAAATGTAAAAAAAAAAATTGGAAAGAATGAAGAAATAGCTATTTGAACTCCTTTGGACCATTTTTGCTAGGACCAATAAGTGAAAAGTTACACTCATTTGAATAAAACCCTGTATGACCAAAATGTCCAAATGCCCTCTGACTCCAGTAGTTCTTGACCGATAGAGCTGAAAATTTGACTGGCCTACTATAACATAGTACTAACCTTGGTCCAAATTTCATACAAATCGGAAGACATCAATTTTAAATGCAGTCTTGTTGCACTCTAAGTTGAAAATATATATTTATATGTACATTAGAGGTGTCCAAAAATATCGACTTTGTTTGGATGGGTCTTATTTTGTTCATTAGTGTCTAAAACTAACAGTTTTAGACTTTTTTTAATATCTTTAAAAATGTGCCGCAAAGCAGAAACGCAATCCGTAATAAAAAATATTACCTCAAATCGTTTAAAGTAAAAATGTGTTCATTAAAATTAATTCAAAATGCCGTCGAATATTTAAAACACTTAAAACTTAAAGGAAACCATGAAATTCTCTCAATCTACGTCTTCCACATAAACTTCGTATTTAAAATACGATTCAAGGAAAACATTCAAGAATGTAAAAACTTGATTTCCTGTAAAGCCTGTGTCCTTCGCATCTATAAATTTATAAGTACGTATCTACGTCTAAACTTGTGTAGATGTATGTGAGAACAAAATTATTTATATGTATGAGTAGACGCGGGCGTACAAGTCTTTATGTGTGTGTTAATGACTTTTCCATAAATTTGCATTTCCAATATTATTCAAGTGTAGACTACTTGTATCAGTACTACTTGAATCGGATAAAATGTCACTTGACAGCGGTAGATATCAGTTGCAGGTGACAACAAGCGTTACCCGAGACACGGCATTTGCACAGAATGCAAATATGTACTTGCATTCTTATGTGCATCATAGATAGATACAAAAACGCAGCGATAATGGCAATGCTTAAATGTATACAAATGTACATACATATGTATTGTAAATATGTATGTATGGATATGTACTATGTAGGCAGTTGAAATTATTCAAATTTATTAAGGTATATACATATGTATATGTACACATGTATGTGAATGTATTTTTGAATTGTTTTCCGGCCGATTGTCAGAAAACTAACTGACAATCTTTAAATAATATATACATAACTTAAAATCAAAATAAGGACCACAATTTTGAAGATAACTTAACAAAATTTGTGCAGTACTTCACCCGACCTCCACAGTTAACTAACTCAAAGTTTTCTTTTTTATTATCACCACGCTTTATTAAATAATTATTTCTTGATAATTATTCAAGTACTGTCATGACATTAGTTCGTTTAAATTTACCGTTTTTAAATTGCTGATATCCTCAGCATAATTATTGCTATACAAAATCATTTTCGATTAGTTCGAATAGTTGACATTTAAAAAAAACTGGTTGATATTTATTATAAATAACAAAATCTATTTTATTTAAAAAAAAACATTTATGTTTACATTTAATGACCCGAACTGATTTTTAACAGTTTAACCCTCTGGGACTGACGTGGTAGTCTGACAGACACCAAAAAACCAGAAAAATTTGATTTTTCAATTTGAACCTTGTCAATAAACACTGTTTAACATGAATTAGTGGGTTTAAAAAAAAAGATCTCAGAAAATATAAGCTTTCAAAAAAATGGCGCCTGGTAGACACCACGTCAATAAAATAGTTAAGAAAAATCCACGTCGGTTATAATTTTAGATAGATTATTTCTTTAATGTCAAAAAAATGGAAAAGAGTGGGCACTTCTGTTAAATATAAGGAACTATGTAATCCTTATTCTAAAATCCCTGTTTAAAGAATTTTCATAAGCATTCCCACACATCAATAATTTTTTGAGCCGCAAATTAATTATTGTAAATGGAATATAATCTTAAGATTGATCAAATTTTATCAAATAGTTATTCCAATAAAATTTACAAATAAAAGATATAGGGTAATTCCAAAATAAACCAACAAAAAAACTCTGTTTTAAATTTTTGTCTCCTTCGATTTTTTTCAAATCGGGAGCATATATTCTACTCCTGAATGCGATTTATTATTATAGCCTCTAATTTAATTTAAAAATTTACATTACAAGAGATCGCACTATGGGTCAGAGAGAAACTCAGGCGCGAAAAGTATAATTAAATACTGACATGTTGTTATTACTATTGGCTGTACATAAAGTTATCACAATTAAAAATGACTATAACTCCAAAACTGCTGATAATAGGGAAAAATTGTCTAAATCCAAAATGCCGTAAATTTGATTTTCTACAAATTTTGTAATGACTCCTAAATCCGTAGAATGTATGAAAAAGGAGATATTTCAAAAAATGTATTATTTTGACCTATGACCTCCAATATTTCAATTATATAAGACATGATTTCACATATTAGTCACCATCATATTTATAACATTAATTTGATGTTCTGTGGTAATTTTTACTTTATTCGGCATTAAAACCTCAATTTACTAGACTATAAATGTGTTAAAATGTTAAAAAGCACTCATTTACCATGGAAATTGTAAATGTAGCTAAATAAAAACTCCTATAACTTCCAAACCCCTTGAGATCCCATTATAAAATTTTTACACAGCAATAAGAATAATTTTGCCTATTTGTCATTAAAAAATTAAGAAAAATAAAAAAATATCCTTTTTTATGATATTCAAGGATAAAGGACATTTTCCACTATATGGTCCTTGCGTAATTTTAATGAAATGTTAAAAACTAGTAATCGAAGACCTGTCGAACGAAGCATCATTTGTTAAAATCGGATAACTGGTTATAAAGTTATTCAGTTATCAACATTTCTAATTTTGAACAAAAATACCCGAGATGCCCTACTTTAGAGGCCCATAAAATATGAACCGAATGATGTAAGGATCAAATTTATACGCCATAGAAACCGCAATTAAGAGTAGAATGTATGTTTCGAGTTATAACAAAATCGAAAGGGATGAAAATTTGAAGTGGTCGAAATGTCTGTGGAATTACCCTATATTGTAGTTTTCATGTTTTGGAACTACTCCACTGTTCGCCATCTGGCTTTAATTTTTGTATATTTTAAGTTTTTTATGGTATTTTGTACTTTGAATATTGCCATAGGAATGGTAAGCGCATTGTGTGCATAATATTCATATTTTGTATTTTTTCGTTTGATAACCATGTTCCTTTTTTTCACCAATATGAACAAACGCCTGTTGGCATTGTACATGTTGATGTGCAGATTCAATACAGGATTGCATCTACATCAACTCTCGCTATTATAGCACAACAATACTATAGTAAAAAAATACAGAATAAAACAAAAATTGTTGTTTCGGATTAAATCAAAAATGTCCAATATTTTTATAGAATTGTACAGTTTTTATTCTTCTTTTTTTTGCCAGTGCATGACATTTGTCCTTTCTTTTTAGATTTTTATCATATAAGCATGACGTAGAAAACATGATGTCTGCATTTATATGGTGACCACTTATGCGGCTCATTCACAATCATTGCCATATGGGGTGGTTGGTTTGCGATTGACATTTTCAAAATAGAAAAAAGACTACAAACACAAATACGGACAAAAAGAGGCAACAGTATTGACCAAATTTCAATTTGCTTTAATTAAGTTATCGAAAATTTATAAAGGGTTCGTTCGCGGTCACCACACATCCGAATTAGTGATGATGTTTATATGTACATATGTATGTATGTACGAATGCATTAGTGTGTACTGCTTTAAAATATGTATAGTAATCCCGTCCTTTATTCTATAGTAGTATTTATGATGGGTCCAACTTTGTTTCTTGGAATCATGAAATATTTTTTAATTTGATAATAATAATAATAATAACACTAATCAAAGTAAAATAATTTGACCTAATCCAATTCACAGTCGATGTCGTATCGTTGTATGGTTGTATTGTATACCGATTGTGAATTGTACAAATATCCCTACGGAACGAAAAGTTCCAATTTGCACCTTTCACTAGTTATATACCGCATTACCAACTAACTAGTTACCTCTCGTAAATGAAGTGGTCGATATTATGCCTAAACGTACACTACATTTCACCATTGTTCACATTTGGTAAATTTTCGCATGAAGTTTATGAACATAAATTTCAAATAAATTAAATGTTTTAAGAATGTCAATTTGATAGCCACACGTTGTGCTTAAAATAACCACATGGCACATTTCTGACGAAATGTAATGCTGAAAGCGTCCGTTTGCATTTAATGACGCAGAAAATACAAAAATAACAACAATTAGATCCTTGTACTAACAAGAGATCAGTAAGCTCAGTGGCGAGAGCTTCTAAGTACAAATCGATAGACACCAAGTTCAACCCCAGTTTCAGAATTATTTTTTTAATTAAAATGTTTATTTTTTCACAGAAAAAAGTTTCAGCATAAATATTATGAACTGCTTTCATTGACTAAAGTTAATAATATTTAAGAATAAGTTCCTAAATTGTATGAATTTTTTCATTTTTATATTTTTAAACATAATCTAGAAGCCTTGACTTAAAATATTAAAAATTTTCTTTATATTTTTCTGTTTGTTAAAAAATGTTTGAAATTTTCTTTAGAAAATTTTTTATTTCTTTATGATTTTTAGATTGAAAACAATGAAATATGCGCGTAACATGCAGCATTTTCTGAAGAATGGATGTTTAGCTATATGCTGGTTTTTTTTATTTCATATTTTGTTTTCCAGCATTTTTATTTATTTATCATAAAAATACGCTAATATGTGATTATTTTCTAAAAAATGGAAGATATTAATAGGTTAATAATTTATAATTTATATAATTTATTATAATTTATATATTTATTTATAATTTATTTATTGCATTTTTGATGAAAATCAAAGAAAATGAACAAAAAAACAAAAAAATCTTTCATGTACAAATTCATACATTTTATGAACTTTTAATATTCTGAATGAAAATGGTTTGGGAAAAAAAAGTCATGTTCGATTCATTCAATTTATTTCAAAATTCATTCCAAATATGAATTATTTTTTTCTGTGTTGTTGGAAAATTTCAACTAGTGATACTATCGGAAACATGTTATTTATGCATAAAGTGTCAATACGCCACTCCCAATGACATTCCTATGTTTAATGCAACAGTAAATAACATTGGATTGGATTGAAAATTCACTAGTGGTAGTTCTTAGTGCCTGTTGATATCGCCGTTGTCGAACTAGTTCGTCATACTGCTGAGATATAACTGAAATTTAATTTACAAATACATATGTACAATGTACATACATATGTATGTACAATGTATCTTCGATATAAATGTACAAATGTATTCGAATTGAATTGAAATTTCATGTCCAAAGTTATTTGTTGACAAAATATTTTTTTTGAAATTTACATAATTTATAAATACATCTTATTTAAAAGGAATAAAAACAGCTATTGAATTATCGAAATTTGTATTGAATTATGTTATTATTTAAAACTACATTGTTATATTTTTTAAAAATCTTGTAATTTATTTATTTAAATAACATTCTTTCAAATATAATAATAACTCAACTTTTCCTTTCTTCATCTACTTATACGAAATTTTATTCGTGCTTAATTAATTACACAGGCCAACAAAATTTAAAAAAGTCGAAAACCTGAGGCCATACTAAATACTTTTCTAAATGATTGAGCAGCGATGAATACGAATCTAGTTCAGGTTATTAAAGAAAGAAAGAAAGAAAGAAAGAAGAAAATATAACAGTTCTGTCGTGAGATTGGAGTTTCAAATGGCATATCAAATTTGATAAATAAAGGTGGCCAAAAATATTTTTTTCTAACTTTATGACACGATATCTGGCTGGCCTGTGTTAAATAAAAATATTTTGGATTTAATAAAGCGAATCGAGTGGCGATTTAATTAACATATCTTCCAGTCTTGGTATTTAATAAGGTATACATAATTAATATAATTAAAGGCGTCATGAAATAACTCCCCAAAACAAAAATTAAATAATTCCTCGAATTTGGGGACTTATTCAATATGGAATAACTCCCCAATTAAAAAATAAAGAAAAGCCCCAACGAAATGAAATAACTCCCTAAATTAAAATGAAATAACTCCCCCATTTTTAGGGATTTATTTCATATGAAAAAAATACATCATTTTAAAATAAAATAAGCTCCAATTAAAAAATCTGTAGTTAAAAAAATAAAAAATTATGGAACAATTCGGTTTTAGTGTCATTTCTAAAAAATGTAGGTCGCGCATACTTTCGAGTGGGGCTCCAAAGTTTAATACATTTTAATTTAATCGCTTAATAAGATTTCCTAAATAGCCGGCATACGGCCGGGCGCTAGGATTTACCACTCTATAATATGTCCAACATAGGCTTCACTTAGTAAATATTTCCTAAATAGCCGGTCTAAGGCCGAACGCTTACACGTAGAGTGTATTCATAGCGAAGCCGGTGTCCAATATACCTCAGAAGAAAAAAAACTTGCGCACGACCGAAGGCCGTCTATTAAACAAATATTTTTTTATTTCGTGTAATAAAAAAAATATAATGAAATAACTCCCCAAAAGTATATATAAAATAAAATATAAATTTAAAACAAACCCTTATTAAGGAATCGAAATACAATGAGCAAAAAATACATTAAAAATATAGAAAGACATATTTTTGGCGAAAGTACAATATATTCTTTACTACAATCTCTGTTCACTTTTCTTGGGTGTATATTTTTAAATATTTTAATAAGAAAATTACATTTCTTTACAGTTGACAAATTCTGATGCCACTTCTGTTACTCTTAAGGGAGTTACACGTGAATTGACCGGAAATTATCAATGCGAAGTATCAGAAGATGCTCCGCTTTTTCACACCGATATACGATCTGCTCATATGCAGGTAATTGAACTGCCTAAAGATGATCCCACCATGCAAGTAGATAAGAAAGTCATAACGGCAAATGACAACTTTAAGGCCGTTTGTACGATTGGTCCTTCATATCCGTCAGCAAATATAACTTGGTATATTAATGGAAGAAAGGTAAGTTTGATTATTATTTAAAATTATACTGCATTAATGTTTTAATTAAGTAAGAAATTAAAATTAATTAATAGTTAACTTGAATGATTTTTACATTAAAAAAAATTAGTTACTCCTCAAAAAATATAAATTGGTTTTATTTATATATTTTCCAAAATTTGTATTTTTATATGTTTAAATGAGGTTTAATAGAAAAATTGTCGTGATTTAAAAACTTTTTTGTTTATGATGTCTTCCAAAATAAAAATGTGATGTAACCTTATGAGCTGACACAATTTCAAAAGAACATATCTCCCCAGGAAAATTCGTCAATATTGGGGATCAACGGTTAAAAAATTTAGTTTTTTAAAAATATCTCGCTTATTTTGATTTTTTCTATCGCACTGATAATTTAAAATCTAATCGATAATATCTTTCATAGTTTGTTATATGTTTTATCTCAGAATCACATTATGGCCCATAGAGAAATGTCTGTCTATCTGATAGTGTCACAGGTTATAATTACAAAGAGAAATTGAAAAAAAATGGAGGTCAAAATTTAGATATTCAGGATAATATTCCCTCCATATTTAATTAAAATCAGACGTCATTTTTAAATATTTTTTGTCATGTTTGAATGTTCAAAGAAGAGACCCATAACATATGAACCGTATAAGTTAAGGATCCAATCTATACGCCATAGAAATCGCATTAAGGAGTAGATTATATACAAAAATTTAAAACAGCGTATTTTGGTCGATTTATTTTGGAATTCCCCTTTTTTGATTCATAAAATTGAAGTTTTTTTAAATTTTTTTTTAGTCGCATCAAATATATTCAAGTAAGTGATCTTAAAAATACAATTTTCACAAAATGTTCCAGATTGCCCGGTAGGCTAATTTGTAATGTACTAGCTTATCAGTCATCGTCACCTTGGTAAATTTGGTTAGAATATAATTTGAAATTGTTTTGTATTGTTTAGATAAATAAATAAAATTTACCTTAAAAATTTTAATTTTATTGAATATGACAATATTGAAATTTTCTTTAAACAAGAATTCTTCTAATTAAATCTTTTCGACTAAATGTTTAAATTTTTGTAATAATTTTAGGTTTATAAAACACCATTCCAACGAATTACGCAGGATACATATGAGGGATCAGCGACATATTCCTCCCTGGAAATTTATCCACACAGCCAGGTGCTGCAGGGCTTTTTCCAAGCCGTTCCCAAATATCAAACTAGCATTCTTCTACTGTGCGAAGTGTCGATATTACATGTCTTTCATAAAAATGTACAACAGCGTTTAATGCTAAGTATAGGGCCGCCCACAACAATTTCACCAAATCTCTTGGGGCTCGAGGGTTCAAAACGTTTAAATGGTGATCCAGACAATTCCGCCTTAACGGGAGGAGCTACTAGAATAGCAACAACAATAACACTAACAACACAATTGGCAGCAACAACAAATATACTTTTGCCGGTGGCATTTGTGTTTATGTGTTTCCTCTGCAGCAGCAGTTGGAGTCATAGTGTATCAGCGATTGCTGCGCACCGACAACGACATCGGCGTCAACTGTGACCAAATGGTCATAATTGTTTATAAATGTTTAACAATATAAAAGCAACAACAACTGTACTCTGTTTTTTTGTTGTATTGAATAAATAAATAAAAAAATAAATTAAATTAAATTCATAACAAAAGAAAACCATAGAAATAGGTAAAACACAAACGCTCAAATATACACAGACATACACACACACACACACAAAATAAAATATTGAAACAATATGCAAATAAATAGATTAAATTGTGAGAAAAACTTAAATAAATAATAAACATTAAACAATAAGAGGGAGATTGAAAATTAGTGAGATAATTTTTATTTATGTTGTTTGATAAACAAAACAAAAAATTAATTAATATTAAAAATAATATTATTAATATTTTACGTATTAAAATATAAAATTGTTTAATTAATTTTTATACATAATTTGTAAAGAACGAAACAAAAAATAAAATAATCAAAAACAAAGTAATTATGTTAATTCAACAAGTGATTAAAAAATGTATTTGGAAAAAATATATAAATACATACATATGTATGTATGTATATGTATATACATACATATGTATATAGATCGACTTTCTAAATACATAAAAGCAGATTGTAGCAATCGAAATCTTTGACTCTTTTCTGATAAATCATCTTATTCTACATTTTCTAATAATAAATATAATTTTATTAGAAAAATTACAATAGTTCAAAAATTAATTATTTCCGGAATTTTGAAATATATTAAAAATTCTATTTTGAATGGAATTTCCAAAAATATATATTTTCTTTAAACATTTTCATATAAAGAGGCAAAATTAAAATTATAAATTTACCGTATTAATAGAATAAAGATAACTTTGTTTTATAACCACCTAAACTCATAGTAAAATATCCACATCGTTTTAATATTTACACTATGTAAATTGCAGTTTCCAAATTAAAAATATATATAGTATATATTTTACTGTTATCCAGCCTTGTTTAAGATTCTTGCATAAAGTAGGGTGTTGAATTAATTAAAATAATAAAAAGCAACAACCGTCTGCCATAAAACAATTTAACAAAATAAAATTCAATTTCCATTAGAAAATTGTGTCAAATTGTAAAAAACAACAATTGAAGAGTGAAAAACATAAAAAACAAACAATTAGAACTAATTAAATTACAACTTAAATAAAATAATAAATATAAAATTTCCAAGGCAAAATAAATTAAAAATAAATAATTAAAAAGATAATAAAAACTAAATTAGAATACATATGAATGTACATATGTATAAGCTTTCTATGTATATACATATAAAATAAATAATTAATTTGTAAAAAAAAAAACCTAAACACACACAAACATACATTAATTAATCGATACATTGATTATATAACTCAATCAAATACACATACATTCATACAAGAAACGATTCTAATACCAAATTCTATAAGTTTTTACATAAGAACAAGAAATAACAATTTTGTTTTATAAGAAAATTTGTAAAAAAAACTAAATAAATAAAATAAGCAAATTTATTTTAAGCTAAACGAATATTTGAATAAATAAATAAATAAATCTTAATCTTATAATTTGTATTTTTTATTTTGTAAAAAATCGAATTTTTAAAATGTTGAATTTTATAAACAATAAAAATTAACAAAATAACAAAAACATAAAAAGACAATGAATGCATTTATTATATTTTTTTAAATTGTTTGTTTGTCCTTAAAAATAAAATTGTCTGCAAAATTAATAAAAGACATTTGATTATACGTAATTTTACCAACAATAACAATAATAAAAAGCAACAAAATTAAATAAATTCAAAACTGAGATCAAGATCAAATTATGTCAAACAAATAAACAAATATTTACTAAATAAATAAACAATTAAAATTAACAAACAAATAAAAATTACATGTAAATTAAAATCAAAAAAAATCTAGAAAGTAAAAAGATGAAAAAACACTACAGGTACTTATAAACAAAATAAAACTAAATAATATATAATAATAATTCACAAATACACACACAACCACCCCTCTCCCAATCCAAAAAAAAAAAAAAATTAATCGAAATGAACTCCCATACCCCAAGATGAAATCAAACAAAATCAAACTATTCTAGAAATGTTATTTGTATAAGTAGGAAAAGTAATTTTAAAAGAAACCAAAATCTAAAATCAATTATTATTAATTACTGAAAAAGTAACCGTGAACAACCGACAGACAAAACTGAAATGATATTTTCCCCAAAACATAAAAAATAAAATAATTTACTTTAAGTTAAGGATCTTGATTTAATAAATGTTTGCTGCTTAAAGTGGTTAGAAAATAAAATAAAATCAGGACTCCTTTTTCATGATGATTGTGTGCAAAACAAAAAAAAAAAAAAAAAAAAAACAAAAGTAAAAAATAAAAAAAAATATATGTTCAAAAATATATAAAAAACAAACTAAATAAAGGTATGATTATATAAAAGTATTTTAAAATGTGTTTTATTTGCCTGTCCGAATCTATTTAATATTCTGCGGTCTGCTTTATACATAATTTAAAACAAGTTTAGTCGGGCGTGACCGACCATATGATACCCTACACCAGTTATGTATATCAAATGTGATTTATTTTTCATAATAAAGCAATTATCTTCAATAGTACCTTGTTGCGATACATTTAAGCAATTCATGGACGAAAAACTAATTTTCTAAAAGAGGCTTTATATGGGGGCTAGGGGCAAATATGGATCAATCTCGATAAAATTTTGTGAATAGATTTATATTTACATAATATTCTTTTGTACTGAATTTCATAGCGATATTAGAGTTTATAAGATAATTTTGGACATTCAAGTCATTTTCTGAAGGGGACTTTGTATGGGAGCTAGGGTCAAATGAGACCCGATCTATATGAAATTTGGCAAGGTCATCAAGACTTGTATAAAACTTATATACCCTACCCACTAAAGTGGTGTAGGGTATAAAAAATCAATACCCAAAAAACAACGTAAAAAGAAAACATTTTACGATTTTCGTATTTGCTTTTTTATGGGAAAACCACTCTGATTTTTCAAATTTCTAAAACTTTCACTATTTTGGTTTCATTTTTGCTTGTTCAGAAAAAGAAAAGCTCAATACATTTCAAACTACAAAATGTTTAAGATTTTCAGATTACAATACATTTTCAAATTACAATTATTAAGACTCTCGAAAAATTTACACTTCTATTTTATTAAAAATGTATTTATTTAACAAATTTTTTACTTTTTAAATTACAATAAATTGTTATTAAGATAGATTCTTAAACCACGTTGGTGTGATCGTCTTTGTGATAAATTTTAATATCGTAGAATTTGATGTTATCAACATTGAAGTAATAGTCGTGGTGGATGGGACGATTGAAAGGGAATCCGAAGGGTAGAGCGTCGATAAAACGACTACCAGAGCCAATACCGCAAGAAATAACGGGGTCATAAGTTGAGTATTGTGGGACTTCAGGAGCATGGTATGGATAAACAATGAAAAATAATTGGAATGGCATGCCCCCCTTCTTTCCCTTTGGCAACATGATGCGTCGGGGTATACCACAGTGAGCTTCATCCTGATTAAGAGGGAATTTGTAGTCGCTATTGGTGGCATCCATAACCTTTTGGTAGAGCTCCAAGTAGGTAGTGCGGTCGCTGACATACCAATTGAAGTCATCAGAGCTACGTTTCAAGTGGTTGACACCATCGACCAAGTCCACAACGTAGTGATCCAATTCGAAGAAGTTCATGTAGTTGTCTTCCAAATGTATCAGATGACCATTTTCATCGTATTTCGGACCAATGAACACCTTTACGATGGCCTTTTGGCTTTTGTCTGATGTCACGTCCAAAGTATATTCGAATGGTTTGTGGTTCAAACGTAATTGACGAGCTTTTATAACAAAGCTTTGTCCATGTAACTGTGAGTTGCGACCGAACTTGAAGAGAGCATCGGCTGAGCTTTCTGAGTTGGGAACTTCAACGTTCACAGCGTTGCTGATGTCGGCATCAAAGTATTCAAAGTATGTAGTGAGTCCTTCTGGCATGTGTACGTTATCGATTTTAACACCTGGGAATTCCAAATCTTTAGATTTGTATTCAGGGTAAGTTGATGTTAAACGCCAATAGTACGAAACGATGTCTTTGTAGATGGAATAGAACAAGGGATCGCGTAAAGATGTTTCGTAATGCATGAGTATGGCTGGTAGTGTTTCGCCATATTTGCCGTAGGGACGACCTTCATTAACCAATTCGCGGTATAGATGGTCTAAACTACCGTACTTTTTGAAGTTGACGGAATCGGGATTGCCTTGGATCATGTTGCCCAATTTGTCGACAGCTACCAAGTAGTCATCATTGGTGGTATCGACATAATGAGCCAAACGAGCGCCATAGTATTCAATATCCTTGGCGTATTGGTAGTTGTCCTCATAGTAGAAGTTGTAGTGATTATCACGGTCGGGAAAGCTAACACCCTTGTAGTAGTGTAAATTACTGAAATAACCATTTTCGTAAGGCTGGTAAATGTTAAAGTGTGGAATTTCACCCAAATCAACGGACAAACGTTCCAAATAGTAACGAGCCAATAATTGCCAGTGCAAGAAAAGATAAAATTCTCCACGGCGATCCTTATGCAACTCATGACCGACAGGGCCATTGGCCCAATGGGGATAATCGATGTTATAATAGTAATAGAATGCATTGAAACCAATATCTTCCAAGAAGTAGGCCAAGTTGTGGTCATAGTTTACATCGCCATAAACATTACTATAGTTAGACTTGATTACCACATTATAAAGATTGTCCAATTTCTTAACATTGTGGAATCCGTGCATTCTATATTTCTCAGACAACTCCAAAGTGTCAATATCGAAGAAGTGCCATGGTTGAATTTCGTAGATAGCTGGCAAAACGATGCCTCTCAAATCCTCGCGGTGAATACTAGCTACAGTCAAGGAATAGATAAACAATTGTTTATTGACATGCATGCGAGCCCAGTAGACGGCATGGGTAAAGGAATTCCAATCCTTAGCAAAATAGAACAAGCGAGCAAGGTAGTGAGCGTATTCAACGTGGCGTTCGTAGATAGGTGAGAAAATCTCATCATCATAGATGGGTTTGTGCTGCCATAACTCAAAGAAATCCTTGATCAAATCGATCTCATTGTAGTCCTCTACATGTTCCCAAGGCTTATAATTGATATAGCTCTCATCATACTTCTTTACAAAAACATCATCCTGATAAACATGCTGCAAAATGTCAAGCAAAAATTTCTGTTTAACCAAAAAGTCCTTATCTGCCACTTTGGACTCGATATGTTTGGAGGAGGCCAAGGCAAAAATTGCCAAAGCAATTACTGCAACTGCTGTGAACGACTTCATCTTGCGAAATCATACTCTATACCGGCAAAGCATCTCATATTTATACTGCACTTTTATTAGAAGTTTATCAGACATACATGACCCTTATTTATTGTAAGCAAACAGATGTTTCTCAACGCCGCCTATGAATGCATTCGAATTATCACCTTGAAATTCGCTTACCGTCCGACCATCTTATCAATACGTGAATATTTCATGCATGCCCTCATACATGTATGTATAATCGTCTCCACACTCAAACAAACCCATACAAGCAAGCATTGGGCCATACAATACTTATTTACTCTACTTCACAAGAGTACATCAGTACTTTTCCAAATTGAAACTAAGTTTAAGATTTGCATGAATGAATGCATCTCAAGAAGACCATTAAACGCAACAACAACAGACATCATAAAAATTTTGCAGCAGACAACAACCACAACAAAACCAAAATTAAAATAAACATTGCATTTTGCAAAAATAGCATAATAAGAAAATTATCATCATCTCGAACCCAATTAAAATAAATTATCGAAAAAATTCAACCATAAGGTCATTGATTCAAGCAACATAAATAATAAAATCCAATCTTTAAATAATAACAATAACGAACAATTATATATGTATGTACATATATTTGTAAATTTGGTTTGTATTCAAATACATTAAAATAGTTGTACTTACTTAAGATATACAGAAATTATATATGTATATCACTTTCTGAAATATACACTGATCTGATATTTTTCATTTTTACTGCTTAAGTATTTAATGGGCTTAAAACAATAAGAGAGGACTTCGGTTAAATGTTCATTCTACTCACTAAACCACTGCTTAGCTATTTTATTGCGTTTTAAATAATAGTTTTCACATAAAAATTTAATTTTGTTTTCTTTTTTGTAAAACACAATTCTTAATACGTAATTAAATAAAATGTGAAAACAAAATGACAAAACCGAAAATAAAGTACTTCTATATCAGATTAAAAGGAAGTCATTACTAGAGTAATTCTAAGTAACGAAGACGGTAAGTAGTTGTCATTACCATATTATTGGTGGAATATTTTTGGATTCTCTGGTTATAACACAATTGGAGATCAAAATTTATGAAATCATCATCCAACGAATGTGTACTATAATTTTATTAAATTACTGTATACAATAATTTCGCATGTGTTGTTATAACATTATAACAGTTATGTTCACTTATTAACGACATTTATTATCAAGTCTCATTTAATATCATTATACTCCATTTATCGCTACCACCAACACTGGTGTGCATGTACTTGTACCATTATCATATAGGATTATTCGAGATATTAATAGCTAATATTTCATGTTTATTTGCATGTAGTATACATGCATCTATAGAAAAATTTACACCCTTTAGAACATAAGAAAGTACAAAATATACATTCATATGTTTAAAAATATTTTTTTTTTAATTATATACCCCCTTATTCACAAACAACATTTTTATTTTATAAAAGGTTTATAAAACAAAATTTCCATACAAAATCTAATTTATAAACTGTTTATAAAATAAAAATTTTGTTTGTGAATAAGGGTGATAGTATTTATTAGAATAATAGATACAATACTGGAAAAAACAGTAAAAGTTTAATTTCAACAAATTTTTATGTAGTCTTTCTTACAACTACAACTAATATTGTGTAAAATATTTAAGAAACCCTGTTTTAATAATTTTTATCCCTAAATTTCCAAAAATCACTCATTAGGAGATCTAGAAAACCAAAAAGACATCTACTTTAAAAATTTCACATATGGGCAATTTCATGTCAAGGTTAGTACTATTGGATAGGAGGTCAGACACTAATTTTCAGCTCTATAGGTCAAGATCTGCCAGATTAGAGGTGGTCAAAACATTGTGGTCGTTCAGGTTTTAATCAAATGAATGTAACTTTTCACCTATTGGTCCTATCAAAAATTGTCCACAGGAGCTATTTCTTCATTATTTCCAAAAAAAAGATATTTAAACATTTTTTTTTTTTTGTCAGAAGAAAGTTTATAAAAGAAATAAAATAGTGTAAATCGAGGATATTTCTGTTCCTATATTATTAAAAGTAATTTAAAATAGAAAACTACTTTACGATTTGGAAATAAAATTAAATAAAAATTAATTTTCACAAAATTAATATGTTCCAATTGGAACAAACTTAAAAAAAAAAATTAATTCAATTCGCCTATGTTATTGGTGTTTAGATTTATTGCACTCTAATCATTTTGAGCAGCACTAAAATTGTTTTTTAGAAAATATTTTTTATTTCGGTAACTGCTGCGAATGTATTCTTTCTAATATTTATGTTAATTTTTTCATTTTTGTCAAATCGCCAAAAACAGAGTATAACAAATACACAAATATAGTAAACGAAATATCGCTTTAAGACAAATATCACACACACATTCATAAGCTTATATACATACATGTGATACCACTACACAAAAATATACTTATATTATAAAAAGGAAATAATTTTTTTATAAACAAAATCACTTATCGCATGTATAAAAATATTTCATAGATATGAATTACACCGTGCGACAAAAAAATATAGGGGAAGTGATAACATTTTTCTGAATCTGTTTTTAAAATTTGCTAAACACTTCCAAAATCTTAAAAATTTTTTGGAATATGACAATTGTGAGAAAACGGTTACTTATGATTAACACATCATTAGACGCGGCTTTAAAACACCTTTCAAATGATACCCCATATTTTATATATTGTCTCAAAACAAAACTAAATTTGGTCCAGCTCACGAACGGCCATGGCTGGACTTAGAATATTTTAGGAATCATCATATAACAAAGCAAGGTAAATTTTGAGAGGGGTAACAAAAACACGTTTTTACTTTCCATACAGAGTGAGTCGATCTAATGTACATATATTACGTTGAAATCACCTGGAGAAATATGTGAGCATGTCATCAGATTTTAGTTTTATACCAGCCCATGTCCCCTTCAGGAAGGGACATAGCAGAATATAACACTCTTACTTGTTCGTTACTCATTTATTCGGATTTTTATATTGATCGAATCTTATTTGACCATAGTTTCCATACAAATATCTCTTTAGAAAATGGCTTCAACACCATAATTCATATTAACACTAGTATCAAAAATAAATTTGCCATAAATAACATTTATGTAATCTTAAATGGTTAAATAAAAAAAAAAAATTAACTCAATGAAACTGACTTATATCCACAAGTATTTTCTTTTCTGGGGAATTAAATGAAATAATTTGTACATATTTGAATTTAAAACACCAAAAGGTATCGCGAATTCTATATTTTAAATGCTTTTAGATTTAAAAGCTACGAGAAGTCAAAGTTAATATTTCTCATTCTTCTACTGTAGCCGCAGTGAACAATTAAAAAATATGGAAAATATGTATAACATCATAAGTTTGGGAATTTTCGTTAACCATGACGACTAAAATGACTTACTAATGCTAAAGAACGGCAAAAATCGTGAGGACCGAAGCCCGATTCCCTGAAAATTGTTGTTGAATTAACGAAAAATTAAACAGTTACACCAGGGAACCTAGTGGATATGAGTTCAATTCAAAGACCACTTCAATAAACACTCTACATACCAGAAAGCCTCTTAATAAACCTTACTTTCATATCAAAATTTAATCAACAAAACTGGATAAATTTTACAAAAATGGGTCAGAGTCATTACTTCTGGAGATATATTTTATTAACAAGCAAAGCAATACAAAAAAATTTAAGGTTTTATCAATAATTATACTGCAGCACAAGTTTTTATGCAAATAAAATGGCTGTACACTTTCCTTTGACTCTCGCTGTATGTATGTCACGATGATGTGCCTGAAATGGAATAGACATAGGTGGACGACAAAAACTGAAAGATAAAACGTTAAACTTTTGAAAATACCACCTTTTTACGAGGCACACTCATAATATTGTATTTAGAGGTCTAGAACATGATCGTAATATTTTTTAATTTCCTACTCTAAAATCGCTAGCACATGTTTCAAATCTTATTCGAGAAAAAATGGCAAACAATTAATTTTAGATTTTATAAATAAAATTGAGTTTTTGACTCACTTTTTAAGGTCTACAACATAGCATGATCGTAATATTTTTTAATTTCCTACTCTAAAATCGCTAGCACATGTTTCAAATCTTATTCGGGAAAAAATGGCAAACAATTAATTTTAGATTTTATAAATAAAATTGAGTTTTTGACTCAATTTTTAAGCTCGAAGAACACGCAATGCGCTATTTTAAAATGATGAATGTGCGCGAAAACCATTACTCTTTATCAAATTTTATTTTAAAATCGGCACGTCAAATTACATTTCAAGATGCACTAGCAGCAGTAGTTTAAATTTTGTGATAGTTACTATATAAAATTTACATTTCTAGTTAAAAACAAATGTTTATAATTTCATGCAAAATTATGTTCATTTTATTAGGAATTTGCTGTTTGAATTTAATTATCTAATTAATCCTTTAGGATTTTTTAATTATTTTTTTATTTGTTCACAGAAATCCATTCTGACACAGGTATCTCTGATAAAGTGAACTTAACCTAAAAATAATTTTATTGGAATAATATGTAGGTAAGAACTAGTCCTTCAGAAGCAACATTCCTGTCCATCTTATATTTTAATAATTGTTTGGATTTAATCATTAAACTATTAGTTGATTTGCGCTTGAAGTAGCGATATGTACTACATACTAAATACTGTTATATGCAAAGATATGTATGTATATGGAACAGGAAATCAGGAGGATATTTTAACAGCAACATCGTTATTACTGCTTTGCAATTTTCAATGTTGTTACTGCAGTTGTTATTGTTAGTAGTAGTAAAGAACTTTTTGTATAAATAAAAGAAATGAATCTAGAAATAAAAAGACATATTTGTCCATCTTGCTGTTGGAAATGTTATTGTTTTCTTGGTTGTTGGTTTCAATTGATGTTTCAAAAGTTTGTTGGTTCAATTCTCCATAGTCCTACCCTGGCACAAAATGTTATGGCGTCATTTACTTTGGCGACATGTTTTCCATTTAATTCAAGTATGACAGAAGAGAATGAATTAAAATGTTTTTGTAGCCAAATAAACAATAAGAAATTCGTTGGAAAAAGAAACAAAAACGCGCCCTGAAATGATGACAAAAAACATAAATGAAGGATGTAATCAGAAACAACACTGCCAAGATTAACGCCTACACAATTTGTCAATAAATACATGGGCGGCATTAATATCCTAACCAAACCGTCAAATGACATCCAAAAAATTACATACATACATATTTATGGTAAAGCTAAATTTACGAAAAAATCATATACATACATACATACATACATACATACATACATACATACATACATACATACATACATACATACATACATACATACATACATACATACATACATACATACATACATACATACATACATACATACATACATACATACATACATACATACATACATACATACATACATACATACATACATACATACATACATACATACATACATACATACATACATACATACATACATACATACATACATAAATACATACATACATACATACATACATACATACATACATACATACATACATACATACATACATACATACATACATACATACATACATACATACATACATACATACATACATACATACATACATACATACATACATACATACATACATACATACATACATACATACATACATACATACATACATACATACATACATACATACATACATACATACATACATACATACATACATACATACATACATACATACATACATACATACATACATACATATACATACATACATACATCATACATACATACATACATACATACATACATACATACATACATACATACATACATACATACATACATACATACATACATACATACATACATACATACATACATACATACATACATACATACATACATACATACATACATACATACATACATACATACATACATACATACATACATACATACATACATACATACATATACATACATACATACATACATACATACATACATACATCATACATCCATACATACATACATACATACATACATACATACATACATACATACTACATACATACATACATACATACATACATACATACATACATACATACATACATACATACTACATACATACATACATACATACATACACAACATACATACATACATACATACATACATACATACATACATACATCCACATACATACATACATACATACATACATACTACATACATACATACATACATACATACATACATACATACATACATACATACATACATACATACATACATACATACATACTACATACATACATACATACATACATACATACATACATACATACATACATACATACTACATACATACATACTACATACATACATACATACATACACATACATACATACATACATACATACATACGTAGTTTTTCCGATTTAACGAACATTCGTTTCTACGAACATCGCATTTAGCGAACTATCAATATTTTTACATTGAGTACCTTACATAACGAACAAAAAATACTTTTTGTACTCAGTTTAACGAACAAATATAAATAAAATTAATTGAAATTAGAGTTTAATTAACAAAAATAACTAAAAAACATTTCAGAAAAGCTTCGACGTTTTAGGAGGGGTATTTCCTTTTCCATTGCTTTCGAATATGGATTTCGAGAGTTGATTTTTTCTAATTTAGTAAAATGAAGGATCTAGATAATCTGAGATTTGTTATTAAAGATTTATACAAAAAATATGAGATAATCAAATCTACAATCCTTAATGTCGCAAAATCTAGAAAATCAGGACAACCAGAATTTGGCCTCAGAATTTGAAATCATAGAAATTGACGTTCAAAATAAAGACTTTACCAATCTTATACCTTAACATTTCGCTTTTATTTTTCGGCAAACTTACAAGTCCCCTTTATTTTTTCCAATAAAAATCAATTGTAAGAAATTGTAAGAAACGATATGTTATAGAATAAACAATTTAAAAAGTTTTTCTTTTGGAAAAAGGATATTTACAGGAATCGCTGTAAAATAAAGGAAAAAAGATTTTTTAAAACTTTGGGTTCAGATATCTCAAAGAAGGAAAAAGAACAAGATATGACAGAGGCAATATTGCAACAATTAAACTTAATTCGCGTTGTAATAACTTTACATTAATCTATTTCCTAAGCCTGATGTAATGGAGGAATTCTGAGGCCAGATTCAGATTCATCGCAATTCAAGACATTGGGTTTCAACTTCTTTAAGAATTATGTCGTCCGAGTGCTTTTCCAGAACGTAGATTAGTTTTACGAAATGAACTGTGTTTTTTTTCAGATTTCTTTATTGTTTTCACATTGTGATATAAATTGCTAGTTTTTCATAAAATTCTTATAAAATATTGTCTAAAGAATAATTGTTCAATTCACAATCGATGTTGTAGCGTTGTATGCGTAGTATGTCAGCAGCTGCTACAATAGTTATAACAATGTTGTTGGTATTTTATATGCAAAAGCTCTATACAACTCTTACAATTTTTCATATGTTTATTTCAGCATATAAATAAAAAATTCAATCGATTTTGGCATAAAAAACGCTAAAGTGGTAACACAGAAATTCAAACAAACAGCTGTTTACCAAAACAAACAAAAATAAAATTTTATTAAAAACTGTTTATTTATTAGTTTTAAATGTGGAATAAAGAAAATAAGAGAATTTTAAATTAAAAGAAATTAATTTGGTTTATTTCGCTTGTTTAATTAATTTAATATTATTTGATTTTTTTATCTTTTGACATTGTTTGTTTTGATTGTTTTTTTTTTCATTGAGTACATAAACTTATGACTTGCTGCAAAGATCTGTTCACAATCACTGTTACTACACTTTAGTAGATACAATATACAACTTGATTGTGAATTGAACAAATATTTCCTGAAACATATTTTTAAAAATTTGATTTTATGTAATTTTAATTATTTATGTACCCAAAAGACACTTTCGAGTTAGTACTGCATATAATGAACTTTTCGATTTAACGAACAGGCCTGACAACATATAGGTTCGTTAAATCGGAAACTACTGTACATACTACATACATACATACATACATACATACATACATACATACATACATACATACATACATACATACATACATACATACATACATACATACATACATACATACATACATACATACATACATACATACATAACATACTACATACATACATACATACATACATACATACATACATACATACATACATACATACATACATACATACATACATACATACATACATACATACATACATACATACATACATACATACATACATACATACATACATACATACATACATACATACATACATACATACATACATACATACATACATACATACATACATACAATACATACATACATACATACATCACATACATACATACATACATACATACATACATAATCAACATACATACATACATACATACATACATACATACATACATACATACATACATACATACATACATACATACATACATACATACATACATACATACATACATACATACATACATACATACATACATACAGTTGCGTTCAAAATAATAGGAGTGAAAAATTTAAAAATGTTTAATATAAATTTTTTAGTGAAAGATTTAGATTTTTAATTAAATATTTTTATAATTTATTTATTTAACTTGTTCTCTAATTTTTATAGTCGTTATTTTAAATATTTAAGAAATTTATATAAACAAATATTTATTTTTTAAAATTTATATACAAAATTTATTGTTCAAAATAATAGGAGTATTTGATTTAAGTATTTTTAAAATAAAAACAAAAATGAAAGGACTTTCATCTAAAATATTATTAATTAATGTGTGGCAGCACAACAACAGAATTTGGGTCTATGAGCCTCCGGAACTTAATGTCTTTCCGACAACGGTTTTGAGGGGCTTGATGACACATGTCGTGGCCGATTACCAACAAATACGCAGTAATTTATTCAGAAAGCCTTAAAAGATGTTATACGCAAGGTCTTTTAACGTTTTGTTTTAGAATCAGTAAGTTGACAACCATGTAATGGCCTACTTCCTATGGAACGAGCTTCCACCAATTTGGAATCAGTAATGTTTTCATAGGAAAACACAGCCATTTTATCAAATTTGTTTATTGGGATTATGAGAACATATCTTGGTGTAATATGTTTACCTACAACATTTGGTCTACGATACCATTTTACAATTTATTAGACCATACCCTTTTTGTCAAGAGCCATCATGAATCATTCCAATTATACAACTTCCGTGAAAGTTGGTTTTAGCTTAATATTTTTCGATTAATGGACTTCCAATATATTTTCTGAATTCATTTAGATTTAAAAATGTAATTTGTTGTCGTATTCATGCATTAAAAACTCATCCATTTATGAAACCACCTCTAAATGTGTTACTTGGCAAACTTTATGGGTTTCACTATAAGCTTTATAGTCTAAAATTAAATTTTTTCAAAAAAGATTTGTTTAAAAATTGATCTGAGCTGACTGAATATTGATCACGATGTTTAATAACCACAATTTGGCTTAGTTTCACTAATTCGGGACGACCTAATGGGATTAATTTTTAAAAAATGATAAGCGCTTATGGGAAGCCCTTATCGTTTTTGAATAAAATGTTTATTTTTTATGAGAGATTTTAAAACAATTGACTTCCTAAAGTATTCAAAAAATCTTTTAATGAAATTACCGTGAGAATTTTCATATTTTTTGGCGATATTTTTATAATTTTCAAGATATTTGAACAGATTTCATTTTCGTTAATTCTGACATTTTCTTTCAGGATATTAAATGAAATAATTATGAACTGAGCTCAAAATCATCTAAATATAACAGTTTTATGTTAAATTTTTAATATTTACTACGAATAAAGGAAATTAATCTAACTTAGGTTAGATAATATACGGTACTCCTATTTTTTTGAACAGTCGTATTCGGATATGGATTTCGAAAAAAGTGAATACCAAAAAAAACTAATGAACCTATATACAAAATTTCATTTGTTTGTATTTTAAACACTTAACAAACAATTATCGTGAACCAATATTGGATTTCTGTAAATCTTTCTTTTTTAAATTAAGATGCACAATTATTTTTAAGTCTCACTCCTATTTTTTTGAACGCAGCTGTACATACATACATACATACATACATACATACATACATACATACATACATACATACATACATACATACATACATACATACATACATACATACATACATACATACATACATACATACATACATACATACATACATACATACAGACATACATACATACATACATACATACATACATACATACATACAACATACATACATACATACATACATACATACATACATACATACATACATACATACATACATACATACATACATACATACATACATACATACATACTACATACATACATACATACATACATACATACATACATACATACATACATACATACATACATACATACATACATACATACATACATACATACTACATACATACATACATACATACATACATACATACATACATGATATGAATATATTCATTATTAATCATTTTTTTTTGTAATTTGACCCTTTTTTTTACTTAACTAGTATCATTTCACCTAAAGCACAAAAATGATGAGAAAATATCGAATTATAGTTAAATTAAATTATTTCAGAAAACTAATTTTTTAAATCCTATGAATTTAATGGTTTTAAATTGTCTTGGAAATTGTATTTTTTAATTCGGTTAACAAAATTTAATTATTATTTGTTCACTAATCACACTTTGTTTAAAAAACATTCACGTCACAAAAACGTTCACCTTAATCTCTACTCAACATAGAGATACACAAAACTGGATTTATGTATTTTTTTTAAGAAACAATAATAATTCTTAATTCAATATCTATTTATAGACTACGATGTTTTTGTTACGATACACTCGAAGTAAATAACCGAGATATTTACAAACAATTGTCAATTGATGCTACTGTATACATATATATTCAAAGATTTAACAAAACTTAGATGGTGATAAGAAGAGAAATATTTAGCTCGTTAAATGGTAAACAAGATTGAAATTAGAAAGTGTTATCAATTTAGTAATGAAGGGCATTTCAACTGAAACTGTTGAAACATCATCATGGAAACAATAAGTATGACGAACAATAAAAAGTAAATGAAATTTTGTAGACATCTAGAAAGAGCTCAGCAAAATACCTTCAATTTCATTTTCAATTAAAATATTCATTTATACGACCAGTCATTCTTAGAGTCAGTCATCAAGTCGTTCATTCAGTCAGCTATGTAGTCATTCCTTATCAGTATTCTCACTATAAAGTTTGTTTGACTTGAAACGATCATTGTGGTAACATTTTAAATGTGTGCAATACAGATGATAAGAACCAAAGATGCATGAAACTTGCAAAACTAAGCTTAACACAATAACTTTTATTGTTTCCAATGCATTCATCTTTCGCCTACACGCTCGCTCTCTTTGTGTTATAGATTTCACAAACTAACAAAGTCAAGACAACACTTTCTACTCCACCCTGACAGTAGGGTAGTACATGGATGCGATGGAGAACAATCCAAGGACATACAAATGCATTTTGCCTCATTCTATACAAATGAAAAGCGTAAAGTTTTAAATTGCACAAAAAAACTGAAACCGAACTCAAAAGAAAAACATTTTAAAAAGATTACTTAGAAGTTGATGTTTATGTTGGGTTTAATGTGTAACTTTGCCCAAAAATTAAATGCAAATTAAAAGTTTGACAAAAATTTAATACTGCTTCAAGTAAGAGAAAGAACCATTTGGATTTTTTTTAAATGAGGCCGTACGTAATACCTAAATAGTATGGCTGTGTTATTTCTTAATAATTAACATTTTCTTTTAATGAAATATTACGGAGTACTGCACTTTCACTAAGGAAATAATATAGAACGAAAAACCTTTTAACCCTTACACTGTACTTCAAAAAATAAATATTATACACATGTTTCCTGTTATTTTATTATACATACATATGTAGTATGTATAAATGTATATTTAATATAAACCGTTTATGTTATTATGTTCAAATTGAACTGTTTGGCAAATATAAACAATGTTTTCTTTTCAAACAATACATTTTGCACGGTCAATTCTGAACCGTAAATACTGCCCAGCAAAAAATCTTCAAATTTTGGTAATGAGTAATCTAGATAATGTAGTTATTTAATACATTACATGGTAGTGAGTAGTCGTTATCAATAACATTATTTAATTTTTTTAAATGGGATTTGTAGCCAATTATCTAGAGCATCAGTCCAATTATCTAAAGCATCTATCCAAAGTTTGTGGTTCGAATCATAGTTGATATCAGAATTTCTTTTTAAACGTCGATTTATACTTTTATGTAAAAACTATAACAAAAAGTACTATAATAACTTGTTAATGGAGCACTGAGTAAGCGGAAAGACTAATAAACACAAAAATTAACTGTAGAGCCAGGTTTAAGCCCGGGAAAGTCGGGTAAGCACATTTGTAACCAGTTATTTTTTGAACCTCGTCGAACAAAAATAATTAGTTATTCATCCCAGAAGTAAGTACTTCCACATTGATTCAATATTACTTGCCTGCTTACCGGGTAAGTAATGTTTTTCCTGGGTGTTTAATGGTTAATTAAGATTTTTGTCTTAAAATATAAGTCGAAAATTCAACATATAAAGCCAGTAAGTAAAATCAACTTTGGTTGAAATTAATACTTATACATATTTATAAAACTAAAAACAGCAACAATTTAAAACAACAATAACATTTACCATCCAACCATTTACCAGCCAACAAAGAACACCCCATTAACAACAAGAAAAAACAATATGTTTTTAATAGAAACATTCAGAAGATAAACATAGAAACCAGGCAGTACTTTAAAATAACTACGAAATGAGTAGTACAATGTCTAGAGAGGACGAAGAATAAAATCATCGTTTAACCTCCGCTTCTTTCCACAATAATCTTTGGAAACTTCTTTGTTGGCAAACGAAATTAAAAGCGCTTGCTTGTACTAGAAAGAAGGGGGAGCTTCCACCATTTTATAGCCACAAATTGGAGGCATTGTAAGCCAATTTAATAGATTTTTATCTTAATTAATCGCAGAAATTAACAAATTACCAAAGATGTTGTGTAAACTTAAAACGCTTCTAAACAAATAATACTCTAACTCTTATAATATACACTATCCTTTTCATGTTGTTGTTATTGTTATTGCTATTGTAGTTGTTGTGGTTTATAAATAATAAAACAAAAAAACACTATGAAATTTTAGTTAGTGGGTATACCCGACCGTTAGATACTCTACAATTTGTTTAAAGTTTATAAGCTAATCCTTAAAGGAGTATTTCTCTTTACTATTATTAAAGTTGTTTATATATGTATATATTACATACATATACACGGTCCCATACGAATTTTGAACTACGACTTTTGCCTTTATTTCATTTTTATTTTAAATTAAATATATGTTTTCTTATAAGTATGTACATACATACATATATATTATATTTTTCAATGATGTTAAACTGAGTCAATATACACACGAATCAATCACTTTACCAATTGTTATACTTTAAAGTGGTTGGACAATATTTTTGGGAGTTACAAACATCAGAACAAACACACGACAAACTCCCCACCAATAAAGAAAAAAATTAAATGAAAGTAGTATGCTTGGATTAAATTTAATTATTTTCATAGTACTTATACTTGTGCAAGTATATTGGGTTAATTAGTTGTTCTGTTTAGTTGTTGATGTTGTTTTTGTTTATTTTAATTTCAAATTTTTTTATTCTTATTTATTTTCATTATTTCGGTTTATTTCTATGGTGTGCGTTATAATCGCTCAATTGAACGTAAATTGTTTAATAACTTGGTTCTCGGTTCTTGGCTCTTGCTGCTTGATTCACTTCATAATCCAATTTTTAATAAAAGAAGAGGGGATGAAAATATATACAAATATTTATAATATGTACTATGTACATACATATGTATATATTTTTTCGGTTAATTAAATCGTACAATTTGTTTATTTGTTTATTTATTTTTTTAGATGCTTTCAATTGAATATCACTAACTCAAGTATCCGTGGTGTAATTACCGCGATGCTTGTATTTTTTAATTTAATTTCATTCGAATTTAATTTCAAAACTTTAATGAAATTGAAACAGGAGATTATTTATTTGACCTCAAATTTAAGGTTAAAATCAATAATCGGTTTTTATCTTTCAAAAATTATACAGCAACGTTTGAAAGTAAACTAACAATCTATCACTTTAATTTAGTAGAGATGTTGTGATATACATAAGTCGTTTCGCTCGTTGAAGTTGCAACAACGAAGTCTTAACAAAGTTTAGCTAAAGCTTTCTTTGTAAAACAAATTCTCCTGTAATTTACTAAGTAAGTGTTCATGTTTCAATGTATTGTTGTATTGCATCACCTTAACAGGAAGAATAAAACCATGTACTTCCATAGTTTCTTCGTACCGTTAATACGCAGAATTCGAGACGAAAACAAAAGAAAATTTGAAGACAAGCGAAATAAAAGAAAATAATAAACTTTTAGAAATTATTTGAGAGGATTTACAAATAAAAAAAGTACACAATGTCAACAATGCAATGGAAATTCTAATGAATATTTACATAAAAATGTTTAGGGTAATTTTTCAGAAGTCAAAAATAGAAATAAAATATAAAGTCTATTCAGAAAATGAAATGAGTCTACATATTGCATAGAATAAATATAAATAGAATCGAAAGTGGCTACGACAAAACCTAAGTGTAGAAACAAAACCTAAGTGCCAAAAAAAGAAAAAAAACATTTGGGTTTTAAGAAAACTATCCAGTAAAAATGCTTCTTCACCCATTTTAGTTAGAACCTAACATTATATACTTATAACGGTAACATGAATTATGCCTAAAATGTACAAAATTTCTTGAGGATCGGTCCATAATTGGCCCTAAATCTCATATTACTCAGTTTACAGTTAATTATCAATAAATCTTTTAACAACGATGGCAATAAGCTAAAATTTTTATAGACCTAGATGAGTTGATCATTTTACCATTTTTAGAATCTTCAATATACCCTAAAAATCGGAATATATTGGAAAAAACGCTTTTTGTTGACTAGACAGTCTAAAAAAATTATATCTCAAAATTTTCTTAACCGATTTAATATTTTTCAACTGTTTTGAAAAGAGTTTCCTTTGTCATTTTTAAAAAGTATACACACTTTTATATTTTTTACGAAAATGTGTAAAATATTTAGATCTAAATACAAATGTTTATATATTTTTTTTTTTAATTTTTTTATAATTCAAGATCATTTTTGACCCACACTTTAGTTAAAAACATATTTTTTTAATATTTCTTTATTTTAGCCCATATTTTTATGAATACATTTTTAGAATCTTCAATATACCCTAAAAATTTTTTTAAATTTTTTTAGAATTCACGATAATTTTTGACCCACACTTTATTAAAAAACATATATTTTAAATATTTTTTTTATTTTAGCCCATATTTTAATGAATAAAATAAGATATGAAACCTTGAAAGCTGATAAAAACTGACAAAAATATAATTTTTTATCTCTCATTTCTAAAGGAAATTATCAATTTGAATAATAAAGCTTATATTTGTGTTGCATATCTTACGTTGATATTTTACTTCAGCAAAGAGAGATTTGGAAAATTTTTGTTTTTACAAAAAAAATTCTATTTCTGTCAGTTTTTACCTGTTTTTATTCATAAAAATATGGGCTAGACCTACCAACTTCACTAGTTTTTGCGATGAGTGTATTGATTTTTTGTAATTTTGTCACACTGTGATATCAATTAGATATTTCTTATTTTCTAGTTTGCTTTTTAATTTTTTTAATTCTAAATACATTTTCATATCTTTTAATGCTCTATTCGACTTTCCTATACCAACTTGCATATTAATAAAATATGTCAATAGTTATATCCTTAATGTACATATGTACATACATCCGGCTTTAATTTGTTTCCAATATTATTCGGTCCGCTCAAAAATGGCTATAAAACATTTCAAGATAAAGTGTGATTTTAATCACATATATTCTAAGTAAGTGGATTGCGATTTTTATAATTATGACCTGTGACATTATATGAAATTTTGGATGGTCTTAAACAGCTCATGAATAACGCTAAAATTATGTAAGATTTGTTATCGGTGCAATCTATAGTGAGATTTTAAAATATTAATGCAGAGGGAAAATAATGCACAATAACTCGAAAACAAAAACAAAGTGTATGGAATTTAATTGTCAACGCATCTGAAATAGTAGAAATTAAAGTAAATGACATACATATGTATGTTTATAACCTTTGATTCCCAATATCTCGCTTAGCGTACATTGGATGATGACTTTTAGCCCCTTAATTTAGACCACACGACAAATTCATTCCCCAGTTTGCTTTTTTACTTACTTTCGTGGGGTACTAGATCAATTTAAATTTTGCGTATTTGAAAACGGAATTTAACAATTAAATTTTTCAAACCTTGGTATACAATAGAAAAAAGTTAAACACTTCACTACATCTTCAACTGCAGTAAGGTATGGAAGCAACATTCAACATTAAACAAACAACATCGTACACTTTACTTGGAATTTATTTCTTCAGCATTATAAATTGTACTTGAAATAAAAACATTGTCATCATTCATCCTTCGTTTCCTCCACTCAATCATCCATCCAACTCTCAAGTCATTTGTGTTACATTCTACTTTTAGATGTTTATTCTATGTTCTTCTTTTTTTCTTCTATATTCAAAATTGTTTATCTTTTTTCTTTTTGAACATTTTAAAACGAATAATAGAATGTTTTTCAAGTTATTTGCTGTTATTTCGCTCTTAATTTCTTTTAATTTACAACTTTGAAATGTTTAATTTGCAAAATAAACCAAATCTAAACAAATACATACATATGTATATGTATGTATGTATGTACGTTGTTCTTTCCACAAATATGTAGCAAAATCGACTAAGTAATTAAATCATATTTTACTCGTTTTTTTTTTGTGTTTTTTACATTACTTCTTCATACAAAACAAAGATCACACAATGCAATAAATGCATGATTTTTTTTAATATATTGCTTGGGAAATTGTTGTTTCTCATTTGATATAAATATTTTATACCTCTTTGGTTAGATAATTTTCTCTTTGGTAAACAAGTTAAGAAAAGATAATTTTCATAGTACAATTTTTGAAGAAATCAAAAAAAGTCCTTTTATTTACCCAATTTTACACTTTTCAATCGATTTCCGGCACCGGTTCCCGTTATCCGATTGGACTAAAATTTAACACCAGTTAGTTTTAGACACTAATGAACAAAATAAGATCCATCCAAACAAAATCATTTTTTTGGACGCCTCTAATGTACGTACATTCCAATGTACACTTTTCTACACACAACATTGCAGACAAATTTAGAACTGCCTTTTTAAAAATCTCATGTAGAAATACCTCCTACTTAAGGCGTATTAATGTACTGAACACGAAAAAAACGAAAAATATTTTTTTGGAAAGGACCCTCAGTTCCCTACCAGCGTTTGAAAGTTTTTATCTCAGTAAAATATGTTAAAAAAATGTCTGCAATCTTTTCGAAATGGGTCACAATTAAAAGTTCCGTAATTTCAGTCTGATTATAATAATTGTAAAACTTTTGGTCTACAAAATGAATTTTAGTGGGTTTGAGAGGCATATTACTTTTGCCACTTATAACGGCGACAGACAACTACATAAAATTTGACAGATGGTAGGTAGGGTCAATTATGGACAGATTGTCAGAAAATTTGGTCGAGAAGTTTCAGTTCCTATAAAAATAATTTGTGACAAATTTCATTGCTTTACTAGTATTTTAAACCCAATTATCAGCATTTAAGAACCTTATACGAGGACTAGAATTAAATATAACCCGATGTCCGCCATACTATATAGTAAAATTTCTGGGTGCATAAAACTGACTTGTGTTAAATTTCATAGAAATTGCTTCTGGGGGGTCACTTGTATGGGGGATAGGCGAAATCTTCAACCGATATTGTACTTTGTCAGTACCAAACAAACCTTACCTATAAAAAATACATGTTGAAAATTTCAGCTATTTATTTTTCTCGTATCTATAAAAAGTGGTCGGGACACCCTAGTATTTACGTTATATTCTTCCATTACCCTGCAAAAATTGAGACTACTCCGCCAACGCGTGTAAAGAGTACTCCTCAAAGGACTGGTCCAAAACTAATCCAAATATATGAAAAAACATACTCCATTTAACATTGTAATGTCCTAGGTAAGGACCACTTAATTCATCAATTCTAAGTAATACAAAAACTACTCCCTTCCTAACGTTGTAGGAGCACATGGTCTGAAGTAATGCATGCTACGGACCATGTTGTTAAAAAAAAATAAAATAAACATGATCCATGCCTGCATTACATAGGACTACCAAACGGATCATGTATTCCAATATTGTTTAAAGGGGATTAGTTTTTGGATTACCTAAATGGATTATGTACTCCAATAATTTTTGCAATTTCATATTAAATATAGTAAATCATGGGCAATCCACTTACTTAAGTAATATAAGTTATTTCGGTCTAAAGGGACTTTTATATTACACTAAATTTAATAATTAGATACTTGACATGTCCATAAGTCTATTTGCTAAGAGCAAATGTTTGACAATGAAATGGGGGAATATCAGTCCAAGGTTTCCACCTCACAGCTTTAACTGTGGACCATAAAAACCATTAAACTCCTATTACAGAACAAAACTGGCTATTGACAATAATTCGTTCAAAAATTATGGTATTAAAATATAATTGGAAAAATAAGTAATTGAGTTGCCTCTTTCGAAAATGCCCCCGATGATAATATAACTACATATTAATATCATTGCACTAGAATGCAATTCTGCATAAATCTAATATTAGTAGTAGATTCCAAAAGTATAGATCCATAATAACCAAATTCCATATGTACGACTCATGATTTATTTGCCATATGGGGAATTTCATGTCAAGTGAACCAACTCAAAAAATAGATTTTGATGAAATTTGCACTAACTTTAGTACTATTGGATAGTAGGTACCCCTTCAAGAAAATTGTTTAAGCTTCTTATAAGCAAAAAAAGGGCCCATTTAAAAAAAAAAAAAAAAAATTGGAAAAAATTAAAAAATAGCTATCTGAACTCCTTTGGACAATTTTTGCTGGGACCAATAGGTGAAAAGTTACTCTCATTTGAATAAAACCCTGTATGACCAAAATGTCCAACTTTGACCCCCTCGGACTCCGGCAGTTCTTGACCGATAGAGCTAAAAATTTGTGTCTGCCTAATATCCCATAGTACTAATCTTGGTGCAAATTTCATCCAAATCGATCGACATCGATTTTTAAAGTTGCCTTTACAAAAAATTGTTTTTTGGTAAAAGTAAAAGTGATTTCAGATTCAACTTGTTCTTCTCTATCTTATATACTTACAAAGTTTCCACGAAAAATGGACTTATAGTTTCCCAGAAAAATGTACTTTTAAGTTTTCAACAAAATCGATTTTCCAGAATAATTAAATTAAATCCCTCATTTCCAAAAATACCAAGAGCCAAAACTTTTTGAAAGAATTGTTTCCTTCAAAGTGAAATTAACAAATGGTTGAAATCAATTAGTCCTTTGGGATACCATTTGGACCTACAGTAAAAATATCTGAATATTTTTATTTGAGTATAAACAAGACGAGTCAAAAATATTTAAACTTTTTATTCATCAATTATAATTTCTTCTTTACGAGGTTGACGTCTTATACTACTTATATAAGAATGAGATGATACAAGTAAACGATGCAAAAAATCAATATTTGTTGAATTTCTATTACATTTTCTAGAAAACATTAACTTATAATTCCTTTAATCTTTTATAAGTATTTTATAGACAGTGGAGGGCATGAAGTACCAGTTGTATATATGAACAAACAAACTTTTAACTTTAAATAACGCTCACATGGGATAAACGCGTGAATTAAGCGAATTTATCACGAGTGATAATAGCATGAATATCGTGAGATAAACTCTTGATTCATACGTGATGTATGAATACATGCAGTTTTCCAGCTTAAATAGTAAAAGCCTAAAAGTAGGCAAATCATTTTATTGAAATATGCTTTACTATTTACTGCAAATATGTATAAAAAATAAGTTTTTTAGACAAAACATTATTCGTTCCGAAAGCAAGCCATGACTTTCTGTTAATAAAACATTTCTATACAGAATTGAATCATTAGATTTCTAAAAATTAACTGTCGAAAAAAAGATTTTTTCCCAAAAAATACCACTGTGCATGAAACGATAATAAATATTCTTAATTTTGGTCATACTTACTAATTGACATTTACATTTTCTTATTGTTTCTTATTTCTTTTCATTCATTCATTACTTTGAAAATATAACAAAGAATATTAAAATTTAATTAAAAGTCAAATAAAATATTGATAATTATTCAATTGGCTTCTGTATATGGATGATAGAGTGTCCCGAAGAATGTCCTTTTTAAGAATTTTATTTAGGAGAAACATGAGAAAAATAGAAAAATATATTTCGAATGGTCCTCAGTTCCCTACAAGCGATTGAAAATCCTGACCTCAGTATAATTTTTGAAAAATAAAATATCTTCGATTTTTTTTAAATCTGTCTCAAAAATTCCGCGGTTTTGAGCTGATTACAGGAAATATAATCTTAAAATTTTTGTGGAGTATTTTTGGTCCACAAAATAATGTTTAGTGTGTGGAGAGACACATTATTTTCGTATTTATCGAAATAGGTGTCTAAAATTTCGTAATTTTTAGTTGATACAGAAAAATATTTAAAAAATAGTTTGGCATTTGGGTTGGTCCATTTCAGTATTTTTAGAATTTTTGATTTTTATATGCCCCTTATAATACACTGAAAGTGGTTTTGCGGACCAGAAATACACTGAAAAAAATTTAATTATTTTTCCCTCGATAAGCTTAAAATTACGAAATTTTTGAGACCCATTTCGAAAAGATTGCATAATTTTTTTTTAATATATTGTAATGAGATCAAGATTTTCAATCACAGGTAGGGAACCTAGGACCGTTTAAATTTTTATTTACTTTTTCTCGTATTTAGTACATTAAAAAACATCTTTTGAGAGGTATTCCTCCAAAAAAAGTGGTCCACGGGACAACCTAATGTGCATAGTATGTATATTGAATAAATTAAAAAAAAAAAACAAACAGAAAATAAGTACGAATCTAACGAACCAGTAGAAGTAATAATAAAATTAGGTATTAAGAAAAGTTTAATATATATTTTTCTTTGTTTATTATCCTAATTGAGCGTCGACTTATTAATTAAAATATGAGAATTTCTACAAGTACATTGTATGTTGGACATCGCCACACGATGGCTTGACCACAGAACATTAAACTAAACAACAGGAGTAATTTTCTCCCATAACTTTTACAGTAGAGGCAAAAAAATTAGCATATGGACGGTCGTACGGACATTTGTACATAGTGTACTAAATACATATTTATATGTATGTGGAATACAATTCATCCCATTTAGAAACATGAGTAAAATGTGTAGTTTTCGTACGTGACGAAAAACTGAATTATTGTAAGATTATACGAAAATCTACGAATTGTGTAGGTGTTTTTTTTTTCTTTTTAATTTAATACACTAATTTACACAATTTTTCTATTTATAAACTTTTTTTAGTTTATAAACTGTTTTAAAAAGCTTAATGTAATCACTTTTATTGTACATATATTACAAACATTTGACCTAAATTGCCATTTTGTTCAACACTACTGTATAAAAATAAATGAACGAATAATACTTAAGCACCTGGTATTTTTGTTAATTTGAATTTAATAATGATTTAGTGTCGTTCTGTTTTGGCTTCAAGTGCACATGTTGTTTTGAAAGTTCATAAGAGAGCAGACCACGTAAGAAACAGGGTAAATGTATACAAGGATACAAGTACAGTCAAACTCGTTTATAACGAACTCGGTTATAACAAATTCTCGGTTATTACGAACTACTTTTCAAGTCCTGACATTTTGGTAACTAATTTCATATAAAAAAACATCTCTTATAACGAATTCGGTTTTAACAAATCCTCGTAAAAAACTAACTTTTTTTCAGCACATCTAATACATTTTTAATTTTTTATAAAGAACTTCAAAAACTATGTCCTGAAATCATGAGAAAATATTCTGTTTTGTTTGAAAAAACTTAAATTTGATAAAAAATAAATGAACAATTTTTTAATCTACAAAATCTTTACCGGGTTGTTACGAACTTCACTTATAACGAATAAATTAAACTGGACCACGGAGTTGGCCATAAACGGGTTTGACTGTATTTTAAAGTGACCAACTAACTAACTTATTTTCCAGCAATTACGGAACACTTGTAACATATTTCTATTAGTAACTTGATACAAAACACCAGATCACATTTGTTTTGATTAATATTGAGTTTACTAAATTTTAATACATAAAATTTTTATTTTTATTTAAAAACACATATAGGTACATATATAAATTCAGAACATAAAGAATGTCATTATTGCTCGTATTATATGTTTGTATGTAATTACATTTGTGTGCAGGATTTTAATCCATAAAAGTAAACAACTTCACAGAAAGTAAAATAAATAGTCCACAAATATAAAATGTCAAATTGCATTGTCGGTGGAGACACGAATAAAAAAATAATATTTAAATAAAAATGTTTAACGAAACGAATAGCATTAACAAAAACCATGAGTTTATTTTTACGAAAAATGTTGAAAGAAAACAATAAAGCAATAGTTATTGATTATTTCTATTAGTTTGTAGATATTATTTATATACATATTCACAGTGTGTGAATGTATGCACGAGCCTTTAATACGGTGAAGAAAAATAATACAAAATATTCTCTGAGGTAGGTACGAAAACGACAATGTTGACGGTCAGCATCATCTTCGGGGTATACTTCATTAATTATTTGCAACAATGCAAAGTTATTATACGGCTTTAAACACATGTATGCATACATCCATACATACATACATCGATAATACTTAACTAAGTTTAAAAATCAGTATAAAAACCTCATTCGTTTCAGGCTCCTCTAAAAGGATATTTTTGCTTAAGGTATTATTAATAACGTCATATTTAATTATTTTAATTATGCAATAACATTCAGAGATAGAATTTGTATAAAAATATTTCGGGATTACTGTTCACAATATTGCAAAAATAATTAAAATATCTTAAAGGTTTGAGTAGATTATTAAATTCTAACAGCTAACTCCTTATAAAATAAACATAATTTTAAACTAAATTTTTTACAGTAACTATTACAAAAACAAACAAAGAATCATTATTAAAATATAGAGGTACACGGCTACAGTACTTCGAAGAACGTCGAATTTTTGTTTTGTCACAAGCAATTTTTGTGAAATTTTAACTTTGACTTCTCGGAGGTTTTAAATCTAAAAACATTTAAAATATTGAATTCCCTAAATCTTTGATTCAAAGTATTTTATATTCAAATATGTGCATATTATTTCATTTAATTATCCAGAACAGGAAATACTTGTGGTATAAGTCAGTTTCACTGAGTTTTTTTGATTTAACCATATAATAATTAAGAATATTTACGACAGATCTGTGCAGAGAGTTATGTCTCAATTTGTTCGAGAGGAACTTCTGATGTATATGAACATAACATTGGCCATAGTAATAACACTGAACTAATTGTGTTGAAATCATTCTAAAACCGTAAAAATAAAAATTATTCGATTAATCGAGGAAAAATATTTGTTTTTCTTCCAACGAATAAAAAATTTCCAATTTAGTGCAATAAGTGAAACAGATTAACATTATTTAATTTAAGTATCTGTCTTTTCACAAGAAAGACAACAATTTCTAAGTATACTGAACCCGGTTTTCTGGGCAAGAAGATACGGTAATTGACAGAGTGTAACCCTTCACCGAAAATTAAAATGGAAACACCACATTGTAGATAGGATCAAAAAGGCATATGGGTGCTGGGCGATATGTAGGATAACTATAGGCATGAAATGGGGTTTTAGTCCTACTATGACACATTGGTTTTATAAAAGTGTAATTAGACTAATTCTAGCTTCAATAATCTGGTTGACTTCATTCGACAAAAAGTGTAATATCAAACTACAACAGGGAGTTTAGCTTACATGCTGGTTGGGTAAAAGTGGTGCCATAAGCACAACGTCAAGCAAGGCTCTAGAAACGTTGCCAAATATTCCACCTATTGAAACATATCGAGCCCTTTTCGCGCAAAAGACGTTACCGACAAAAACTAAATTTTAAAGGAGAGCATTCTTTTAATTATCTTCGAAGTAGGACATAGCATTACTGCAAAACTCCTTTAATAAATATTATTACATCTAAAATATAGGATACATTTTGTTCCGATTTTATATTTACGCTATGTCCGATTTTTTTTTATTACTTTTTTCTTGTATTTCGTAAAAATAATAAAAATTAATAAAATGTACATGTACAAATGTACAATTCGCCATATATCGAATAAATAAGGTCCGCCTTCCGAAATCCACAAACTTAAAACCAAATATAAAAGTTGGTTAAATGGTAATAATATAAATGCAATGTAATTAGCAATTGGAATGAACTAAATTCATAAAAATTTATAGAAAATCATATTATTTATTGCGTTAATTTGTTCAAAATTTTACAAAACTCATAAACAGAAAATAAATGTGTACTCACGCTTTTTACTTACTGCTGGAACTCTAACTACGAAATTTTCAGAGATGTTTGTTTTTTTATCAATAAACCTTTTTCTTCCATGAAAAGCAGAGCACAACGCGCCTGCTTCTAATACACAATTTTTTTATATAAAACAGTTTGAAAAAACGTCTGCAAACGGGTTAGTTAAACATCGTATGTATATATACATAATTATAAAAGCCTATAAAGCTTCCACTTCTAAATCCGTTGAGAAATTTAAAATATGTAGGTTGAGATTCAACTATATTACTAATTTATAAGTGTGTTAATGTAAGAGAACCGGTTTTTACAAGTATCTTAAGATTTTGAAGGTGTTTGGCAAATTGTATTATATTTTTTTTTAATTATTCGAATAAAAACATTTATTCTTTATTCGTTCGAATAATCGAATAGTACATTTTTATTCGAATAATTGACAACTCTAATGTATACTGAGAAACTAGGCAAATTAACATTCCGGTACGTAACATGCTAATGGGCAAAATGGGGCTCAAAGTAGGCCACCTTTGACATGTAAACCCATCCGATTAGAAGATTATTTTATTTTCTGAAAGTTTACATAGACTATAAAAAAACGTGCAAAAAACATGTTCGTAACTCAGAAAATTCTTGACCGATCTTGGTGAAAAATTTTGTCAACTTTAGAAACATCGATTTGTAAATGTGTAATAGATGTAAATAGATGTAAATGTGTAATAGGCATCGATTGAGACGTATTCCTACATGAAATTCTTAAAAAGACTGTTCCTCGGGACACTCTAATGCACATACATATGTATATACGTAAGAATGTATGTACCCAATAAGCAAAAACCTTTGAAATGATGTAAATGTGTATTTGAAAACCTCTTCAAATTTCATACATAGCCTTTGAGAACAAATTTGAAAATTTTTGTTTTCAAATGGAAAATTATGGCCTTCTCAAACAAAAAGGCAGTTAGAAATCAAACGTATTTTTCAAATGTATTTCAAATTTAAAAAAAGGCTAGAGGTAAGCTTGAAACTAAAAAAAATTTCAAACGTATTTCAAGTATTCTTTATTATTATTTTCATACATATTTCAAACCCTAATTATAATGCTAACTATTGCAAAATTCATATATTTTTTTACATCACCTGAAAATAAAACATTCATACATTTATTTTAGCATATTTTTCTTTTATATCTCCGATTATTTCTCCTATATTTAACGTTTTTTCGCTCCCTTGCTGTAGAAAAAATGTTCTGTTTTTATTTTTCTAAAATAATTTATTTTTTGAAAGAAACTTTTCTAAGTTCAATTAAAACAAAACTTTGAAAATTTTATAAATATCACACATTATATTTTTTAAGCGTTTTTTGAAATTATCATGTTTATTTCAAAGGCTAAACTTTAAAATTTGAAAACAATTTGGAAAATACATTATATAGTTAAGAAAATTTTCAAAAATATTCACAGGTTTGAATCGATGTTTATTGGGTATGTATATTAATGCGCTAGGTTTATAAATATTTACATATATTTTCATCATAAATTTAAGACAAACTATAAGTGAATACATACATATACGAATATGTATATACATACGTACATAAATATTCTGGTTATTTTCTGTTTTTTTAATTTTACAATTACGAATGTTTGTGCAGTCACATAGGATGAATATACACTTCAGTTTAAGTAGTGACAATGAATCCTTTAAAGTACCTTTAGACTATGAGCCTTTACGTATGGAAAATCAAATGAATTCCATCCGTATTTTTAAAAAGAGAATAAAAGTCGTATGATTTATACTTTTTGCGTTTACACTATTGGTATAAGACAATAACTAATTAGAATGGAAACAGCTGTTTCATTTTTTTGTATATGTTTACATTAAGGATGTCAAACGGGAAATCCCGCTTCCCGAAACGAGGATTTTTAAAAATAAAATCGCTCGGAATTCGGGATTTTAAAATCCCGAAATTTAAGTGTTTTTCCACTAAAAGTATAAAATAAGAAAATTTTAATATTTTATTTATTAAAAAGTATACAGCAACATAAATTACATTCTTGATTGAGTAATTTGGAACTTAAATATCCTTTAGACTTAATGATGACATTCTAAATAAAAATAATGTTCAATTGCTAAGATGCTGTAGCCTCGTATGGATCCTCATAAAACATCCTACCTAAATAGCAGGTTTGAACAAATTTGGAAACCTTGCAAGACACATGGGTCTTCCCTATAATGACTTCTGTAGAAATTGTTAAAATTTAGGTGAAGGAGAAACAATTACTCATATTATACATACTTATGTTCTAGAAACAGCATGTAACCATTCCTTAGGGTTGACTTATTTCTTTGATATCGCTGATACTGCTGAATCTAGAAAGCACTGTAAGCTTAAAGCTTATTGTCAAGCTTTTTGAGTGAAGAGTGAATAATATAAATTATATACTTAGGAGAATTATTGTAGTCATTACAAGTGAATTTATATATAATTAACAAATTTCTTGTTACATTAGAACACAATAAACTCAGTAGTTGGGTAACATTCAACTAAATCTGTTGGGCAAAACTAAGACTGTTCCTGTGTGTATACAACATCATGATCATCACCATCATCATGACAAGAGACAAATAAATACGAATCCCAAAATACTGAATGATAAAGCATGCGTTAAGAAATAAAAGCGTGTGAAAACCTCCAACATTTATTTACAATATTTTTTATTTTTAATTTAAACCTTATTCTTTCCCTCCAACATTTATTTTTGTCAGCGCCCAGGAAATGTAATTCATTCGGAATATTGGCCACTAGAGAAACAATGCTTAAATTGCAACCAAAATTCATCTGTTTTTTTATTCTCTTCTTCCATGTGGATTATTTTTACGTTTGTTTCATTTTGTTCTTTTTTATTTATTTAAGAAAACTGATGGGCAGCTTTTGGTTTTATTTTGTTGTATTTTTTATTTTTGGGTTTTTGAGTAATTCTTATAACATTTTGCGATTTTTAACGATGCAGTTCATGGTATTGTACTGAAGGAAGTTTCCCATCTACATGTTCTGAATGACTAAACGAACGAACGGGCAAATAAATGGATGTGTCGGTAAATATGGAAATTTTTTTATTAAATAAAAACATAAAAAATTTCATCATTTGTGTGAGTCTTGCACAAACTTAAACACATATAGATGCGTTCTATATAGATACATTTTTATGGCACATTCACACAAACTCTGACATGGCCATGTTGATGACAAAAATTGACGTAAGAGCACCACAGTGAACAAAATACACACCCGTACGTAATATTCAAGGATTCATAGCGGTTGGCTGCTTAATGCTATGGGCAAAATTTTTAAATTTAAACATTGAAACGAATACTCTGCTTCAATCAGAAATACACACACATACATACATTCATTCAAATACAGATACCAACCCGAAATGATGTCATATAAAGTCCACGCACTACGAGCTGCGAGATGATGTATTTTTTGTTAATTAACAACATTTTAAATAATAAAAGAAAAATATTATTTTTTGCTGCCGCAGAAGGACAACAAACGTATGTGTCTGTCCGTGTGAATGTGTGTGTATAACTGGAAGTAAAGCTTAATTGCTTTACCGTTGCATATACGTATGGGTGTATATTTTTTATATGGATACTTAATGCACGAACAACCACCCACCCACCTGTCACACACATATCAAATCTGAATGTAGTGGTAACAGACCCAACAAATATTTTCAAGTCAAAATATCGTACAGAATCGTTTCTGTGATTTTTTTTTTCTATGATTTTTAAGGTTATACACATATTTCCCCATTGCCCCATATAACCTCTCTTCTATAAAATTACTTTTTTTGTCAACAAATTGTCAAAATATTTTAGAATTAAGGTAAAAACTACTTATATATTTTATTAAGTATTAAAAATAATCCTAACTTTTAAAATAAGGTATCATTGATGTAGGGTATCATATGGTCGGCCATGACAGAGTATACATTCCTACTAGTAGGGCTTTTCCAAAAAGTCACCTGGCATCACTAATAAACCTTTTACCAGTTTCATACCTTACGTATTCAAATCTAAAGCGATTAATCTTCGTTTCGAGAATCCAAAGTAAATAATTCCACCGATTAGGCGTTAACATCAGGCAACTTAAGACATTCTTCTCATCATCATTATAGGCTATAAAGTATTGAAAATATTTTTTTGAACAATTAAGCTGTTCTCCTATTTCTTTTTCTTGAGTTTTAAAAAAGTATACACACTTCTGTATTCTTTACTGATATAAGGGAGTTAATAGGATCCGATTTCAAATTTTGTAATTTTTATCCATTTTTTAAATTTATGTAAATTTTTGACAGACTATGTTAGGTAATACAATTTTTACTTTTTGTTGTAAATTTTTCAATTATACAATTTACGTTTTTTAAAAACTTTGTTAAACAAATTTTAAACTTTTTCAGAGATTCCATGGGGATTTATTCTTTTTTTAAATTTAACGATATCCAAATTATTCTGTCTTTTAAGAACTCATCAAACCATTTTTTAATATTCATGCTATTTTTGTTAAAAAAATTTGGTTGAAACTCCAATTAACATAATACCCCAGGAAAATTAGGCAAAAAAAATATGCAATCTGGGGAATTTAAGATAGCTAAATAAAATTGACACATAACTTCCCCTTAGCATAATTAGCAAGGAAAGTCACCGTGCGCTTTGTGAGATATTGGAGGTCAAATGTTACAAAAGTTAGTTTTTGTCGAATAACTTGCTTATAATGTTATTATAATTTCTATAGAGAATTAAATTTCATACATTTTGGTTGAATAATTTTTTTGCGTATCATTAGCTGTTTTCGAGCTATAGTGCATTATTTTTCCATTGCACTAATATTTTCAAAACTTTATATAGAGTGTACTAATACCAAATTTGTCATATTTTTCACGTTATTCATAAGCAGTTAATATTTGCTTTTCCTTTTTCACATGTTTTATCTCAAATTCGCTATATGACTGTCTATCCATAATTTCAGATAGGATCACAGTTCATATTTATGATCAGAATTAGAAAAAAATTGGTGGCCACAATCCACATATTTAAAGTAATATCCCCACCAAACTTTATTAAAATCAGACTTTATCTTTAAATATCTTGTAACAATTTTTGAATTCTCAAAAGAGTAAAAACACTACGGTACACACTAATATTGGAAACAAATTAAAGTCGGTTGTCTATATTAGAGCTAGCTGAAGTCGTAGTTGCGACCCCATCGGAAATTTCGGATAGACGGAGATTTCATTACGAGCCAGAGAGTGATGCTGTGATAAGGGATGTAATAAAAATTAATTATGTACTTTTAGCTAATATTATAAATAAAAAAAGCGACGTTATCCGTATTGGAGCTAAAAATATAAAGGCCCAACTATAATGTGCATAAGCTTGCTTAAGGTAATGTCAAAATCGAACGAAAAGTCTCTCAAATGCTTAAGAAAATCCGAGGAAACTTTTAGGTGGCTATAATGTACCTACGGGCATTCAAAACAATTTAGCTCTATTTGCACATTTATGTGACACACGTAATATAAAAAATACATATTTCAAAATATTTTATTGAAATAAATTCATTTTCTTGTAGCTTTCCATTTTTTTCTTTATTTTCTTTGTGTATAATAAACAAACAAGTGATTACGTACGTAATGTGCTGTCAGTATCGCTCTTTGCTTAAGCAAATAAAATTTGACGAAACTTGACGAAACTCTCTTAAGTACATTATAGTTTGTCACATACATTTTATATGTGTTCGCACAGTTGTTTAAGCTGACTTCAGTTTGTTTAAGCATATTATAGTTAGGCCTTAAGGATTTGAGAAAGTCATTGCAATGAAAAAACATTCACTATAGCTCGAGAACAACTAATGTTATTCGAAAATATTCCTCAACCAAAATGTAGGAAATTCAACTCTATAGAAATTATAATAACATCATAACGCGTACCGACGCATAATATGTGAGATATTCCCTAAAAACAGATTTTTTTAACCTTTGACCTCAAATATCTCGCTTAGCGGACACGATATTTTCGGTGACTTTTAATCCCTTATTTATTATGCAAAGCTGAAGCTATGTGTCAATTTTCATTTAGATATCTTAAATTCATCAGCAAAACTCTTATAAGTAACCACAAAGCTTTTAAGGAAATGATGTAAGCTCTCATTTGAGCAAAAAAAAATACAACAAAATACAACGTCCATTTTGAAAAATAGGGGCAAATTAAGTGCTAAATATTGCTAAAAATCTTATTCTTGAGTTAAAAAATGTTTTTTTTATAGATATCCCACTCGCATCTCATTATGGGACTATAAAGTCCTTAAAAAAATTGTCTAAGCTTTCTTTTGAGCAAAAAAGGGAGTTTTTTGAAAAAAAAATAAAAATAAAATTTTCTCGAGATTTCCCGAACCCCATACTCCAGGTGTTATAAACATCAGCACAAAAGCATAATATCCTCCAAACTATAGTGGTGAAGGGTATAATAGCATTGTCTTTTAAATGTTCGAGGGGGGTTAACATCAGTGTTGTCATTTTAGTGATTTTCGGGTACAGCCGGAAAAATTAAATGGGTATTTGCAGTGCTTTTTACAATTTCTTACGGTGCTTTTAGTGAGTTTTGAAAATAATATGGATTTTTTTAGAAGTAAGTTGTAACACTTCTAATGAAGTTGTCTTTAATACTTTTTATTCAATCATAATTATTCATACCTATTTGTAAGTCATTGTCGAGATGAATTTTAATTCATCGTAAAATATTCTCTCTATGGAAATTGAGTGGTGTCGATTCAATCTTGGTTCAACTCGTGATAATAATTATTGGTTGGAAATAGTAAAAAAAATTATCAGAAATTGCAAAAAAATTTCACTTTCACTGTCGACTTGGTGTCGACACCGACTATATAATAAGGTGATTGTATGGTTTTAGGGCCTTACTCATAACAATTTATGAAAGGTTTATAAGACAAATTTTCTTAAAAAATTTATTCTATAAGCTTTTAGAATTGAAGTGTCAAATATATCCATATAACCCATTAGTCCAATATATCGGGCGTTATTTTCTAACGAGATAAACGTTTTAAAACTATTTCAATAATTTTGTTATACCCACCATCAAAAAATATGGGTGCTGTATTAATTTTGTCATTCCGTGTGTAACACATCGAAATATTGCTCACAGATCCTATAAAGTATATATAATCTGGGACCTCGTAAGATTCAAAGACGATCTAGCTATGTCCGTCCAATCAAAGTTTATTATATGGCAACGATTTGATAGTGGGTATATAAGATTCAGCATAGCAGAATATAACACTCTTGCTTGTTTTTCAATTAGTTTTTTATTTCGATTGTTGACGCTAAAAGAACTTTAAGTTTTACCACATGATGATTCTCAAAGTTTTTTCTTAATAAAATTTAATAAACCTACAAAAAGATTTTTTTATGTTTTGCGTTCTATTGTATTTGTAAAACGTTTTTAGAAAATTTTACCCGTTTTTGAGCCATTCACGGTGCTTTTGTTCATGGAAGAGTTGGCAACACTGGTAAACATGTACATACATATATGTTTGTGCATTTCACGTTATAGTATCTGTGTGTGATGCAGTAAGTTGAAATTAATTTTTTGCCTTTGCTCACATCTTAAAGTTACAAAAGTCTATCACTCTCAATTAGTGTACGTTAATGCGGTAGTTCTTGTTTCCCACTGTGTGAGAAAGTGGTGAAATTAAACAATTTTTTTTTTTTGAACTAAAATGCCCAAAACGCGGAATTATTTTTACTAATGAAATTCTAGTCGAAATGCTTAAAACTGCTAAAACATATGAGATATAGTACTGCCTTTTTAAGAATTTTATTTCATTTTTCATATTTTGATTCGAAGACAATATATATCAAAATATTTTTGGAATTAGACTAATTGGACAAAAAAATTGGCACGTACAATACTGTAGTTATATTCATTGTGTATTTAATTAGTCGTTGTATCTGTAAACTTATACGATTTGTTGCTCTAATTCTGTTTGTATGTGCAATATACGTACGTTTATTGTTAATAATCAGACAAAACTACAACTAGAAAAAACTGTTTTGTAAATCTGCAATAACCACAATGTAAAAATTTTATTTAAACTCTTATACAACGAGCACATAAATTCATACATACATATTTATTCCCATACTGAAATTTAAGAAAAATATAAACAAACATAAAATTTCATCCCAAATATAAAACAAACAAAAAAAGTAACAAAGTTACAAAACAATATAATACAATCATTTGTTAACATTGTGTTTTGTTAGATGCTAAAACCAGAGGTCGGAGAAGGTAAGAAACATTTAAACACTCATGCTAACATACTTATTTAGATTTACATACGAACATACATAGTTACATATACATATGAATGTATGTACATGTACAAACTTGAATTAACAGTAAACAAACATTGATGTAATTCCGGTTTCCGTAATGCACTCATATGTATATGGTCCTAATAGGAACAAAACTAATTTTTATGTTTTTATTCCTTACAAAACAATAGTTATGCGTTTGTGCCGATGTTTATATAACATCCAAAAATATTTGTCCTACACCAACCTTAAAGTAAACCCATCAGCTCAGAATCACTTTCTGAGCCGATTAAACTTAAAAATCAATTCTTTGGCCACGAATTGTTGAAATATTTCGGAATTGAGGTATAGAGTATAATTTGGTTTTATTTTGTTTTTATTTTTTCATTGCAGATACTTTTTAGATGTTGCAGCATAATTTAAAAATATATGTACATATTACTCGAAGTACTTGTTAGGGGTATAACATTAGAACAAACTTTTCAAAATAATTAAATGGGTTTTTAATACTGTAAAAGATAATAAAATATGAAATATAATATCAATTTATCGTAGGCGCACAGTGTGCCGTGCCCAATTTACTGTCACTTTAAGGAAATTTAAGGATTTTTGGTTTTTATACCCTCCACCTTCGTGAGTAGGATATTTACGTCCGTATAATTCTATCAGGATTGCTTTCGAGAGGTTTACTATTAAAAATAGGAAAGGAGGTCTATAATTATGTATGAGTAAAATATTGTCAAAATAAGATTTATTTTATTTAAATTACAATCAATTTTACGATAATAAGCAATTTTGAAAAAGATTAGTACAAATATAAGTTTAGATAAAATTTTCTTTTTGAAACTCAAAGCGAAGTATTGAAAAACAGTACACAAAAAAGTTTTTTGGTACTTATTGATGACCTATGATTACATTGAACTACAAAGCATTGAAATGTAAGTTGTAGTTTTATAGATTGACAAAATATTTGTCTTAGGAGTTTATAACGGTGAAACATATGTTTTGTTACCTTTTTTGACAGTTTTTGTTTGACATACGTATGCGTAAGATTAGGTTGTAAGTAAATCTGGACTGACAAAAGAGAACATTACCATTTGCCGGAGGCACTATCTCTACAAAAGTTTAATATATTTTATCATTTATCATCGTTTCATCATCATTTGGATTAAATACTACCCTATGAATATGTATATGTATATTAGGCCCACAATTACATACTAAGAAACATAAATTTTCTCTTTATGGATGTGTGTTTGCATGTATGTATATTTATGTTAGTTATTTTCAAGCCAAAATAATAGTTTTTAAATTGTCAACAAAGTTATAGGATGTCAAATGTTATTGAACTTCCGAATAGGATGTTGATTCAGCCACAAAAATAAAAACAAATTTGAACAAATAGAGAAACAAAGAAACACCCACCGCACTCTCCAAAAAGTATATACAATTTACAATAAATTAATTCTTATAATTTTGTTATTAAAATACAATGCACATTGTTGCCCCAAGTCAATGCAATCAATGCAAGCAAACAAATAAAACAACAAACCCAAGAAATTCTACAAGTGGAAGAACCACCACTGCAAGTTTGTGTGGGTATGTATGTACCCTTCAAACATTTAAAAGAGAAAACTATTGCGCATCACCCCAGACGCCACGTCAGAAACACTTCTGGACGATTGTCAGACGAGAACGCACATTTTACAAAAACAAAATACATTGATTTCGAATTTTCGTCTTCTAGAAATATACTTTTAAGTTACTTCCGGATGATAGTTAGAAGAGTGCATCCATTTTGCTTAAACAAAAAACCATGCCTGTTGAATTTTTTTCATCTGGAAGTATACGTTTTAGTGACTTCTGTATGAGAGTTGGGTGAGAACACACATTTTACAATAACAAAATACATTGTTTCCTAATTTGTATCTTCTTGATTTGTATGTTTATGTCACTTCTGGAAGACAGTTTGAAGAGTGTTCACATTAATGTTGTATTTTATTCATCTGGAAGTGTGGATTGTAGTCACTTCTGTACAATTGTCAGACGAGAGCACACATTTTACAAAAACAAAATACATTGATTTCTAGTTTTCGCCGTCTGGAAGTATACTTTTAGGTTACTTCCGGATGATAGTAAGAAGAGTACAAAAACAAAAAATATAAATACTCCATTTTTTAGCGTGAAAAAAAAAATAAAAATAAATAATGCAGAAATTTTGTTAAGTTCAGTGATGTTTTGTGTTTTGTTCAGTCATGTTCAGTTTTAATTATTCATCGTAAAACTTAAATGAGTTCTTGAATTTAATGTTCATAGAAAAATAGTGTAATTAAAATATTGTGAATCTTAAGTAATAAAAAACAATATGACAGTGTTGTGTTAAAAATCAACTGTTAATAAACATTTAAGAAGGTTTTCCTTATTGGCGAAGTGTATTAAATATATACCAAAAAGTATAAGGAAGGATTATATAAATAAAATTAAAAAGTAAGTTGTCATATTAAAATACTATTTTAGGAATATGTTAACAACTCTAAACGGCTTCCATTTCCATTATTTTTAAAAAAGTCTAATATGTTTCATTAAAAATGTTTTTATATTAAATTTCGACTCTCTCTTAATTCGTTTAGGAGGTATAAGCATTTAAAGACTTTTTCAAGTTGTACATTTCGGCTTTCATTTGATGAACATTGCATTTTTAACATATTTAGATTTATTTGAGTTAAATCTTAACTTTCAATATTTTTAAAACTATTTGCGCGTTTAGGTCTGGAATCACTATATTGAAATTAATACTACTGTTTTATACATAAATTATTTTTTGACTTGGGTCACTCGACACGAAATTGCCCATATAAGATATTTAATATTGAAATCAGATAGTTTTAAACCCACCTTTTTTAAATAAATACAATTTTATTAATTTCCATATAGCTTTGGATTTAATTATTCTAATTATAGGTACTTTTTTAGTTATTAATACCAGGTCTTTCTATGACCTATCATAAGATACTAATATTCTTAATATTTAGCATGCTGTTCCCAAGATATTGAACCTAAGTATTAGAAGAGAGCAAACAAAAAATGTCAAAAGCAATATCCCGTTTAGGTTCGTTAAGGTGTTTCTATCGTTAGTGACTGTAAATAATTTAAAAAATAATCCATGACTTAGTAATTTCAGATCTTTATAGACGGTTTAATTCCAAGTTATTGAAAAAATGTTCATGAAAGGTAATTTTTTTATTGATTCAAAACAATAAATAAATAAATTAATTAATTTTTAATTATTTTATTTTTTAGAAAGCAGTAGCTAATATTAAAATACTTCTAACTGAATTAAAATATAAAAAAGGGATCTGGTAAGTTATAAATGTCTTATTTCATCACGTGGTTCTACTAAAAATGTCGATTATTTGCAGAAAATGTAAAAAATGGATCTGACCGTTTAAACTTTGGTGGTAAATGTATTGGACATGAGAGAATCCTATTTTTATTGCTTCCTAAAGTATAACTGGTAATTTCAATAAATACAAAAGTATGTATATTCAATATTAATTATAACATTATTTTGGTTTATTTCGTTGAAGGATTAATGCGTTCCATAATATAACTCTTACAATTTGATGGATTAATCATAAAATTGATGAAGAACTACAAAAATATTTTAGAGTCCAACGTTTTACAATTTTTGGAAGTATACCAGTCAGCAGTTGGAATATTAATACAGACTCCCTGAAAATTATCTTATTATAAGGTAATAATTCTAAATTTTTGATACATATGTACATTAGACCGACTCCCTCTGTATGGAAAGCAAAAACGTGTTTTTGTTACCCCTCCCAAAATTTATCTTGCTTTGTTTTATGATGATTCCCAAAATATTTTAAGTGACCACTGAACCAAATTAAAAAAAGGTATTTTGGAATTATTTTTTTTAAATTTTTGTTTGTTTTGAAACAAAATATCCAATACGGGGTATCGTTTAAAAGGTATTTTAAAGTCGCGTCCAATGATGTATTAATCATAAATAACCGTTTGCTTATAATTTTCATATTCCAAAATATTTAAAATTGTTAGGTTTTTACTAAGAAAAATTAAATATATGCACAATTTTGCAAATTTTGCGCACCACTAGACTTGGCTTCAAAAAACCTTTCAAATGATACCACATACTGTATATATTGTTTAAGAAATGCTGTATAATTTAAAACAAAATAACTAAAAAGGGACTTTTTTGTAACCGGTTCAGCTCACGAACGGCCACCGATAGACTAGAAATATTTTGGGAACCATTATAAAACATAACAAAGATTTTTTGAAGCTGGATAAAATATTGAATTTAACATGAAGAATCGTGTTCCCATACGATATTTTCTTTAAAACTGTCCAGCTCACGAATGGACAACACTTAACCGAAAATATTTTGGGTAACATCATATTACATAACAGCGAATATTATGAGGGGGGTAACTCAAGCACCATTTTTTGTGAGTCGGTCTAATGTACATATATTACTTTTTTTAGATTAGTTGTTAAATCTGTTATTTTTTCTACTATTTTAATTTCAATTAATTCAATAAAAACTATAAAATTTCATTTTATTTAGATTTATTTTTATAGATTTTATTTTGGTGAGTATACAAATAGAAGAAGAGAAAACTCATCTTCTAGAAGACGAGAATACTCATCTTCTAGAAGAAGAGAATACTCATCTTCAAGAAGAAGAGAATACTCTTCTTCTAGAAGAAGAGAAAACTCATCTTCTAGAAGATAAGATAGGAACACTTCTAGAGGATACTAGGTAGTCACTTCAAGAAGTGACTTCCTAGTCACATCTAGAAGAGTCTTTGGCAATACCTTACTTCCAAGAGTCATCTAGAAGTTTCTTCTGCTGGTCTTCCAGAAGTATCTTCCAAGTTACTATTAGACGTTCCCCAGCTCGGCATCAGTTCTTCCCGACTGGTGACAAGAATTCTTATACTTCCGCAACATCGCTGGCGAGCTTTTAGCACGTTTGGAAGTTTCACACGGGTAACTTCCGCAATAGAAAATGTTTGTAGGGTATGTTCGTTGCACATGTGCGAAGGAAAATGCATACATTCACACATTGAAATTAGAATTTATTTAAGATACACTAACTTTGTGTTAGAATACATGTAGTCTTCTTAGCTTTAGGTTAGAAGGTTTTGTTTACATCTACAACACTTTAGTACTTCCTTCAAGCAAAACATGTTTATTTAATAACTTAGTTATTGTTTTTGTTTTTATAATACATCGATGAAGAATCCTGGTTGTAAATACACACATTTATACGTATATACATATGTATGTATGTACGTTCGTATTAGGGTAATCGATTTAAAAACAGCAGTGTTGATTTATTAAGAAAAGAGAAATCTTCATCGATAATAAAATGAGAGATTTTTATGCATCACTTGAAGTAATTATTATATTTTAAAGAAACTAGACGGAATCTGGCATTTCAAAGCGATGAATGTAGTAAAAATTAATCATTTTCAATTTCAAAAAATGGCACGAGAGAAAATTTTAAAATGTTTCGTAATAGTCTAGTAATATTGAGCCCTAAATTTAAATTTTACATACAAAATATTTAAATACCAGGTACATCTACCTGGTCCCCTTGGTATCAACATATTTGGTTATATCTTCTTCTGAAATTGGATATAGCTTCCGTATAAAGTCCACTTCCGAAAATCATTTAATAGTAAATAACTTATAAATTAATAGTGTTATCGGACAGTATTATACTCGAATATATGACATTTTTTCTGGATCATCCCATAATTGGTCATACCTCCCATAGAAAGCCCTCTTCTGAAAATCATTTAATCGTAAATAACTAATTGCTTAATTATGATATCGGGATATCATAATTATATATATAATATAATTCTACGAAATTTTTTCTGGATTGGTCGATAATTGATATCTTCCATATAAAGTCCACTTCTTTTTATCTGGTGAATGTGCTGCAGGGGGGGGGGGTTTAATATATATTTTTTATAATACTTCAAGTTATATTATTTAAAAAACTATTATCACTTATTGTTCATGGTTATTGACATTCTATCACCAACAAATATATTTTGTGTCTCACAAAAACTAAAAAAGTTAGCACAAAATATTCACACAGTGAAATATTTTTATATTATTCGGTGTTAACATATGAACTCCTATGGCGCATGATTGCTCTTCTAACCTACCCATTTTTACACTTTTTTATCGATTTCCGGCACGAGTTCATGTTATTGAGCTAAAATTCAACGCAAAAAAGTTAGTCAATAATAAATAAAATAAAACTCACCTAAACAAAATAGTTATTTTTTGGATACCTCTAATGTACATATACATACATGTACACATGATATACATGTGGATCTGTCTATAAATCCACATAGAGCACACTTCAATGATTCGGTGTGTATGTATACTGTATACTGTATATGGATGGCGCAACATGTTGTACTTGTATTGTAATTGTTTGAAATATTAACACCCATGTTGCTCACTACCAACTTAGACATGCACAAAATTCTTACATGTTTTGCATACTAAAGTAAAATAAACGGAAAATTGTCTGCTTTGTTACGGAACTAATTCCACAAAAATTTTAATATGTTATGTATTCCATCTACAATAATGAACTAAGAAATAAAAGTTAGCAATAAAAAGTACTTTACTATACTAAAATTCAATGCAATATTTTTATTATAATCTCCATCCATTTATTTTAGTTTAAATGTTAAGATTTTAATCGCGTTTAAAGGTAGTTTGTCTCTTATATTTTAAAGTCATAAATTATGTTCTAAAAGAATGAAAAAAAATGTATAAAAAAACTAATAATCGGGCCAAAAAGAAAGAAATCTGGTAAAAAGTGGGTTGAGGAAGTCCAAAAATGTATATTAAATATAAATATATTTCAAATGTTTTTCCAGCTGTACTGAAGCAAGGTGGTAAATTAAAACCACTTTATCTCAAAATTTCGATAGATAGGAAAAAAATTGTTAATTAACCACCGAACAGCCCTTTCCAAAAATATATGTTTCATTCAATGAGCAAACAAAAAATATTAAATTGTAAACTTGTGTTATTTACTGTTAAAATTCAAAAATGTAAATTATATGGACAAATTTTTGATAAAACCATTTTCCACTTCACCTGTTAACGTAGTCCTATAGTCCGAAATTTTTCCAGAATGCACTTTTATAACTTAAAGTTTTAGGTTAGAGGGAGAGACGCTCAATATTCGTGACTGCTGTATGATTAAACGGCCAAGCTACAGTCTCAGTTAAAACATGATGGTAATAAAGAATGTACAATATTAATTCGCGATGTGCCTTTTATAAAATGTCTCCAGAAAACATTTTTTAAATTTAATTAATTATACAATTTTACACAAATTATTTTTAGGTATCTCACTTAAATATTACGAAAATCGGTCCACGGTCCAAAGCACAACAAACTATAGGTATAGCGATACAATGCTACACAAATAAGTTTTATGCATAGCTCTAATGTTGAAAATTTTGTTTCGTACTTAAATTTTCCTATGGAATTGTATACCGAAGTCAGAATTTAAATATATTCAGCAGTTTTTGGTCTATAAAATATGCCGCGCAAAATCAGTGTTTTGGTCGCAGATTTCCATATGAAGGAGTTGGAATTTTAACAAAATAATTACATCAAACTTTCATAAAAGTTTGCCGATTAGAAAATTGGGAGTGGGTTTATCCATTAAAAATTTATATTGATGGGTTGGCTAGTTAATAATAAAAATCGTGTTCGCGGATAAATCCGTAATTTTATTCAAAAGGAAGCTCGAGATATCTTCGGAATCCAAATCTCGGATTATTCTATTAAATATCATTTTAAGAATTTTTCTAATTAAAGCTGGTCCATAAGTATTTGGCAGCAGCGGTTTCACAATTTCTTTTTGATTAGGGGATGTAAAATTATATTTGCAAAAATCAAAATTTCAAACCCCAATGTACAAATATATACAAACATACATATGTACATACTTATGTTTAATGTGTGTACGTATGAATGTTCGTTGGATCCAACTGTTGCATGATATCTGAAGGTCTTGTGCTTTGGTAATTTTATAGTATATTTGCATGTCAACCATTTACAAGCCTTTTAAAAGTCATTCCTTAAATTCAAACAAGTTGTGCAATAGTAGACAAAAAGAAAAACAACGATAAATATGCATACATAACAAGACAAAGCCCCGTTTTTTTTATTTTTCAATCCAAAGAAAAAGCTTTTACCTTAACATCAAACATAAAAATTTTGCAGACCGAAAATAAGCCAATTCATACAACATTATTTGGTCAAACATTTGGTTTGAAATAATTTCAAAAAGATTTAAACGTTTTAATCAAGTGTGGCTACGGGTGATCTATCGTTATCGCTAAAACAATCATTCCGAAATACCGTCATCGCTAAAGTACCGTTACTTTATAATCATATAATTCTTTGTACTATTGATCAAATTTTAAATGATATTTTTAGATTACAAAAAAAATATTTTTAGACACAAGCAGAATGGAATACGTGCTGGCACTTTTAAGAGTACTCTCGAACTCAAAACCTTTGGTTTGCAATGAAGCAATTTTCCTGCCTACCTAGGGCATTACTCTAAATATTTAAAATATGATACTATCTGAAATTATGGATAGATAGACATTGCTCAATGTGCCATAGATCTAATTTGAGATAAAACGTATAACAGTGTAACCATAATTCCAAAATTAATCGACCAAAAAAGGCAATAAAAACTACATTCTTCTAGTTAATGAGTTTATAGGACGTATAAATTGAATTCATAAATTATACGGTTGATACATGGGCATGTCGAGTATTTTTGTGATAAATTATAAATGTTGAAGACTGAATAACTTTGGAACCCGTTAGCCGACTTCGATTACTCGTTATTGACATTTCAAATTACATGACAAAATGGAAAATGTCTTTTATCCTTGAATATCATAAAAAAGGATATTTTGTTTTTCTTATTTTTTTGTACAAAATAGACAAAATTATTGTCATTGCGATTAAATTTTTTTTAATTTAGCTTCGTTTATAATTTCCGTGGAAATGAGTCCTTTTACACATTTTAATACATTTATAGTCTTATCAAATGCAGGTTTTAATGCCGAATAAAGCAAAAATTTTCACAGACCATCAACTTGTTGTTATAAATATGATGGTAAAAATTATCCAAAATCATGTCTTAATTGCACGAAAATGATAAATATATTAAATATATCTGCCCTCTAATGCATCCTAAGGATTTAGGAGTCAATTTGTAGAAAATCAAATTTACAGGATTTTGGTTTAAGATAATTTTTTGATATTATATGCAGTTTTCGAGTTATAGTAATTTTTCTTTAATTAATTCTAACCTTAATTTATATTTTGTACTATAAACGTTATTGTGATAATTTTTTCTCCAGCCAATAGTAATGAAAGCGTATAATTAATTAATTACACTCTTCGAGTTGCTCTGTCACCCATCTTGAAATGTAAATTTTAAAATGAAGTTGAAAGCTGTGATGATGAATCGAAATTAAATAAACTTTAAATTCATTTCATACATTCCCATTCTGACTTTTTCCAGAAATTTTTTGATAGGAATTATCAGGATTTTGAAGAAAGGGAGTCATTGTTGGGTTGTTGTGAAAAAGACAAAGAAGAATTGTTACGTAAAAAATTAGAACTCAAGGTTCTTTCATTTGTTCGAAATCGAATTTATTTTTGGTAACATAGACTACGTGTCTTCAAATACATTGTGTCACGCATACATAATGTATTAAATAAAATAATGTATCGAACATGTATGTAGTTACATACATACATGTACATCTACATACATATCGTCACCTAAAACGCAAACGGCCCTATCTAACATTTTTAAAATTTTACAGGAGGAGCAAAAAAATATTTAAATTGAAAAGTTTGTTTCTATCAACACGATTTATATGTAATAAATAAAAAATTGTTCAATAGTGAAACCTATCATTTGTTATGATAGTTGACAATGGTGTATACAAACATGAATAAATTGCACTTTTTATCTTCAATATTTAAATGTTTTTGTATATAGGGCCTCTTGTTTTTTGACAATAAAATGGATAATTTTGGTCGGAGGGGTCTAATTTTTGATGGTGTGGACATTTGATTTGACGCAATATATTAGTATCAACAATAAAATCGATTTTGAATTTTTGGTTAGTTAGAGCCATTTGCGTTTCAGCTGACGATATGTTACATACATACGTATGAGCTTCAAATTGTATATTTGTGTACGGGATTTATCAACATAACAAGAAAAAATAGGAAAAGTTGAGATCATCAAATTGACATAAAGCCGCGATGTTTGTTTGGTTACACATCCCTTCTGGTATTGTGTCTGGAATTTTGTGAATTTATTTTAGACATCAATGACGATGCAGAGACTACCATGACGAGTTTATTTCTTGTTTAGTTTCTGTTGAATTAAATTTTGCAAACTGCATGGAGTGCATTTGGCATTCGACTGGTGAACGTTTTATAAAAATAGGGTGGCACAAAAATTTAACTTGCTGGACCAAAGGATAAAATGGTCCCTTTTAAGATTTTTTATACCCTACACCACTTTAGTGGGGAGGGTATATTGGGTTTGTGCTGATGTTTGTAACGCACAATAATATTGGTCCTATACCCACCTTTAAGTATACCAATCGGCTCAGAATCATTTTCTGAGTCGATTTAGCTATGTCCGTCCGTCTGTCCGTCCGTCCGTCTGTCCGTCCGTCCGTCCATGTAAACCTTGTAATCAAACTACAGGTTTTTTTGAAGATAATTCAATGAAATTTGGTACATGATCTTCTATTGTCCCAGTGACGAAGCCTATTGAAAATGGTTAAGATCGGTCCATTATTTCACCTAGCCCCCATACAACTGAACCCCCCAATAGGGCTTGTAATCCTTGTAATCAAATTACAGGTCGCAATTTTGAAGATAATTCAATGAAATTTGGTACATGATCTTTTATTGTCCCAGGGACGAAGCCTGTTGAAAATGGTTTACATCGGTCCATTATTTCACCTAGCCCCCATACAACTGAACCCCTCGAATAGGGCTTTTAAATTTTGTAATCACACTACAGGTCGAAATTTTGGAGATAATTCAATGAAATTTGACACATGCTCGTTTATGGTACCGTAGACAAAGTCTATTGAAAATGGTTAACATCGGTCCATTATTTCACCTAGCCTCCATACGACTGAACCCCCCGAATAGGGCTTTTAAACTTTGTAATCAAACTACAGGTCGCAATTTTGGAGATAATTCAATGAAATTTGGCACATGATCTTTTATGGTATCGTAGACGAAGCTTATTGAAAATGGTTAACATCGGTCCATTATTTCACCTAGCCCCCATACAACTGAACCCCCGAATAGGGCTTTTAAAACTTTTAATCAAACTACAGGTCGCAATTTTGGAGATAATTCAATGAAATTTGGCACATAATCTTTTATGGTACCGTAGACGAAGCCTATTGAAAATGGTTACCATCGGTCCATTATTTCACCTAGCCCCCATACAACTGAACCCCCGAATAGGGCTTTTAAAACTTGTAATCAAACTACAGGTCGCAATTTTGGAGATAATTCAATGAAATTTAGCACAAATGGCACGACAAAAAGCTGCAATAACCAAGTTGTATACTAGACTTGATGACCCCCACGAATTCCATAATAATAGGTTCTCATATGACCCTAGCCCCTATGAAAAGCCCCCATCAAAATTTCACTTAAATGTCCACAATTTTATTCAACAATAAACGGCTTAACAAATAACGGCAATTTTGGAGATAATTCAATGAAATTTGGCACATATGGCACGACAAAAAGCTGCAATAACCAAGTTGTATACTAGACTTGATGACCCCCACGAATTCCATAATAATAGGTTCTCATATGACCCTAGCCCCTATGAAAAGCCCCCATCAAAATTTCACTTAACTGTCCACAATTTTATTCAACAATAAACGGCTTAAGTATGTATATCTAAGGCAAGGTACAATTCTACTTAAATGCTTTATTATGGCAAATAAATCACATTATATTTTTGACAAAGGTGTAGGGTATTATATGGTCGGCCACGCCCGACTATAATTTCTTACTTGTTTTTTTTTTTTGAAATTTAACATAAATTTTGTGCGATCCCAAATCTCTCTACGAAATTTTATGAGGAATCTTCAATAATTAACCCTACCACCCTATAAAGACCCCTTCAGAAAATGACTTTAACGTTCATTAATGACTTAAAAATACGAGTAGAGCGATGAAATTCGTAATGAATAGTTTTAATAGGAACTAAAATGTTTAAATTTTATCATCATCGGTCTATAATTGACCAAACCACACATATAAAGTTCCGTTTATAAAATTACCATAAGGCTCATATCTTGCCTTGAAATTCCAGTAAAGCAACGATATAAACAAGTTTGATAGGAACTGAAATCTTTCTGTTATATCTTATGATGATCAGTGCATATGACATGACTGCCTTAAAAATATCATTATAACAATTCGACATAAAAAGTCTTATTGAAGCCAAAACAATTGTCAAATTTACGAGGATCGGTTCATAATCAACCATACCTCCAATGCTCAATAAATCATTATAAAATGTTATTATGACAAAATATCACCCTGGCGTTTTTACCTATTACCTATTAATATAAGATAATAAAATTTAGAATAACTCGAATGAATTAGTAAATTCTGGTATCAAAAGGATCAATTCATATAGTATAGGATGAATTTCACTTTAAATTTACATCAAACAATTCATATCGTAAAGGACGAAATTCACTTTAAATATACATCAAATAATTGTCTTCTCCATACAAATGGGGCCACCCTAATATGCATACTTATATCCATACGTACATATGTATGTAAGTATGTATTTTCTAAATACATACATATGTATGTACATACATATGTTGTTTTTCGTGCTGTTTTATGAATGATGCATGCGTTTGTGGTATTCCGATGTTTTCACAATAAAGCGCAATATTGTGCAAATGATTGTTTGTTGCTTTGGTTACCAATACGCTCATGGTTACGCTGCTTATGTTATTGGCGGGTGGTGTTTGCATTTCTGTTTTCGTTTATATTTGTTATTCTCTATATTTCACCCCTTCAGCACTGCATTGTGTCTACTTAGGTACAAACAGTGATTATTATAATATGTTGATATTACTACTAAACGGCTATATTGATTTTGTCATTCCCTTTGCAATTCAGACCCCATAAGATACACATACTACATATGTATATACATATGTATGTATATGTTCTGGGTTCATATTAAATTTTAAGAAGATTGACCAATATACATCCGCCTGTTAGCTACATATACATAGTCAAGATTATACCGATTATATGTCCTATCCAGGTGGAGTTCCATATATTATTTAAATATTGTTATTATATCGAAATAAATAATGGTATTTAGCAAAAAACCAACATTTGTGCATTTAATTTTTATTGATTTTATATCGGTACACAAAACGCTAAAATAGTTTCGGGAATAGTATAAGGATATAATTTTAAATGCCGAAATTTCAAACTTAAATGATTTGTACTTTATTTGTTAGACACTGTAGTTAAAATATTCGATAGTGTGACAACATAAATCAACAAACAAACGCTACGGCAACATTGGATTTAAAATTTTCCCCAACGAATTTGACTTGGAGTAAATAAAAAAACAAAAATACACACACTACAACTAAACAAATTGAGTTTTCATTCCTGAAGTACAATCAAGCAGACTTTCAATTTGTTTTCAAATTTTAAAACTTTTTTCAAACAAGAGTATTACTTTGCTCGAGCATCAATAACTTTTTTTTTTCGAAAATACAATTTATAATTAAATATTTAAAACGTTGCTAATACTAGGTGAATTTTTGCAGATTGAAAAACGAATTTTAATAAAATATTTGGTTAAAAATGCGTTGCATTTAATAAAAGGAAAACATATTCAACGCAACTTGAAAACTTTCTTGTTGCAATTGTAAATATTTCAGAAAAACATAGTGCATTTCAAATACTCCATGGAGTTAATTTTTCGGTTAAAATTTAACAAAGAAAATTTGGAAAATATTTCATCATTAATTTATTTTAAATCAACTTTTTTATCCTTTAGCTTTTACTAAGAGGAAAAGGGATTTGAGTCTCATTGAATATAAAACAAAAAAAGGAAAAACTTTAAAGCTTATCGGCAGGACTTCAACGAGAACTGGAACGACAAAGGCAAACACATTGAAATAAGAAAAATACGCGTCGTTAGTTTTATTTTATTTTTGTTGTGTCAAGTAGCAGAGGTACTAGTGGCAGTACTGTTGCCGTTACTTCTGGTGTTGGTGTCATTTTGTCATATTGTGGTGTCTCTTATCTCCATCATAAAAAATCGTATCACTAACGAAAGATTTCATTGTCATACATATTTCTGCATACCCACGATATACTCTCATTCATTCATTCATTCATACTTAAGTATCATACGTATCATAGTCGACATAATCATTATCATCTTCATCGTCAACATCATTATTATTGTCAATACTAGAGGAGAACACCTAAAGTTCCCGGTAACCATCGTCATCATACCATGGAAGATAATCGTATTTTATGGCTTAAGTGCAGCATCGCAAATATGCTGGGTGTATATGAACCTGAATTCGTCAATGCTGCCATCTATGAAAATCTATATGATTTCAAGAGTTTTTTAAATGACAAATATACCAAGAACGAGGATATCAATAAAATTATTCTATACGTTTGGCGTACTTTCTATGACAAGTTGGTCGAGGAGGAGATTACCGTATTGGAAGAGGGTAAGTTGGAGTGCATTGTTGATAAGAAGTGTGTAATTTAAGATATCTTTCTGCTTTCTAACTTGCGTCTATGTATGTGTATGTATGTATTCGTATTGTTAAGGTGGGTTATATGGGTGGGCTATCTTCGTGCAAATCACACATAGAAATAAAAAAAAGGAACTACTTTCTCTTGCTGGAGCCTGTTGGGGGTGTAGGAAGATAAATTTAATTGAATTTATAAGTAAATATTGTATTAGAAATAAAGTTTATTTCCAATGACAATTTGAAGAGCTCTTGAAATGAAAGATTTGCTAAACATTTATTTTCAATATACGAAAATGTTATGGTTTTTTTCGTTTAAAATGCTTTTTCAAAAAATATCGTAATTTTACTTTAAATAAATACGAAAATTAATGTTTATTCCGTACAAACATTAATGATAATTGAAGCGATTTGCTTAGTATTACATATTGCAATTCTAGCCAAATATTTTTAATAAATCAATTGCATGCATTCTTTACGACTGCAATATTTTAGCAATTTCTTAGTTTGACACTTAAGGTATCCTTTTGGAACACTCTTAAATTCATATTTCCATACTCATCTCATCCACTTATCTTTCTAAAATACTGTGTATTGTTTTAAGTACTTTAACGAAATGATAAAACCATTTGAAAACTCCTTCATCTTTTCTGCAATATTTGTTAGCGAGTAACTTTGCATGTGTTCAAGTCTAACTACCAGAAAGGTGGATTATCCTGAGTGGAGTGTTGTGGGGCGAAGAGTGGATGGAGTGCAGTGTTAAGTTGCAAAACAAAAAAGTTGCAAAAACAAAAAACTTTCCAAACTTCTAAAACAGGCGTCGAGTTGACATTGATGCTTAAGCTACGAGCACAGGACAACATCATGTTCAACTTGTTTGTTCTTCATTTTCTAGTCATTTCTGACTGATGCTGATGAAGTAGTCGCTGCGGATTTTATTTTATCGTTTTTCTTTAATACTCTCTACTTTTTCAAGCTTTTTTCTGTTGGAATTTTGATGTATGATAAGGAATGAATGACTAACAAAAAAAAAAAAAAACTGAATATCATTTTAAACGAAAGTGTTGCACATTCATATTTTTGAATGGAAATAAACAAATAAACAATAGGGTATTCGATCGATTAATCAATTTTTCAATATTTTTATTTTGGAATCCCGGACAATACTTTACTCTGGTAGAAAGAATTATAAAATCTTATGAGTATTTTTGGTTTTCTTTAATCTGATTGATATTATATTTGAGAAGAATAGGCAGTCTTTTAATTGAATCCCCTAATAAACATACGGACTATCTAAAGAAAATAAAAATATTAACGTGACCAACGTTAATATTTTACTTAAGAACAGGTTTACTTTCAACACCATAATATTAACATTACATAGTTTAGCTCCCAAGTCATGTAATTAAAAAATAATATTTATTTTAATTGGACAGTTGGTCCCAAGAAATTTGGTGTAATTGAAGCAGAAGAATATATTTCATATTCCTTTTATTTGGCTTGCGTAGTTTTTAGAGATTGGTTAAATTTACTTTACGAATGGCACCATATCCGGCTTAACAAACACTTGGTGTATCCGTTGATGTCCATTGAGGAAAGTCTTATAATTGTGCATCTAATAAGTGTATATGACTCCAGATAATGCTGTATAATATACATACATATCGTCACCTAAAACGCAAGCGACCCTATCTAACTTTTTAAAATTTCACAGGAGAAGCAAAAAACTATTGAAATTGAACAGTTTGTTTCTATCAACGCGATTTATTTGTAGTAAATAAACAATTTTTTAATAGTGAAAACTATCAGTTGTTATGATAGTTGACAATGGCGTATACAAACATGAATAAATTGGACTTTTTACCTTTAATATTTAAATGTTTTTGCAGGTAGGGCCTTTTGTTTTTTGTCAATAAATTCGCTAATTTTGGTCGGAGGAGTCCAATTTTTTGTTTGGACATTTGTTTTGATGCAATACATTATAATCAACAATAAAATCGATTTTGAATTTTCGGTTAGTTAGGGCCGTTTGCGTTTCAGGTGACGATATATTTTTTTTAATTTTTTAGTAAATTGCAAACATTTTTAACTTCACATGAAAATATTTTTTCTATAAAAAGAGTTTAACAATTTTCATTCATATTTTATGGTTTAAAAAAATTAATATGAAGTATTATCTTTGAAAGTTCCACCAGAACTGCCACCGGAAACTGAAAAGAAAGACAAGAAAAGCAAAAAAGGAAAAGGCAAAGGTGTGGCAAAGGAAAAGGAGGCCAAGTCTAATGTCAAAAGCGCCATTGAAAAAGAACCTAAAGGTAAGGTCCTAAAGACGTTGGTGACATGTTCTCCTGTTAGTAGTAAATCTGGTGACTAAAGACATTAATGATTCTATAATTTGTAAAAATTAGGAGAAAGACCATCGTCTAAGGCCAAGGGAAAATCGTCCGATACAGAACGACAGAAGGCGGGAGAAAATACGGCAATGGAAGCTACCGACACAGGCATAGAAAGTGCAACTGAAGACGTAGGAGCCGAGAGTGTTAAGAGTTCTGCTCTATCAGGTAAGAATTTGTATCTCATTCAAATGTTGATTTCTACACATCTAACACTAAAATTACACCTTTTCCCAACACTCTTAGCTAGCGATGAGGATGATGATGAAATTGGTAAATATTTAATTTCTTATTATTTTATTTCATTGGTGGTGAAATAGAAAAAGAAACAAAAAATAGAAAAATAACTAAGAGAAGGGAATCTCATACATATAATTATGTTTAAATTGAAATTTTCATCGTTATCACTTGAAATTTCATTTATATTTAGATTCACTTGATTCCTTTTTATTTCAACTATTTCTTTTTTGTGTGTGCGTCCTTCAAAGGATAAGAAATGATTAATGTGCAATGCGACTTTATTTTTGTATTTTTTTATATTTTCATTGTTAGATTTCTTTTAATTGTGAAACTTTTATTTCGTTACTTTTTTCTTTTGACGTTCATAAATATTTAAAAATCTCATTAATGATATGAACAGAAATGAGTATACATATTTTATCCTTAAAAAAAGATCGTTAACCCTTTAACAGACACCAATACAAAATATATATAATTTTCCTCAAAGCAATGAAACCAAATAGATGTCCTTCTTCTGTTCAAATCTAAAGTTGTATTTAAATAAAATTCCGCGCAATGATTCATCGCATTTGTAGGCTAGACCAAATTCTCATCTATAGTAACACAAGCGCATACAAAAGACAAAGCCATACAGAGTTGTAAAAAATTGCATACAAAAAAGTCATTAATTTGGGAAAGTTTTTCCATTAACGTTAGTGTTTCTTCTTGATTTGTGTGGACTCCTCTATGAATGTGCTCAAATTCATTTATGAATGAACACCAACTACAGCCATCAATTTAGATTATTCATATAAAAGACATGATTGGTTAGAATTGTTCTTATTCTATCTTATGCATTCGCATTTCTGCCTTTTACACATTTTTCTGTTTTTTTTTTCATGTAAAAGCATTTCATTTTAATATAAATTACTTTTCTTTTAATTTTTTGCTCAACATGAAGTTGGACATTTGAATGGGCAAAATTGTCTGTCGGTTAGTTTCTGTAACTTACTCTTGAGTTCGTTATTTCGAATGTATTTCTTTTAATACTTTTTATGCTCTGTGCCAACATTTTACACGTTTATTTTAATCTAAATAATGTTGACATGCTAAATTAATTCATTCGTTTACTAATTCATCCATCTATTTATTCATTTCTTCGGTTATTCTTTAATGCACAAACTTGCAGGTTCCAAGAAAAGTGGCAAAGGAAAAGGCAAGCGAAAGAAAAGAAAGACTTTACTGGCACCATCTCCAGTCTATGTTGAAGTCAAGGTAAGTTCTGTGCATCTATCCCTCGAAACCTTCCCACGAAAACTTTTTTACACCAATTTTCAAAATGAAAGAATGATCTTTATTTTGTGAAATATGTAGTAGATTTAAAATTTCGTTTTTCATTAAAATTACATTTTCTATTACATCTATATATTTGTAAAATTTACAAGTTTCACTAAATGTATATTAGAATGCTCCAAAAAAAAAAAAAAAAAAAAAAACTAAGTTGCGAATTATAACATTATAATTATAATTATTTTCGAACATAAGTTCCAGATTTTCTTTTTTAGCGAATTTGAGTTACAGCTATTACTGATGCCAACAGCTTTGAAAGTTTTTGTCACCAGTAAAATACACCTTTCCCTATCTGTCGAATTTTCTATTAAAATACGACATACATACATATGTGTGTATGTATGTAAAAAATATAGGGTTTCTAAGCGGGAAAAAATTCCCGGGAATATTTTTTTCGTAAATTCCGGAAAAGTTTTGTCGGCAAATTTCGGAAAGTCCATTTGTAGATTTCTTCATAAATTTGTTAAAAATAAACAAACTAAATTTATATAACAAACATTCAAGACGAAACCCTGAATTACGTTCAAGATAATGTTATCAGATATACAAATTACATTTAGAGCGGGTTTTACAGCTCTCGAAAAGGGAAGAAATTACACTTAAGTTTTGAAAATTATATGACATTTTTCAAACTTAAGTAAACTTTAGAACCCGGTTCTTACTCCCGGAGATTAAGATAATGATAGTGTTTCGAAGCATAAATTTACGTTTCTAATTAAAAACAAATGTTTAGAATTTCATGTAAAATTACCCAGCAAAAATTGTATTAGTTCCACAACTAGTTCTAGAACGCATGATTATAGCCTGTAATCGTTCCACTTTGGCGTTGAGACCAATGATTTTTGTTCGAAATTGTCACCTTCGGAACTGCTTCTGAGGAAGCAGTCGGAAGTCGTTATTCATTCTTTGGAACGATTCTGAACTAGTTCTTTAATCAATGATTTTTGTTTGAATTTGTCAACCTCGGAACTAGTTCTAGGGAAGCTTTAGAGAACGTATACTCTTAATTAATCTAAAAACAGTTATTTTTCAGGGGATTAGCACCAATTATGAGAAACCGTTAAGGAATTATTAATATTGTACCAATTTTATTACGAAAACTTACATACCAATGTCTTATTAACTTAAAATTCATGATCATTCTGCCACACGTATAATAATACTATTTTTTGTACAGGATATACAAAACCAGCGGCTAACTTTCCATTCCACCTTTACAATTCAATAAGGGATAATTTAAAATCCTTATAATTCAGTTGTATGCAGAAATATACATATGAATGTGCGTTTTCTATTTCGATAAAAATAAGTTTAAAAATTTAAATTTGTTGAAATTTTTTTGTAAACTTATTTGACTTTCCTTTGAACTAGTGTAGTATCAATTTATAACCAGTGTCAAAAAACTAATTCCTTAAAACTCTTTAGAAGTATTTTAGAACCAAAACAATGTTTAGAAGAACGGGTTCCAGACATCATTAGTTCCAAGGTTGTTGTTTGAGAATCTGAAATGGTTATATTTGCACTCGTTCTAGAACTAGAGGTTTTTAGAACAAGTTCCGAAATTTTCCTGGGATATTTCTTTTTTGAACATATTCATTGAATGTATAAAATAAATTAAATAGTATTCCTTAAAAATTAAATATAATTTTTACCACATTCTAATGATACAGAAACGATCGAAACTTATAAAAAATACATTGTGTCTTTAAAAAGTTTCAGGTTATCATATATCGAAAATTGTTTTATAAATTTCCCGGGATTTCCGGGAATAAAAATTTTTAAAAGTCAATTCCCGGGATGGGAAAAAGTGCGGGAAATTAGAAACTCTAATAAAATACCATATTCTGTAATAGATTTTCATCATAGTCAAACTTCTGACGAAAATCTATGTTTTGAAAACTCGACACAAAATCGATATGACTTCGAAATGCAATTAGTCAAGAAATTCTTTTCTATAAGAAAATGTTTAACATTTCATTAAATTAAAACGTAATTGTGCAAACAAATTAGTTGTTTTTTATGAAAAGTGAATTAATTTTAACACTCGACTGAAATCAATAATGAGTTTTTATGTGTTGCTCATCCCATATGCCACATCCCACATGAAATTAAAAACAAGATTAGAGCAAAAATATTTATACGGTTTTCATTGTTATATCTTGTATGTTTATTCCTTTTTTTCTTTTTTGCAAACAAAAATATATTATAAATCCCAAATCAATTCATTACCACACCTTCCACACCGCTTTATTATTTGCAAACACACACGAGTATTAACTGCAGACTGATGTAGAATCATTTTAATCCCAAAGGAGAATAAAAATATTATTGCAATAAATATTGTATACAACCCTGTGTATGTATATTAGACCAACTCACTCTGTATAGAAAGCAAAATCGTGTTTTTGTTAACCCTCTCAAAATTAACCTTGATATGTCTTATAACGATTCCCAAAATATTTTCGTCTAGCGATTATCATTCGTGAGCTGGGCTGATTTCCAAAAAATATATGTAAAATTACAGTTTTGCAGATTTGGCAATTTATCGACATTTTGACGATTTTCAGTGCCATTATTTAATTTACCTTTTGATTATTTCTTTAAACAAGATTTTTGTACTAGTATTTTCATATTTATTATCATTATTCCATTTAAAAATTGAAAGAAAATCGATGTGTTTAGAATATTCAATGAAAATGTTAATAAAATTAAAAAAATATGATGTTTTAGAATAGAGGTAGAATGTCCATTGACCAAATATTTGACGTAAAAGCGAACCCATAAGGTCATCAGAATTTAACTTTTTTGGACTTGGACTTAGGTGATGACCTTTACTCATGCAGTACACTGTGTTGGAAGTAGTGTTTTTGGACATTTAAGTCATTGACTAAAAACTTCTACAATGGGTTCTTACTTTTTTGGTAAAATATTAATCATACTTATGAAAAAAATTTTAAAAAATAAATAAGAAAATGCTATTTTAACGAAGTACTGGCACCTCCCGGTATAACGAATGAAATAATGTCAGGCCCTTTCTTTATGTCGAAAAATTCTTTATATAGGATTTATTTTTTCTAGTAAATTTCTTTAATTAATGAGAAAACAGCTAATAACAACGCAAGATGTCAATAATATCTGGACGAATTGACAAATTTGCTTATTGCTATATCTTTAATTTAATTTAATTTGTTAGATCCAAATTTAATTTAAAAGATAAAATTAAACTTTTTGATTTTTGTTAATTTGAACCACCATAATATAGAAAAACTACGTACAATCAGAAAAAAAGAAATTTGCTGAAACATCAAATCGAAAATTTACGTGTGTATGTAAAATTGTTCATCATATGAAAATACTTGCGCCCCCACCAGTTTTAAAATGTGTCAATGTATTTCATTTAGACAACATTTACATTCATTAAAAGTCAAGCATTTACTATGGCAACACTGGCAATCATCACATTAGTTTCCCAAAGTAGTTATATGAAAAGTATGTTTCATTTTTGTACTGTTCTAGTCAACATGATTGGTTTAATAAGAGTCAAATAACTTTCTCCTAGGATAATCAGATGTTGAAATAACTAGCCACATTGAGATTTTTATTAAGTATGAATCAAAGTATATTAATAAAGTAGCGACATCTCTTGTTGTACAACATCTACAACAACCACATATATTTTGTTTTTGGAATAATTTAAGACTGTGTCAAAATAAAATTTCCTTGAACAACAATGTGAACAAAACATAAATAAAAAATATTACTTTTAAGTTAAAAATATTAACAATTTAATTATATTATTATATATTATACAATTTATTACACTTTTAAACTACTTTAAAACCACTTTTAATTCACTTTTTCAACTTTTCACAAATTTTAACAAATAGCAAAACACAATTTAAAAATGGCGACGTAAACAATGTTAACAATTTTCAAAACAAACTTTGACAACTTGCTTCATTTATCTAGTTTAAAAAAAATAGTCAGCTGTTCAAGTGATGCTACTTTATTAATATACTTTGGTATGAATAAGACGCTAAAAGAGTAGGGTTCTATAGTTGAAACGAAAAGTCGACTTTTCGACTTTTTGCATTTTATGAAAAGTCGGTTTTTCGACTTTTTTCATTTAATTAAAAGTCGACTTTTAGTATTTTATAAATAGTCGACTTTTTCCGCCTTTTCGATTTTTTACGACTTTTTGACTATTTTTTGACTTTTTTCGACTATTTTAGGGCTTTTGAATTTTTTCCGCTTTTTTAAAATTTAAGACTATTTCTGACTTTTATCTACTATTTTCGAGTTTTCGACTTTTCCGACTTTTCGATTTTTTACGACTTTTCGACTTATCGACTTTTCGACTCTTTTCATAGACGATAGTCGAGTTATCAATTTTTTGGAACAGAATAGTCGACTTTTCAACTTTTTTCGATTGTTCGATTATTCGGAAGTCGATTTATAGAACCCTATAAAAAAGTTAAATATAAAATACTGAATGTTTACTAGCACTGGTTACTGGTTTACATGCGCTGCATACTGTACTATAAATAAAATAAAACGAAGTACTTCCAAAAGAATAACATTTATCACCACTTCAAAAGTAGCACTAATTGAATTCTGAGGAAGTGATGTGATTTTTATTATATTTGGGCTTTTGTATTAAATGTGTCTATTACCCTAATTAATGTTAATATTATTTAAGTCAAATTAGTTGTATTCTACATAGCTGTAAAATTTCGATTACGATTAATAATCAATTAAATTATTTTTCAAAAATAATCATAATTGATTACGATTAAAATTAATCTAAAAATAATCAGGATTAATTAAAATTAATGAAAATAATCAGAATTAATCAAATAATTAATTTGATTATTTTCAAGGATTAATTTTGATTATTTTTGATTAATTTCAATATATTTGGTACAATTCTCTATCTTTTTACATTACATGTAATGGAAAACTGTTTTTCAAGTTACACACTATTCGATTATATGACTGTTTTATTGAAAACAATATATTTATCAAGTTTATTTCGATTGAAAATCTTGATCTCAGTACAAGATATTAGAAAAAAAATTACTGCAATCTTTTCGAAATGGGTCTTAAAAAAATCCGTAATTTTTAGCGGATTGCCGGAAAAATAATTAAATTTTTCTTAGAGTTTTTTTTTTTTTACTATTATACTAAATATATGGAAAATAATCAAAATTAATCAAAATAATTCTTGAAAATAATCAACTAATTTTTTGATTAATTTTGATTTTTTTTTGGATTATTTTCATTAATTCCAATTAATCCCTGATTATTTTTAGATTATTTTTAATCGTAATCAATAATTAATTAAAAAAATTTAAAATAATCGTTAATTAATCATTAATTTTACCTATTTAATAAAAATAATCTAATTAATAATGATTACGATTATTAATCATTATTTTACAGCTATGGTATTCTATAATAATAAAATTTCAGTTCCGAATAACTTCAAAAAGAAAATTTAAATTACTTCTTGAGAATGACTTCAGAATCACTTCTTCAAGTCTTTTTCAGTACTTCCATGGAGTAAATTCTACTTCTTTTTCGCTTCTTAGGAAGTTTTTGGGAAGTGAAATAAGTAAAAATAACCCACATGAATTTAAATAAAAAGATATACATATATACACAGAAAAAAATAATTCATATCTGGAATGAATTTGGTAATAAATATTATGAATCGAACATGACCTTTTTTCCCAAACCATTTTCATTCAGATTATTCAAAGTTTATAAAATGTATGAGTTTGAACATGATAAAATTTTTTTTAGTTTTTTCTACGATATTCATGGAAAATGTTGAAAAAAGTCCATTATCTATTAAACTGTTTCCATATTCAGTAAATAGTAATTGGTTATTATCGAATTTTGTATAACTAAAAAACAGAAATTGAAATGTTGAAAAACAAAGTCTAAAACCAGAAAACATCAGCAAATATACTTAGTTATCTCTTCTTCATAAAATCCTGCAAATTACCCGCACATTTCATCGTTTTCAATCATTAAGAAATAAACATTTTTCCGAAGAAAATTTCAAACATTTTTAATAAATAGAAAAATATAAAATAAATCTGTAATATCTTAAATCAAGGCTTCCAGATTAAGTTTGAAAATAATAAATATTGAAAAATGCATACCGTTTAGGAATTAATTCTTGAATATTATTAACTTTAGTCAATGAAAGCAGTTCATAATATTTATGCTGAAATTTTTTTCTGTGTATGAAATATTTATTTAGTTTTACCTTTTTACGATAATTTTTTGTATTCATTTCACAGAAAATCATACCAACATTTGTAAAAACGCCAATATTGCATTGCCACTTTGGGGAATTGAAATGTTCACACTTTGACAATAACATCAAATATGTTTATGTGATACGCAAAGAAGTTAGCGGAATACGTAAGTATCTTTGTTACGTTCGTCGATATTAGAGACTTGCATGAGTGACTTAAACAATAAACATTTGTTGTTTTTCAAGTACTGTGTTTAATTCACTCTCATGAGCTCGAATTTTCGATTTTTTTTTAGTTTTTTGGCAAAAGAAAAATTTAAGTGCATAAGTATTTTTTTAACATAACTTAGAATTTCGAACTTAAATTGCAATATTCGAATGTTGTAATCACTTGTATTCAAGACTGTTAAATTTCAGCAAACTCGGGCTACGGGAAGTAGTTTTAACAGTTTAAAAAAATTCAATATTTATTCAAGAACAAGTTTGAATCAATTCATTCGATCCAAACAATCTGTTTTGTATTGTTTTAACATAAACAACTTGTTTACTGCCTCGATTTGAATTAGGGATGCCAATCGGGACTGGTTTTTAGAAATCCCGGGATTCGGGATTTTTAAATAAATCCCGGAATCCCGATATCGGGATCCCGGGATTTTCGGGATTTCTAAATCCCGAGAAATATAAAAAAAATTCAAAAAATCTTAATAATTTACCGACAAAAATAAAACGTTTTATTTCATATTGCAATATGAATACTCTTAGTAGGTGTTTACTTTCCTATAAGCATTTTGTGAAAAGAAAAACAAATTAATTCAAAGTACATACTTAGAATAAAAATCTTTCCATCCCAGGCACTGAATAGTAGAATAAAAACCTAAAATAATACCCATGATATCCAAATTTACAATGGTTTCCAAATAATATTTAAATAGTATGTGTAATGGGGATCCATACGAGGCTACATAGAGCACCTGTACTGCACCTATATCTCCTCCACCTTATATTCCGTGTTCACTAACCAAGGGAATTATCTTCTCGCCATCTTATTGACAGGTTGACTTCCATTATAGATATTCGATAGTATCAATGCCTATTTATTGCACTTTTTATACCCTTAGTAGGGATGGTATATTGGGTTTCTCCGGAGTAGTGCTTTTGTTTTATACTGTCCTAAAATACGCTGATGAAATTTGAAATAATCGGGCTTTTGATCCGAGCCCCCATACAAAACACAGCTTTAAAAAAGAATTAGTGTCCACAATTCGCTTAAAAAGAGAACTGTCGCAATGAAATTCAGCATAAAACATTTTTTGTAACCGTAAATTCGTCCTCCAAATTTTATGAGGATCGACTCATATGATGGCGTCCTTCCCCCAAGCATATTTCAGAAAAATAGTTTTTTAACAATAAAGTGCTAGAATATATCGGAGGCGAGGTATACATTTATTATGAAAACTAAATTACATTTTACTCTCATAACTGGTGTATGGGGTTATATGGTCGGCCTCGCCCGCCTATAATTGCGTACTTGTTATTTTTATATATCCGATAGTATCTATGCCTATTTAGTATAGCAATGAAATTTGATATTAGTAAATCCCTGACGAGCCAAAACCTCTCTACCAAATTTTATGTGGGTCGGTTCATAATTGACCCTACCCCCATATAAGGTCCCGTTAAAAAAATGACTTTAACGCTTATTACTGGCTTAAAAATAGCGATGAAATTCGATACACATATGTTTCATGCGAGTTAAAATCTCTTTACCAAGTTTTATGTGGTTCGGTCCATAATTGACCCTACCCCTACATAAGGTCCCATCCAGATAAATACTTTAACGCTCATTACTGGCTTACAAGTACGAGTGTAGAGATGAAATTTGAAATAAGTAAGTTTCTTACTCGCGAAAAGCTAAGAAACTTTTATAGGAACGTAAATCTTCCTACCGGAAAGTGTATGAACCAAAATTGGTCTAAAAAATTATGAAAAATTTTATAAAAACGGTCAATGATTCACCCTACCTCTCATATAAGGTCCTATCAGTAAATTTGATGAGTAATATCACCCTGATGTTTATAGAAAAGCATTCCTTTTACGGCATACGGTTTGATGGTGGGTATATTAGATTCGGCATAGCCGAATATAGCACTCTTACTTTTTTTTTTTGATATTTCAGCTTGTAAGTTAGTAGAGTCATCTTAAGTCCAAAAACTATTAAAATTATCTTATTTAGTACTTTATAATGTATAAAATAGCGGAAAAATACTTAAAAATTCGGGATTTTAAAATCCCGAAATTTCCCGGGATTTCATTTTTTAAAATCCCGGTTTTCGGTACTTTCAAATCCCGAAAATCCCGGGATTTTCGGGAATCGGGAATTCCCGTTTGGCATCCCTAATTTGAATGTAGTCACTTGATAGTACTCATAATGTTTGAGTATAACAAAGCTCGTAAATATGTTTTATGCGAAACAAACAAAACATTGTGGGTAGCATACAGAGTTACACATGCAGATCTTTCGATGATATACAAACATATCGTCACCTATAACGCAAACTTCCCTATCTAATATTTTAAAAATTTTACAGGAGAAGCAAAAAACTATTTAAATTGAAAAGTGTGTTTCTATCAACGCGATTTCTTGTTATTCAATCAACAAATTGTTAAATAGTGAAACCTAACATTTGTTATGATAGTTGACAATTGTTGGAATTGTTACCTTTAATATTTAAATGATTTATAGCCTTTTTGTGGCCTTTTATTTTTTGTTAATAAAATCGCAAATTTTGGTTCGAAGAGTCCAATTTTGTTTGTGAACATTTGCTTTGATGCAATATATTCGATTTTGAATTTGTGGTTAGTGAGAGCCGTTTGCATTCCAGGTGACGATATGTATGTACAACTTTAAAAAATAATTTTAAATAAATTTTGAGAGGGGTAATAAAAATATGTCTTTGATTTCCATACATACATAGTAAGACTGTCTAATGTACAGATGTATGTATTTTTTTAGGGTCGCTGATGTTCCTGTCGAAAAAAAAAATGTAATTTATTTCTCAAAATTTATGTCCTGACGTCAATGTTTAGAAAGCTGAATCAGAGGTAATTTTTTGAGGTTTTTATGATTTTTACAATATTTTGAAACGTCATTTTATGCGCCCTTCCCACCAAAATTAGATATCAATAGTCAAATCAAAATTTGATATTATCTTTGTGTGAAATATAAGAAAATGGCAAAACCTTAAAAAATTATCTTTTTATTCTGCTGTTTCAACTAACATCGACCCCAGGAAAACATTTTGGAAACGGTATCATAAAATGAACAAAGCTTTAATTTTCGGTGGTAACATCAGTACCTAATTTTTCCCTTACAAACGGGAATCTTTCAAAAATTGTTATAATATGACATATTTTGCTAAACTACTACTAAACTACTAAATTTTGAGTTTAGTAGGAAGAAATAAATACAACAATATAACATTTTAATATTCTGTTTCCATTTCTAGCATTCTATACAGACATCAACAAATGTTTTGCGGAAATGTCACAATATTTCATATTTGGAACAGTTCGTGGTTCTTTATTAGACTCAATGAGACTAGACTTGGAAAAGGTAAAATTTGATTTTTCTTAAGAGTCAATAAATAAATCAACAAAACTAAGTATACGATGAAATATTTAAACTGTCCAAGTTTAATTCTAAAATTTCAATGTTTCTAAATCAGTTTGAACGAATATCAATTAATTTCCAACAGAGAAATACACACAAACGATATTAAACACAGATCCTTTTTAAAGATTTCAACGTGTTCACAGTATCTGGCCACCACAGTTTGTTTTGTTTTGTTTTAACACTGTAATAAAGTGTTGAAATGTTGTAATTAATTCTCTTGTAATACTTACATCCTTCCAAACATTTTAGTGTGTATGTATGTATACGTATGTATGTACACACATACATACATATGTATATTTGAATAATAGCGGCAGTAGCAACACCAACAAATCAACATTATTAACCATCTATCAAAATGCCTTGGAGGCATTTCATTTTTCCACTTGAGAAAACATTTTTCTGAGTCAAAAAGCGGTCCAAAAAATAACGAAAATGTTTTTTATCCAGATTCGAGGAAAGAAATTATAACAAAAATCTTATAACGCCATCATTAAATATTTCATTATAGATGTTTTTGTTGTTTTTGTGTTTCCACTTACCACTCATCGTCTTTAACATGATGCTCATTCATCTATACTGCCACGGTTTTCATCATCCTCATTATTGTGTTTTCGGTTTACATTAAAATTTTGTGGTTATAAACCCTTTTTATTTGTACCCAATATCCCACTCTCCGACATTTATTTGTTGCTGCCGCTGCTGTGGCCGCTTTCATTATAGAAAAAGCATAAACCAGAAGTTGAAAAACATTACAGCAAAACAGACCAACAAATACATTACAGAACGTTTGAATGAAAATTTCACATCCAAACTCCCACTATGAATTTTGCTTGAATGGTGCCATTTTGTTTTTAAGTGTCTTAAAAATTTTAATAATTTTCTCTATAAGGTAAGATTTGGTCAAAATGTTAAGAAAAGAACATTTTAACAGCACAATTTTTTAAGAAATCATTTTATTTACCCAATTTTATACTTTTTAATCGATTTCCGGCATGGGTTCCCGTTATCCGATTGGACTAATATTTAACACTAGAAACTAATGAACAAATAAGACCCATCCAAACAAAATCGATATTTTTTGGGCCCCTCTAATGTACACATATTTATACTACATACATATATGTAAAATAAATTGCAAAAAATGTTTGAATTTATTGCGCCGTTTTAATTTCTTAAAGCAAATCAATTAGAAAATATTCTTATGTTGTAGTTCCATGAATATGTAAAAGGTTCGATATTAAGTGAACATTAGATTTTAACTAAATACTTCATAAAATATTAATAATTTCAAAAATTATATGAATCAGATTTGACCATTAATAACACCATTGAATACACCAAAAGATGAAGGGGTTGTCATGTAACAAAAATTGACAATGTTCCTCGTCACTTCTTTTTTTGATTAAAAAGCAACACTTATACTTAAAGCAAAATATCAGATTTAAAAATTGGTTAAAAATTGGTTTTTCAAAGGTAAAACTTAAAAAATGGAGCTTTTTCACATATTTTGCTATCAAAATTATGTTAAAGAAGTCATAGGGGAAAACAAAAAAAAATATATTCGAACTGTATAGACTATAACGATATGGAATTGTTATATAAGAAGCCCTGTATTTTATTTTTCTTCACTTTTGTATCACAGTGTAATCATTAATTTATTTACTTATAGATCTTTAAAAATGCTATTAAATTTCAATTTCGTGAACCCAAGCTAATCGAAGGCGAACAAATTGAAAATCGTGAAACGCATCCAATAAGTAAATCTCGCAACGCTGCCGATTCAACTGAAGTTAAAGAAATGGCGCCTGGTCTCCTCGAACTGTCTAAACCATCGGAATTTCGTATGAAGGCTCTCAAACAAAAAAAGTATGTAAAAATTTTCAAAAATAGCTCTATATGAATTTTTATAAAATGTCGACAATATTTATTTCTGTTGATTGGCATTGAAAATAAGCATATAACCCTGAAATAACCCTGCCCCATACAAATTAGGGCTCTATAAATCGATTTTGTCCATACATAGGTTTTGTTAATAAAAGTCAAAAGAAAACGGAATTTTTGAGTACCATTTAAAAAAAAAAATGCAGAAAAGTTTTTTCATATATTGTACTGAGATTAACATTTTAAATCGCTGGTAGGGAACTAAGGCCCCTTTTCTTGTGTTCAGTACATTAATTCGCATCGATTGAGAAGTATTCCATTAGATTCATAAAAAGGCAGTTCCTCGGGTCACTCTAATGTACATTTCACAAAAATTAGATGCATAGACCTACCTCCGGACTTGATTGATTTGTTCTATAAAATTAATCAGTCTAACTGTGAATTTCAATACATAATTATTATAAGTTTTTTTTATTTGCTTTCTGGTTTTGTATTCTTAAGCCTTTTTTACCCCTCCATGGTTTATCAATATTTAACATCATAATTTATACACATAAACAAGCATAAAAGAAAAATTAAATATAAACAAAAATAGTGTTATATTCGGCAATGCCGAATCTTTTATACCCATCATCGAACGATGTGCCCTAAATTTTAATTGAATTTTGGACAATCATTTATTACATTTATGCTGAATTTTATTGTACATACTTATGTATGTATATCGATATTATTATTGACATTATTTATTTATTGACAATAAACAAACAATTGGCTAGTTGAAATCGTGGACCGATATTTCTCATCAGTACCAAACAGAGAATAGAGAATTAAATAATGACTCAGAATACATACATAATATAAATAATCCTGATCTCAGTACAATCTTTTTTGATGATAGGTACAAATTAAACGTGGGAAGTTTCATATCAAAATTAACAAATAAGATAGTTAGTGCATAGTATAGTGAATATATACACATGTTATCATTCGATATTTATGTATATTTATCAACACTGTTCCAAATAAGATTCAATAAATTTAAAATACTACAGTATATAATTTTTGTGTATGAAACGCCGCTCTTTGTATTTATTCCACTTGTATAGGAACAAATCAAGGGAGTCACTTTTTTGTACGTGATGTTTAAATTACAATAAAAAATCTGATAAGGGAAATTTGCTTTTCAGTTATTCTTGTGTTATTGGTAATTTTATTTTCAGGTTTTTTATTTTTGGTCTTCAGTTATTTTTTAATCGGATTTTTCTACTCTTTTGCAATTAAGTACTTCTTTTATTTTTTTGGTCTTTGCGAAATTTTTCAACACAAAAATTTCTTTGTGAGATTTAAGTTGCCATCCTCGAACAGAGCAAAGGAATGAATATTTTGTCCAAAAAAAAAAGAAATAAAAAAATAACAACAATAAATAAAGGAAATCAGTAGTAACTCATCAACACAAGCATTCGTCCGAAAATAAAACACAAAAGAACACAACGTCATATGCGAATTTTAAATGAGCTATAACTATAGTAAACTTTGTATTATCTCGCAAAAATGATGTGAATGCAGAAGTGTATGTAGGGTATACATATTTATGTTTTTGTGTACGTTTCCATACGAGAACAAGATATAAAACACAAGGAAAATTATGTATATCGCCAGACGAACGTGCACATATTTATGTAAACACATATGTATGAATACAGAGTGTAAAAATTGTAAATATTTTATTCCTAGGAAAAACGATCCTTAAGCTACCCAGATGAAAAAAGAAATAGGTACAAATAATAAAGGATAAATCATTTATTGAGATTTAATAAGCGAATAATGATACATATTGTTCTTATTGAAAACAAATATTACAACATATGTAATTAATTTCAAACATTTCTTTGCTGTAAACTCATCTTTGCTTTTTCTAAATTTGGAAAAACAACAAAGTATTCTTGTTAATGGATTTTAAATACATACATACATATGTATATTATTTATTTCGCGGCACAGTGGTATATAATAAAAAATTGAAAAAGGGCACAAAAAATCTAAATTCTAAACGTTTAGTCCAATTTTACATACTTAAAGACGATTTGCTATAGAGTGTTTTGAATTTTTGGGGGCGTGGTCCAAAGTAGATCATATTGGTTAAGTAAAATTTTTAAAACTATCATAATTCTTCGTTTGTGGTCCGATTCAAAAAAAATTGTTCTATAAATGAAATCAGCTCGTTTTTTTAAAATTACTTATTTCTGACCAAAAGAAAAAACATCTATTTTTTTGCAAAAAATAAAAATCAAGAAACAATAATTATATAAAAATATATATACCAAATGAAATAAAAATCAATGATTTAAAAAACATAAATTTTATAAAAATCTAGTTCAAAACAATAAAAATTGAATATTTGAAATTGTTCTCCGATATTTTTCTGTGCTTGATTTTTTTCTTTAAAAATTTAAAGATAATAACTACCTTGTCCTACTGAAGAAAGAGTATCCAAAAATGCTTAATATTTATGCTTAATAATAGTATTTGCAAAGATACAAAATTTAATTGGCGACCTCTGGCCATGAACCCGGAGATCCTTAAAGTCCAAATTCAAAACTTAAACTGGTCAATACTTCTTCTTTTCATTAAAAATCAGACTATACGTGTTTCAGATTTATATCCTTAATTTGTTATATATTTTTACTGTGCGCTGTGCTGTGTTTCCTTTTTATACTTGTTTTAGTAGAAAAAAAAATTGTTTTTATTTTGTTTAAATTCGTTTCGCTTATCAGCAGGAGCTTTTATTACTTTTGTGTTAATTTTCCATTTTTTTAGGTTTTAAGTTGCTCTTTTTTTGAGTTTAATGTATTTTATATTCGTATGTTTTTTCTGTTTTAATTTATCTCCCTTTGGGTTAAATATTTTTCATGTGCCTTTGTTAAATTGTTGGCCCTTTTCCACTGCCTTTCCTCATTTTATTTGCATGAACGAGTGTATGTACACATGTACTTCCATCCGTCTTTATTTTTGTCTATCTGCTGGCCTCTTGTCGACAAATAAACCCTTTTTCACTGATTTAACAATAATTATTATTGGATTGTTTCATGAAAATGTTTAACAAAAAAATTACATACAACCAAAAAAAAAACATTTAAACATAAAAGGAAAATGGAGAAATTAGCTGCGAGACGAAGATCTGAAGCACATAAAAAAGCCCTAGGAAAATCAATGAAGAAAGGGCAATCAGGCATTAGGCATACTTCTCATGGTATTGGTAGTGGCAATGGTAGCGAAAATGGCGACATTGTTGACGAGGATGAGAGAGAGGAAATTAACGCAGATGATGCAGCAAAAGACAGTGTTTCTATGGACTCCACAGATGAAGATTTAGGTAAGTGTGAAAATATTTCAACAACAAGAACGGAAATCTAATTACCTTTAATAAAGACAAACTGATTGTTTATTTTTGTGTTCTTTTCGCAAATGTGCCAATAAAAAGGGTACAAAAAGAATAAACAGCAGACAGAATACAAACAGAAAAAACATAAACCAAAAGTACCTATAAAATCGTAAAATTAGATTGTGTCAAACTGAAACAAAAAAAGAAGACAGAAAAAGAACGGAAACATGGAAAACTTAGAACAAACTAAAACCATAATTGATATTAAATGTTGCTTTCTTTTTCTTATTTCGTTTTATGGACCCTTCTTAAATGTAATCAGATAAACGGCCGGAAGTAACACTCACCATTGGGGAACGATGGGAAAAGCTTCTTAGTGAAACTCATGAAAAGGTAAAACGTCATCACAAAGAAGCTGAAAATGTAATAGAAAAACGCCCACCACATCAGGAAGCTTTTTTTAATCAACTGAAAGATTTCGAACAGGAAATAGAATGGACCACGAATCATATTGTTTGGGCATTTAATTTTCCAACATCATATGCAGCTCCTGGACAAGAACATATCGAGTTTGAGGAGTCCAAAGTGCGAATTCCAATCGACGTAAAGAAAATTAATTCGATACCTACGTACTCACCAGAGCAATTAGAAGATGTGGTCGATGGCTGGATAAGATATATGAAGAAAACAATTAAAACTCTAGATGAGAAGGTAGGAAATCAATGATTATACTAATTTTTTTAAATCTAATATAATCATTAATAATCAATAATCATAATATAATCAATAGCCTTTAGATGAATTTACACCCATGGCGGAATATCGTTTATGGCATTTTCGCGAAATTGAACTCAACACATTGCTGGAACAGTTAAAGTCCAGTTTTGTAGTTGCAGTCTTAGGTGAGCAACATATATCTTATCGAACACTTCTGTTCATAAATGGGAAATTATCTTTTTAATTTAGATTTTATTGTTCCATAAATTATTCTTTTAATAGTACCATACATGGGAGTAATTAATTATATCGACTAATTAATTGACGATTTCATTAGCATTAAATTGAAAAAAAAAATATAATATTGTCTAATTGTAATGCGTTTTAATGGAACGATTTCACTAGTAATTATTTAAAAGAAATTTTCATTATTCAATGGTATAGAAACAAATAATTGTTAATGCCCTAAAAATTATTTCGAGACATTTCAGATTCGAAATTTGAAAATGGGAGGAACTGAAAACAAAACAAACTAAAATAATATTATTGTAAAACCCCATGATTTTGAGTTTATTATAACAGATTTTAAAAATGTTCGAACATAAGTTCGAATTTCGAAGTTAATTTTGAATATCCGAACATTATATTGGATTGTCATTAGGTGAAATCATGCATACCAAATTTCAGCCCATTCGGACTACAAGAACTAGTGTCAACTCTTTTAAAAATTTTGGAACACGAGTTCGAATTTTCGAAACTTATTTTTTAGTTTTTATGAACCAGAGAATATTTTAAAAATAAAAATAACTTCGAATTTTCGAACTTAATTTCAGCCAATTTGGGCTACGGGAACTGGTTTTATCTCGAATCTTCGAAAAATTTTCCTTAATATATGAAATATAAAGAAATTTTCGACAATTATTATTTCTAATTAATTTTTTTTTTTTTTTTTGAAAATTCATTATCAAATTCATTACCATTATCATAAAAGTTATAATGAAAAATATATATAAAATTTTTTCTATAAACGGTAATGAAATTTTAATACTTAATAAAAAATTCCCATGTATGAATAAATAGTACGAACATTACCGCCAAAGTAGCTGCTTAAAGTTAAAAAAATCCTGATAAATATGTTTTAAGCTAAAACTCAAACATTTAAGCGAGGATATTTTCCACGACGTAGGACCAAAAATACAAATTAAAATTAACCAAATATTTTAAATGCTCCTGAATAAATTGACTTTTTTTTTAACACAGGTATACATTTTATTTATAAATTGTTTAACATGGTTACTCGTTCAATTAATTTATAATCATAAACAAAAAATACTTATGTTTGATAGATTAGAAATTATGAGTTTTTAGAGAAATTTTAGCTTAAAGTGCTTATTACTACAACATGCAACCACTCTTGACTATAAATTTGTTGGACTTATTATTTAAAATTTTGGGAACAAAAATTCATTTAAGAGATTAAACCAATGTAATTAAATCTATAATAAAAAGTTAATTTACTATATATGTATGTACCATACATGGGAGTAGTTAATTATATCGACTAATTAATTGACGATTTCATTAGCATTAAATTGAAAAAAATTATAATTATTTTTTTTCATTAGCATTATTTTGTCTAATGGTAATGGTTTTTAATGAAACGATTTCATTAGTAATTATTTAAAAATAAATTTTCATTACCATTATTCAATGGATTTTAAAACTTTTCGAACATTAGTACGAATTTCGAAATTAATTTCGAATATCCGAACATTATAATGTATTGTCATTAGGTGAAATCATGTATGCCAAATTTCAGCACATTCGGACTAGAAGAACTAGTTTTAACAGCTTTAAAAATTTTTCGAACACGAGTTCGAATTTTCGAAATTTTTTTTTTTTAGGTTTTATGACACAGAGATTAATTTAAAAACATAAAAAAATTTTCGAAAATAACTTCGAATTTTCGAACTTAATTTCGAATATTCGAACATATTATTGTATTGTCAGCAGATGTACTTATGACTGCAAAATTTCAGCCAATTTGGGCTACGGGAACTGGTTTTAAAAGCTTTCAAACCTCGAATCTTCGAAAAATTTTCTTAATATATTTTTCGACAATTATAAATACTAATTAAATTCGTTTTTGAAAATTCATTACCATTATCAAAAAAAGTTATAATGAAAAAAATATAATTTTCATTAAATGGTACTTAAAATATTTTTCATTACAATTTTTTCTATAAATGGTAATGAAATTTTAATGCTTAATGAAAAATTCCCATGTATGGTATGTACATATGTATGTATATGTATTTAAACAATTTTTTTAAAGATACACTAACATCAAATCAATCACAAATTCTACAACGTTGGTCGGAAATTCTTACCAAAATTAATGACAAATTCCGTTTGGCAAAAGAAAATGCTGACTATGTTGGTACCATCACGGACTATCTAGAGGTATATTATGGAAAACATTCAAAACACACATACCTCCTTTGCATAACATTATTATCCTCTTACAGAAAATACGCTCCTATGAAAGCTTTAAAATGACAACCCTCCTCATCCCGAATGTTATGGTGGGTTTACGTCACATATGGACCATGTCAAGTTATTATTGCCTTGACGATAAAATGCAGATTTTGCTATGCCAAATTTCCAATGTCTTTACAGAGAAGGTCAAAAATATTGTATGTTTTGAAAAAATATTTCGGTAAGTACTTTTCTACTGGAGAACAAACATGACCAAAAATTAAAAAAAAGAAAAACATTGAAGAAAGTAATAAAGATAGATAACAAAAATCCATCAACATTCATATGTATATGTGTCCGTGTATACATTATATTGCATCAAAATAATAAACTTTCAAAATGAACCTTGTATGAAAAATATGGTTGAAAAAGCTCTGTATTTTTTCAATTTTATATGCAAACATTCTCAAAAAACAATTCAAAATTATTATAATATAAAAATAATCAATATAATATAAAAATAATCAATAATCAGAAAAGTTTCTTAAATTATGTAAGTCCCGTAAAATTTATAGGCAAGACAATTATTTAGTTATTAAAAAATATATACATATATATCAAATATCTGCAGGGAATTTAGTTATCCATACAAACATGAACCATTATAATGTATGTAGTATGTACATTAGATTGGCTCAAAATTTCGATTAAGTCTTTGGTTCATTAGTGTCTGAAACGAACTGGTGTAAAATTTTAGCTTAATCGGATAATGGCAACCCTTGCGTAAAATCGATTGATTCATGTAAAATTCCGTAAAAAAAAAATAATTTTCAACGCCATAAATAATTTAAATATCTTGCATTTTTTGCAATGTTTGCATGTTCATATGTATGTAAAGGTGATGTGAACAAAAATATAAAAAAAAATATTTTTGCACATATTTGCTGAAAGAACATCTGCCATATTCATAAATGCTTTATAAAGTTTTTGGTGGTTTATTGTTAGAATTTGGCATGAAAAATGTGCGTAATAATTATAAAAAAAAATATTGATATCTTCAGGAATACGGGGGAGTGCATATAAGTTTGTTATTTGAAACTCGAATTTTCTCTAGAAGATAAGTTAATTGATAACAGTTCTATTATTTACCCAATTTTAGACTTTTAAATTGATCCCTGTTATCAAATTTTACACAAGAACACTAATAAATGAAATAAGATCAATCCAAACAAAATCGATATTTTTTGGGCATCTCTAATGTACATATGTATATAAATGTGCGGAGGATTTGACAAGAACCTATTGATTGCCTACCACATACTTTGTGAAACTCACAAACATGCTTACATACGTAAAAAGTACTTCAGCTGAGGGTTCTTGAAAAATTTAACTCAAGTTAACAATTTTTTATCTTTAAAGCTTTTAAAATTCAAACCATAGAAAGTTAAAAAAGACTACTATATAAGTCCTCTATGAGTACTGCACAAATCAACCCCACTTGCACAAACAAAGACATACTAACTGCGTAGATATACCCTGCAGTTTTAAAGTTTATTTTGACATCTCTTTATCAAATATTCGTGAAAACATGAGTTTCAGTTTTAGATAAAAGGAGAAGTGTATGGAGGAGAATGTATAATACAACATATTCAAAGAATTACACCTAGCCCTTCATCGGTCCTGTTATACACTCCCTTTAATGTCTTACAAAATCTTTAATTCCTTTTTTTATTACATTTTTTAATTCAAAATTATTTTATCACTATATGTATATGTATCTATGTATATACATTTAATATTAGTGTTTTAATTCAAATTATTGCAACCCTTTGTTACTGACTGTTATTTTTTCTACACTACCCAAAACACGTGTAAAGAATACTCCTCAAAGGACTGGTCCAAAACTAATCCAAATATATGGAAAAAACATATTCCATTTAACATTGTGATGTCCACGTAATCCATCAATGCATTACAATGGTGTAATCCCGAAATTAGTCCCTTGCTGAAATTATGGAAGTACATGATTCGCAACATGGTCCTATGTAATTTTTTTTTTTTTCAAAAATAACAAACATGATCCATGCCTACATTACATAGGACTACTCAACGGATCATGTACTCCTATAATGTTTACAGCTGAGTAGTTTTTGGATTACCTAAACGGATTATGTACTCCAATAATTTTTGCAGGGTACCACTGAATTGAGTTATAGTAATAAAAAACATTATCACTAAAAAAATATTAGTGCTAAAAATATAAGCTTCACGACCACTAAGCTGCTGAAAATTAGTGAAGAATTATTTTCTAAAATAATATTTAGCGCTAGTGAAATGTTGATTTAACTAAAAATTTAGTGCACTACCCCTATCTCTGCTATTAGCTTACTTTTTCAAAAATATTTTCTATTAAAGATAATCGTTGAAATGAAAAACTCATTACATTACATCATATGATCTCTCACATTTATGCATTTTTTACACAGATATTCCTCAAAGTTTACGTATGAAACAGCTACAAATTGTGCTAATTTACTAAAATGTTGGAAAACCGCCTACTTATTAAGCCGCAAGCATATCGAAGAATCTGGGGCAGGGTCTCGATGGGAATTTGACCGCAATGCACTTTTTAATGAAGTTGATCATATATGTCGCATAAGTCGAGATATTGCTTCTATTGGACGAGTCTTCATACAATATGAAAATCTTTTTGGAAAACGCCTTAAAGGATTGATAACACACCCCTCGCTCATAGACGATCTCATGCGTAAAGTGTATCGTCTATTAGACGATATGTTAAATAGTGTTGATTATGATATTTTTCGACCTGGTAATTGGGAAAATTGGGAACACACTCTGAGTACATTCAATAAACGCCTAGACTCAGTTGAATCTGAGGCCAAACTGGTCATCGAAAGAAGCATAACCATGTTAAGATCATCCGAATTAGGTTTGTCATTAATTCGAGACGTTAAACATTTAGATACACGTCAAGCGCTTACTGAATTTATTTCAACAAAACACGAAAACTTACTTCGATTCTTTGTAACGGAAATTAATGCGGTGGAATATGAATACATGGTAAGTTGTATAAAATACTTCATTAAAATTACTTTAATTTCTTTGGATAGAGAGATATGATCAGTTGAAAGAAAATTATAATAATTATTAATAAATATAAATAAAACATGGTAAGAAATTAAGATATTTTATTATAGAGAGATATGATCAGTTGAAAGAAAATTATAATAATTATTAAATAAATATCAGCAATATAGAATTTGAAAACATGGTAAGAAAGTAAGATATTTTATTGATTAATAATATAATATGAAATCAATTGAGAAATATTATGCAACCCTGATGTGGTGTTTTTTATTAATTGGTTTTTCTTATGTTGGTTCCATTTTCTTCCTTAGAATAATAAAAAAGCTCCACCGATTGGTAAACATCAGCCAGCAAAAATCGGAGCCATACAATGGACGCGTCTATTAAGCGCCAAATTAAAAATATCTGTACTTGCTTTTAAACGTGTAAGTGATCTGTATTTTATGTATAATGTTTTAGTTGAGTGAATTCTCTTTTTACTTTTTTTTTTAATTTTCAAGTACACCATCGCCAAAACAATAGCCCAGGAAAATGAGGGTTGTGCTGCGGAATTTTAGATAGCTAAATGAAAATTGACACATAGCTTCTCCTGAGCATAATTAGTAAGGGATTAAAAGTCACCGAAAATATCGTGTACGATAAGCGAGATATTGGAGGTCAAATGTTACAAAAATTTGTTTTTAGCGAATATCTCGCTTATTATGCATCGTACGCATTTTGATGTTATTATAATTTCTATAGAGAATTGAATTTTCAAGTCTTAATAATTTTTAACTCCAATACAGATAATTTCGCATTTTTTCTTTCTAATATTAGCTAAAAATACATAATTAATGTCTGTTATATCCCTTACCATAGCATCATCTTCTTGCCCATAGTGCAATATCCGTCTCTCCGAAATTTCCAATGGGGTCACATGTCACAATTATGAATATAATATGAATGAATATAATGAAACAAATTAGTCGACATATGCCCGTATTTTCAACAAATAGATATCTACGAGTGTAATTACCTATTAGATATCATTACCCAATCGGTAAAATTGATTTGGTAATCTCAATACTAATTTTACCTATGTTCGAGTTTCTATCTAACAGAATTTTTTACAAATATATATAGTTAAGATAGAACTAGTCTTATAACTGCCGGTCCTGAGAGACTGCGTGAGAGAGAAAGAGAAAGAATATCATTCATCTCTCTCGCGGTAAGGAGTTTCTCGTACTCGGAAACGTGTTTTGTTTTGTTATTCTTCTCATTCGTACAACAACAAATCAATGCAATTAAAACGTAGTTTCAGAAACAAAAGTTTCTATGTGTGGACATTAAGGAAACTTCAAAAGAGAATTAAGAAAAGTTTCAACAAAAGTTTCCTAGTGTGGACTAGGTCTAAGCATACGCATCAAGCATGTCCTGTTAATTTAAAGTGAATTTCTGAGTATGGACTTTAAGAATCAACCCTTTTATTTGCAACCGCGATTTATAATAAAATTCAGTATAAATCTAATAAATGAGGATTTATGCAGAATTTTATTATCATATATCAATATTCTAGATACCACTTGTATATGAGCTATGTGAAATCATAGACAGATATTTCTCTTTTTAAATACCAATGAAAACCTATTAATATCTCCTCCCTTGTGCGCTCTTTCAAATGACAGACGGACGGAAATGAGTAGATCGCTTTAGAATATTCTTTTGTGGGTGTACGACCAATATTTCTATGTGTTACAAATAAACTCTATAGATTCCATTTCATAGTCCCACAGAGTATATCTCCCAAAATGCACTCTTTTACTTTAAATATGTGGATTGTGACCACCAATGTTTTTCTAATTCTGATCATAAATATGACCTGTGATACTATCTAAAATTATGGATAGACGGACATTGCACTATGGGTCATAGAGCCAGTTTGAGATAAAACGTGAAATAATGTACAACCATATATTAACTGCTTATGACTAATTTGTTATTAGTACAATCTATATTAAGATTTGAAAATATTAGTGCAATGGAAAATAATTCACTATAGCTCGAAAACAACTAATAATACGGAAAAATATTCTTCAACCAAAATGTAGGAAATTGAATTCTTTATAGAAATTATAATTACATTAAGATGCGTCGACGCATGTTTAAACTAATTTTTGTAACCTTTGACCTCCAATATCTCGCTTAGCGCGCAAAATATTTTCTATGACTTTTAATTCCTTACTAATTATGCTAAGGGGAAGCTATGTGCCAATTTTCATTTAGCTATCTGAAATTCCCCAGATTGCTTATTTATTTGCCTACTTTTCCTGGGGTACAAGTGATTTGTTAAACTGGCTCTAACACCTAGAAAAACATTCGAACATTTTATACAAATACTTAATTTTTTTAAAACACATAACGACGAACGTAACTGATCCATTCTACATTTTTATAATCAATTTTTTATGTGTTTAAACCAAATTTAAAATTCAAAATACCTCTTTTTGATTATGGGTATACAAATTTATGTATATGTATTTATATATGTATGTGTATACAGTAAAGTTTCGTGTTACTGTATTTTTCTAAATACGTGAAACTTAGAAAAAAAAAAAATTGCAAAGAAATCAGTACATATGATACGTTCATTGATTAAGAAATGAAAAGGTTCTGTAGTTCGAAAATAGCTTTTCAAGGTAATATTATTTTGAATATTTGCTACGGTGATCGATTGTTCGAAATTTTCCAAAAATGTTAAAAGATTATCGCTTGTATTTATAAAAAATTCTTATTTTGCTTTTAATGCAAACAATAGTTAAAGCACACTTTAGCCTTAAAAACCATTAATAAAAAATGATATTCATAAACAAATAATAAAGCAAATTAACTATTGTGCTCTTTTATGTTTAACTTGGCAGCACTGTACAGTTTGACTGCCATTTTATGTGTTAGTGTTGCGTATATCAATATTTGCAAAACTGTATTAAAAATTATAAGGAAAATAATAAAAATAACAAAATGTGCAAGAGTGATGTTTATTTTGTCGCAAAATATCCGTTATGCGGATATATATATATATATATATATATATATATATATATATATATATATATATATATCTATAAAGCTATATAAGCCATATATATATATTTATATATATATATATATATATATATATATATATATATATATATATATATATATATATATATATATATGGCTTTAATAAATGTTTATTTAGTTCAGATGTATAAATAACATATAATTTCTAATTATTATTAAAAGTATCCGTATAACGGATATTTTGCGACAAAATAAACATTACTATTGCACATTTTCTTATTTTTACAATTTATAATTTTTAATACAGTTTTGCAAATATTGATACATTTTTTTGATAATTGACTAATTTTAACGAAGTTAAATATATTTTGCATTAGTATAACACTAATCAATATAATTTACATGATTTATTACTTTATGGCATTATATTTAACTAACAAGCTTTGAAAAAGGCAAATCAAATGATTTTGTCCATCATTTGGTTGACAGACGGGCATTTCCAAATTGTCTAAAAATTGTGCTGACCAATTAGAATATTGTTAAATATTCGTGTATTAATATATTAATGCCTAGATTTGTGTTTTTTTTTTTTTTTCAAAATATAATCGTTTAAAATTTTTCTTTGATTTTATTTACAAATTTGTAAACGTTAAAATTGGAATTTTTAGATTTTATTTTAAAAGAAACCATAATTATTTTATTTATCAACCTAAAATTACCGAAAAAAGCTTTATCTGAAAAAAAATTTAAATCTACTTATTGTTGGCTTAAAGAAGGTTCGAGCCTACAATAAAATTCTTATATTTGTCAATGGTTTATTGAAGACGTTGTAAGCTATTTGACGTTAATGAATACGATTTTCCTGAATTTTTCCTAAAATTGTTTAATAAACCTAAAATAAGTTTTTATAAATACAGCCGTATAACTTTAGATGTGTACACAATTAGGGAAAAAGTATGACACTTCTGTTAAACTGACCTTACATATATACATATATGTATATTTTAACAATTTGTTTTTAAACAAGGGTAAATATGGGCCTATTCTTATAATTGTTTTTCAAGGATTTCTGTTTACATTAACGTTATTTAAGCAGAATTTCATCGTGGTTCTGGTGTTTATATGTGAATTACTGACTTTCAAATTATTTTGTGAAGGGGATTTTGTATGGGGTATAGGGTCAAATAAGATCCGGTCATTACGAAAATCGGAAGTATCATTTAGGCTAACATAGAATTAAGTTATGCCGATTTGTGTAGTGTTACAAGAACATTTATGAGCTCAAAGGCCATTTTTGGGGGGTGCGGTTGTATGAGGGCTAGGTGAAATAATAAACCAATTTTAACCATTTTCAAGAGGCTTCGTCGTTGAAAAGAAACTTTTGTGCCAAATTTTATTTCATATACTATATATATTTTTTTTTGAAAATTGCTATTAAAAGGTTTATATGGACAGACAGATGCTAAATCGATCAGTATACTTTAAGGTAAGTATAAGACCAATATTATTGTCCGTTACATGGACAGACAGGTGCTAAATCGATTAGTATACTTTAAGGTAAGTATAAGACCAATATTATTGTCCGTTACAATCCAATATACCGTGCCCACTAAAGTTGTGTTAGGTATAAAAACATGCACGTAAATTTACAATTCCAAATCAATTTCCCTAAAAAGTTTTCTAAAATTTCTTTCTAAAAAAGTACGCCGGACGGCACACTCTCTAATATATTCCGTATTTTTTGATTTTTTTCCATAAACAACAAACGAACAAATGTTTGTTTGTTCGACCGTATTCTACCCTTTCTCTAAATTTTATGAATGCATTTAGTATAGTACAATAAAACACGATTTTTTCTATATATGTATATATACAGAATTTTTTATTCAGATTACACCCATGCAGTCGGTGTCGGTGGTTTTTGATGATGATATTTGCTGTATTGTTAGTGTTTGTTATTTGTTTTTAAAGATTGAGTTGGATATTCATTCATTCATTGCGAATATTGCTGACGTTGCTACTTCAACAGTTGTAATTGTAATAGTATTGTTTTGTTTCTGGTTTCCTTCTTTTTTTTTGGAGAATTGTATCTTATTGTTACATTTTATACATTGAAGTCATGTATGGACGAACATATTCATATATAAAAACTTACAATTTACGCATACAAACAAACACACAATTTAGCGTTTTCAACAAACATTGCTACAAACAGGAATCGCTTTTTAATTGAAATTGCAATTTTGTTATTTTTTCGCTTATTTTATATGTTTTTTTTTTACAACAGAAACAAAAACTAAAAGAACGAAATAAAATTATTTTTCTGTTACAATGAAACGCGCTAGATGTAGAATGGCAGTCTTATTGTCAGAAATTGGAATGTCTGACAGACTTTCTGACTCACTGATATAAAAATGATTCGACAGCCGGGTTTTCATCGACAAGTCACTTCCACATTGTAATAAAAATTTTGTTTTAAACAAATTTTGCTAAAGAATTATTTCAGTGTATTTGAAATTTTATTTATTATTTTTTTTTTCATTTTTGTTTTAACAATTTGTATATTTCCACTCTGATTCTTTGTTGAGAAAAATTCGCTACATATATAAGAAATTTAAAAACAGAAAATATAATTTATCTTTTGTTCTTGTTTTTTTTTTTTTTTTTTTTGCTAGATGATGAATTAATTTATTGTTTTCCATTTGTATGTTTTATTTTATGATTGCGATGCTTTACTATATATTTTAGATGGAAAACGAACCAAATCTTAAGAATAGTTATCTCAAGCGTAGTGCGTTTAAATCCTACTTTGAATTGGTCAATAAAATGTATACTTATGAAAATAGTCTATTCGAAAGATACTGTTCACAAGCAACGTACATGGTCAATGTGGTTATGAGAAAAAACATCTTAACTATACAAATCTGCAACAAGGATACACGTAAGTTTCACTACTTTTGCCATTCCCATTGCACTTGGTAATACAATTAGTCTTTTTAGTGTCTTATATATCAAATGCTCTGGAAACGATTAAATTGAAAAGGATTAAATCTGTGGATGCCAACGCAAACGCCGCAACAAATGAACAATTTGCTCATGCGGCTCCTACCGGTTTCATACGAAAAATATCCAAGTTCACCGTCATTGCAACAATGATTCAATGGTTTGTAGGCCGCAAAACATCTGCTGATGCACACATTCTGAAGGCAATACAATTTCTAAAACTGATGAAATCAGGGAAAGTTAGGCCCAATGAAAAGGATAAATTTTGTATTAAACAATGTGAATGTATGTATGAAACTTCCAATATAAAACTATTCACTAGACATTACATTTGCTTTAAAAAAAATATTCCTTATAATTTACACTGTGCCTCAAATTTTGGGTCATCGAATCCTTCCCGAATGAAAACAAATGAAAAGGAAAGTAGGAAAACAAAAGATTAATTTTGTAGGCATTTAAATTTTTGTAGGGTATTTTCAAACAAGTAAGAGTTCTATATTCAGCTGTGCCGAATCTTATATACCCTTCACCATGATGTTTTAACACAAACAATCTGTACGAATTTTATTACAAAATATCAAAAATAGCAATTGTAAAACGAAAAAGTACCAGAAGTACCGGCGGTTTATATAAAAATTTAAACTTCGACACCATATGTCGGATAAATTTAAAACTTTAAAGAACATTTCTCACGATCCCTGAAACATATATATTAGACCGACTCACAAAAAATGGTGCTTGAGTTACCCCCCTCAAAACATTCGCTGTTATGTAATATTTTGGATTTAGTGTTGTCCGTTCGTGAGCTGGACAGTTTTCAAGAAAATATTCTATGGGGGACACGATTTTTCATGTTCAATTCAATATTTTACCCAGCTTCAAAAAATCTTTGTTTCGTTTTATGATGGTTCCCAAAATATTTCAAGTCTATCGATGGACGTTCGTGAGCTGGACCGGTTACAAAAAAGTCTCTTTTTAGTAATTTTTTTAAATTCTTCATTTTTTTTAAACAAAGTGGTATCATAAGTGGTATCATTTGAAAGGTTTTTTGAAGCATACATTTTATTTATATTAATGAAAAACATAAGAATTCACATCATTGGAAGCGGCTTTAAAACCCCTTTCAAACTATACCCCATATTGGATATATTGTTCCAAAACAAAACTAAAATTAAAAAAAAAAAAACAGTTCAATAATACATATTTTTAATTTGGTCCAGCTCACGAACGACTTAAAAGATTTTGGGAATCATCATAAAACAAAGCAAGGTAAATTGTGAAAGGGGTAACAAAAACACGTTTTTGCTTTCCATACAGACTGAGTCGATCTAATACACATATTTGAAATTTTTTCATATCAGGTACCATAGTTGCTGAATTTATCGATTACGAACAAAAATTATCCTTTTATTTGCATATATAGATTATAGTTTTAAAATAACGATAAATATTAGAGTATTCAATTATTATGTTTTTTATTCTGTTTATTCGACAAATAATTATTGGCTTAAATCTAGTTTATGCAAGTTTGAGGCATAGTTTCCAAAATCCTAGGGCTGATAAAACTTTATGATCTGAGGCGGTCCATGGTTTCAGAGTTATGACAAACCGGCTATGATGATATTAATGAAAATATCAGTAAGATCTCATATGAATTCCATATACAAATATTTATGAACCCGAAACTCGTAAAATACCTGTCGCCGCCAAATTTATTTATCTTATATTATTGTTCTAAATTAATTTCTACCATTGTTTTTTGTATTATAGTACAGTGCAATCCTCAGTTTTTTCTAATCTTATCTTTTGATCAAAAATAGACTTATTTGGTGCTTTAAAAAAAGGATCTAGTAGTTATATATACTACAAAAATAATTCAAATTATATTTATATGGACAAAATCATCTCATTAATGATTGCATTATTCATTATTATTTATTATTATTTATTTTCAAAAAAAATCAATGAAAATATCTCGAGTTGTTCTTGAGTATCTCTTTTTAGTGGGTTTCAATACTTATACATACATAATGATGATGATTTTTTATTTTTATAAGATATTTTTTATATTGTTACTCAAAATGAAATAAGTAACGTTTTTGTTTTATGACTACGGAAGGGAATAGAGAAAAAATCGTACTGTGATTGAGGAAACATTTAATGGAATTTATTGGTTTCATTGAAGCGAATCCACTAAAAGAACCAACGGCCAAGAAACGAACGAACGAATTAATAGAAGGCCAGCCAAAGATGAAAGACTCAAATGTAAATAATTTTCCATGGTATAGAAAACAAAATAAAGAAATCTATAAAAATTTGATAAATAAACCAACCTAAAATGTATTATAATATAATAATGCTTATTATTACCCTCAACCTACTAAGTTCACAAGATAAAATTACGAAAACGAATCATTGAGTTATTCTTCAAGTAGGTGCTATTCCTTGCATGGCATCTTTTTCCTTTTTGTTGGGACTTACTTAAGTTTACGGCCTAAAGCTTAATAATTTTTTGTTTGTTTTTGTTTCTGTCTCCTTTCGTATTCATTTTCCTCGATATTTAAGGGAAAAGAAACTCAAAGAGTCGCACTCACGTAAAATAAATTTATACACGAAAATACCCTCACTCCTGCTAAATAGGAAAACAATTTCATTGAAATTGCAAAGAGCCTTAAAAAGGGCAATAAAATTAATGATAAGGATTTTATTTAAACCAAATAATATTTAACGTACAAAAACAATCTAATCATCATAACAACAGCAACAAAAACATCCATAATAATAATCATCATCTGTAGCGTCATCAACATAATAACAATCACCATCATCATTACTGAAATAACAAAATCTATTCTTTTCTAAAACAATTCTCCAGTGTTGGTGAAGGCATCCACTCAAGAAGGTTTGCCGACATGGCGTACTCTGGTGGGCGAACGTATATTAATTGAATTTGAAATGCAATTTACTGTCAACTTAACAAGAGGTATGAAAAGCTATATGGGTGGATACTAGATAGCTAGTATTTATGCTAAACAGCTTTAAAGTGGATTTTAATTGGTTTTCATTTTATTCCTCTTCTTTTTAACAAAATTTAAGATATTTTTGAGGTCATGTTTGAAGGACAGCAATTTGAACATTTTGGATTCCAATTACCTTCAGTATTGCGAACTGCAATCATGAAAAAGGAGATGCTATTTAACGACTTTGAAGCCGTTTCGACAGTCATTAACAACTACAATGCCTTGCTAAGTAAGCTCTCGTTATCCGAGGTACTATATTTTACAAATACATTTATTTTTTTACAACAAGATCGATTTTGATGTTTTCAATTATTCTCAGGTGAACTTTTTACGAGATCATCTCTATGAAACCGAAGTAGCTATACAGGTTGGAGTTGGTCGATACGCATGGCAGTCTTTTAACATTAGGAAATATTGTTCCGGTGTAAACACCCTGATGCGTAAACTTCAATCAATTGTTTCCCAAATCAACTACATACGTGATGATATTCGCAATCGTATTGACCGGATTAAAACATTTAATATATTTTTAATCGATGACATCGATAGTTCTACTGAAGACTCCTTACAATTTGACGAGACTGGATCGCCAGGCACAATTGGTGAGGAGGCTGAGCAGTCGGAAAACGAGTCTAAGGTGGAGATAATACGTATAAAAGAGTCTACGGAATCCGTACTGAGTAGTAAAAGGGAATGCGGGATAGCTATTTATCACTGTCAAGGATATATGGAACGTTTAGAACAGTCTAGGACTGAAAAATGTTCTCATATGAAAAAAATCTATGATTCCTTAGGTCCAGTTCTAATTAAGCTAGAAAGTCTAGTCTTGGGTACTTTTACGGGTCGTTCGGAAAAAATGAGAAATTACTATGTCTTCTGGGAAGAGGAGACATACAAGTGTATTTTGGAGTAAGTTAAATATTTATGACCTCCAAAGACTTTAAATTAAATTAAGTTGTTTCCCAAAAGTTTTACATACAAAAATCTGGAATGTTTCTTGGATCGCTTAACTGGAAAAGAGCCCATGTTTGAAGTCAATGCAGTATTGGTTTTATCGGAAATCATGTTGGAGCCAACTTCAAATGAAATTAAGAACATGATAGTACAGGCTGCTAAAGATTTCCTAGAAAGGTAAATATTTGCATTTCGTCAATGATTTAACAACATTTAAATAATGACGTCCAATAGATTAAAAATGTTTACCCGTTGGATGGATGGCACCTGTTTGCCCTGCTCACCTATAGAACATATCGGAGGCACAAAGTACACATTTACATTTTACGAGGATGTTATAAAGGTATTAAAAACTGTATCTTAAAGAAAACAGCACCAAAAGTATCTATCTCTTTCCCATTCATAGATAAAAAATATTGGTGGGCTTCTAGTCAAAGTACAAGAACTAGCAAATCGAGTAGTCGAAGATGCTAAAAAATGTGTTAAAAAGTAAGTTGTAAACATCCCTCCAATAACAAGCTAATGTAAAATCCTTTTTACATATTTTTCCTCACTTTTTTGCTGGGCTACTAAACACTTTTCATATAACATAAAACTTTCAAAAATATTGTTTACAAAACACAAACTGAACACAAAATGTGATTTATTTTCAAAATTGCAACAGTATACACATCGAAAGAATTCTAAGGTACACATTTTTTTTGTTAAAATAAAATACTCTATTTCGATTTTAAGATTATATAATGTTTTATAAATTATGTGGACAAGAAGAACTTATTTGGATATAAAATATTCGATGTAATTTTATATTTGCAAATATAAGAATAAATAATTTAATATGTAAATTCGTAGGATATAGTTATAGGGCACAATTTGACTTTGATCTTAGTTTGCCCGGAAATTTGTGTTTAATTCTTGCTAAAGCTGGAGGTCCACACTACGCGTCTTCGCGGCAAAGCATTTTGTGCTTTTCATACATTCTTTGCATCCTACGCATCAAGTTACATGCTACGCTTCTTAAGCGTAAATTGTTTGCTTTATTTACAAAGAACTTCGCGTTTTTTTTAAGTTTTTATTTATATTTTCCAGGGACCGTAACCGTTATGATTTTTATAATAAAACTCAGAAAATAATAATTATTTTGGATTTTTATTTTTTTTGGTGGAAATAATAATTATTTTCTGATTATTATTTTTTTGGGCAGAAATAAAAATCAAAAAATTATTTTTATTTTTTTTTTTTGCAGTAATAATAATTATTTTTTGATTTTTATATTTTTGACAGAAATAAAAATCATTAAGGTAATATCATTTTTGTTTATTCATTTGTTTGTTAATTCGCTTGATATTTTTCTTTGCTTATTTGTTTATTTGATCTTAGATAGTTTCTTTGTTTGTTTGTTCGTTAGTTTGTTTATTTGTTCGTTCGTCAGTGTCTTTGTTTGTCCGTTTAATTGTTTGTTCGTTAGTCTGTCTGTCTGTTTATTTGTTTGTTCATTATTTTATTTTAATATAAAATAATATAACATATAGATATATTTAGTTATACATTTTATTATTTATAAAATTGTTTTTTTATTTGTTTTTTTTTATCAAGCTAAAATACGAATTACGTATAAAGAAGAAGAGCTATACTTATTTTTTTTTTTTTGTAATTATACATTTTCAATTAGCTAAATAAGACAATGTGTCCTTAAATAAACATGTATTTTATATTTTGTGTACTTATAACAAAAAAATAAACAAACAATTTTATAAATAATAAAATGTATAACTAAATAAATCTGTATTTTATATTATTTCATCTTAAAATAAAATAATGAACAAACAAATAAACAAACAGACAGACTAACGAACAAACAATTAAACAAACAAACAAAGACACTGACGAACGAATAATGATTTTTATTTCTGCCAAAAATATAAAAATCAAAAAATAATTATTATTTCTGCCAAAAAAAAAAAATAAAAATCATTTTTTGATTTTTATTTCTGCCCAAAAAAATAAAAATCAGAAAATAATTATTATTTTTTGCCAAAAAAAATAAAAATTAAAAATTTAAAAAGCATAGCGTTTTATAAAAATATAGCTCAAATCAATAAAAATGGTATCTTTAAAGTTGTTCTCCTATAATTTCTTATATTTGATTTTTTTCTTTAAAAATTCAAAGATAATAATTATTTACGATCCCTGATATTTTCACAATTTAACTCGTTTTAGTTTATTAAAATTGATAAATGCACATTAAAAATAGAATATAAATTGTCAAAATCAGCTGACATGTTCGTGCGCCGCTTATGACGCTTACAAAAGTAGAAAGTAGATCTACTTTAAGCATTCTACGCGTCAAGGCATCCTACGCATTTTTGCTTGTAACTTGTAGCACACAACAACATTGATACTACTTTATTGATAGCCACGTAGAATGCGAAGAAGCGTAGAACGCGTGGTGTGGACCTCCAGCTTAAGAATTGAAAGCAAAAGAGAATTAATGAATTTTCTCTTAGAATGTATAAAAAGTACTTGAAAAGAGAAAACTAAATTTCTCTTTTAAAAAATTGTATTGAAGTTTATTCAAAGAAATTTCTTTTGAAATTAAAATAAAATGGAAAAATACAATCACACATACTATTTTATGAAAATAAATATTTTATAAATTGACCCTAGCTGCCCTATATTTTTTAAATTGACCCTGCAAATTATGACCGTTAAAGTCATTTTTTGAAGGGGGGCCTATATGGAGGGTAGGGTCCATTATGTGATTCAACTTTCCATGAGCCTTGATCGTGTCGAATTAATTCGCTATACAGAAATTTTTAAGCGAGTTATGGAAGTTAAAATAATTTTCTGATGGATTCTTCATATGGATGGTAAAGTCAATCATCGACCGATTCTCATAAAATTTTACAGAAACATTTTAGTTCCTATACGAGCTTTTTTAAGCCAGTTATCTGCGTAATAGCTAGGCAAAATCGTGGATCGATATTGCCCATTTTCAATACCAAACAAACTGCACCAACTAAAAATATTTACAAAATTTTAGTTTTCTAGCTCATCCCGTTGGGACACTATCTTGTTTTCAACAGACGGACGGGCATGTCTAAATCATCTTAGAATATAATAAGGACCCAGAATATATATACTTTTGTGGGTCTCCGACAAATATTTCTATGTGTTGCAAACGGAATGTGGCCTTCGGTAGGTTAGTGGCCTCCGGTAGATTAGTGGTTAGTGTTGAAGTCTGGTAGACCGGAGTTGGTGGGTTCGATTCCCACCTGAAGCATTGCTTAAGGAGCGCACAACAGGCCCGATAGAGGGGTAGGTGTATTTGTTCAGATTTGATGTATTATATACATCCTCCTCTCAAACTAACTAACTAACTACAAACGGAATGACACCCATATTTTTTGATGGTGGTTATAAAAATGTGTAGCATTACAGACCAACACTCTAACAAAGCAAGTTAAGCAAAAGCTTGTAATAAAATTAATTTTTATACCCTTTACCTTCGTGAAAAGGGTATATATAAGTTTGTCATTCCTTATCATCGATATAAAAATTTCAAAAAATATAGGTTTAGTTAAAGAAATATCCGACATTTAATAGCTTCTAAACAGAATCTCCAAGAGCTCTTAGAAATATCTTACAGGAATATGAAAGATAAATTAGCTGTAAGCTATACGAATAGTTTTCTTGTACCTTATAATTCTTTCGAGGTGTGTACATCTTATATTATATAACTGTTTTACACATACATGAAACTCTAAGTGTTGCCGCATGATAAAACCAAACAAACTAACCAGTTCCTAACCAATATAGATACATACATATGCACAACATTGATAGTTTTCTATAATACATATTACCACCATACACGAACGCGTTCCCAGACTCGTTTTCCACAAATGTTTATGTATGACAGTATCTTGACAAATTAAAATTAAAAAAAATTAACTGATATAAAATATCTATAGTAAAACCAAATATAGTACATTTAAGGATTAGGAAAGTCCAGCAACGAAGTGCACATGTAATATTTTCTTTCGTTCATGCAAAAAGTTCTAATTTTTTAAGAAATTTTTAGAGATTGTCTCGGATTTTTTTTTCATATCTCCGTTATATATAGGCTGATTTGGCTGATTTTAAATAGGAAACTTCTCGAATCCATGTCTGATAGAATTATTGAAGATTTAGGGCCCTAATATGTCCGGGGTCTTCTGAAAATTGATTTCAACAGACATACAGACAGACGGATATGGCTTAAGTAATCGACATCGCTATTTATAAAGATCGTGAATATGTATAAACTTTATGGTGTCGGAAAATTTTATTGTGGAAATTACAAACGGAATGAAAAACTTATACATAACCTTCTCAAGAGGTGAAGAGTATAAAAATATAAAATGATAAAAAATAAAGTGTGGTAAAAAGGATCCAGAACATAGAAAAACGAAATCCAAATTTAGAGGAAAAAAAATCAACAAGGATTGAACAAATGTAATCAAAATAAATATTTAATAAATCGAGTATTCTCCAATATTTAATTAAATAGACTACGTATAGCTGTAGTAATGAAAAATCGCTATTTTTGTAGTTAAGAAACATTTTCCTAAAGTAGCAATAAATAAAATTAAAGTTTTTAACTACCAATAATTTGGCAGCAACTGCTACCTAATTGAAGTAGCAATGAGACCAAAATGTTGGTAGCATGGTGAAACTAATAAGGTGAAGTCATTTCAACAGCTGATTGTTTTTTTGTTCATGGAAATTTAGCCCGATGCTGTCAAATTCCATATAAACAAATTCTTTCTCAAAACTGACGCTGTCAAACTCCATATATAAAATTTTTTATGAATTTGACGCAAAATGAAATGACTTCACCTTATAATCTATTTGCATGAAAAATAAAAATTTTATTGAAATTCGAAAAAATAAACGAAATTACAAATTCAGAAAAAAAAAGGCACAAGTAAGCAGCGGGAAAAAATACTAGGACTTCGATTCGTGAGCCTTCTAAAATACATATTTACATATTATAAAGATGCGATACTCATTTCGCATGAGATATTCCAAGAGGACTTTGCTTCCTCTTCTAAAAGGATTCATTAAAGGTTTGTGTATCAAATTTTGTATGAAAATTCACGTTATAAAACATTTATAAATTGAAATAAATACGTCAATATGGCTATTAATGTAATTTCCTATGAGGACATTCTACAGATCCATCGTCTGAAGATCTTCTAATAAGCCTTAGCGCAACATTTTTTAAAAACTGAACATTAAAAAGCATTATACCATTTAAAAAGCTTTATAAGTATGTATTATAATAAAATAAGCACTCACCTTATTTAACACTTCTTTTTTCCTTGTTTCCTTTCCGCAAACAGCTTCAATTACTCTTTTTTACAAATTTTCAATTTGCTTATACATTTATTTTCACAACATTGTTCGTTATATTTTCTTCTAATTTATAGATTTTTCATTTGCTTGTTATATTTATTTTCTATATTTTTCTCAGCTTTTTAATATGCTCTTTTATTTATTTTAATAACTTTTTTTATTTTCTCATTATTTTAGCTTTTTTCTTTAAAAGATCAACATTTTATTTCCTTCACTACATTTGAAAGCTTATTGCTTATTAAATACTCACTTATTTTCTTATTTCCTTTGCTAGCTTTATAAAAGCTTTTTTCCTCTTCTTTGCTTCTCACAAAGTTTTATTCACTTCTCCCTTTACCAACTGTTGCACTTAACACATTACCCGCACATCCATACTAACATACATATTTATTAACAACGTATAGCCAAACTAAACAATGCCACACTATTTTCACTAATTTATACGTTATTTTTTAACAATATTTTTACACAGAAATATTAACAAACATTCAAATTTTATATTTATGCAAAATAATTAACAATTTATTAACTTTTAACCGGATTTATTACTTAATTAAACGACCACTAATCACCAAACAACCGAACACTTGCGAAGTTTCTAGAAAACTAAAAGAGAAAAATGCAAGTTATACTGTTGCTATTGTTGTTGTTGTTGTTCCTGTCATTTTGTACTAAATTGTATGCGTATATAGATTAGGAGAACAATGTTAAGTAGAAGAGTTTTTAGTGATGGTCAAACTAGGGTTCTAAAAATCGACTTTAAAATAATAGAAAAATCGACTTTTTTGTCGGAAAAAGTCGAAAATCAAAGTCGACTTTTTTGTCCCAATGAAGTCAAAAAGTCCACTATCTTGCAAGAAAAAGTCGAAGAATCGATTATGCAAATAAAAGTCGAAAAAAACTGATAAGTCGAAAATTTTAATTTTTTTCCATATTTCTGCTTCAAGTATAATAAAAAGTTAGTTTTTCGTGTTTTTTAATATAACACCATCCGACACTCAAAATTAGACACAAACCGGATGATATGCGTCTGAAACTATAAATTTAATGGAGAAAAACTGAGTTTTTAGTTTTTCATAATCCTGTGTCCTTTTTAAAGGACTTCAAAGTTTTAAAAAGTAAATTTCAAAAAAATATTTTCATATACTTCTACTGATCAAACAATGTCAAATTTGATGTCAAGCGAAAAAGGAATAATATTTTGTGTTATTTTTATTTTACTCTGTCAGGATCAACAGATATAAAAAATGTCTTTCAAAAATTGTTTAAAATAATTATACTGAAAATCTAAATAGATATGGAAGGATACAAATTTTAAAAGACATTTTTGGCATCTTTTTGACAGGATAAAAAAATAATACCAAATATTTCCCAAATCTTGTTCGCTTACTTAATATTCTTTGATCAGTAAAAGTATTTTAAAATATTTTAATTTTTAAAACTTTGAAGTCCTTTATAGGTGATTTTAAGAAATTTTAAAGGTGAGTCCCACGATTCGGCTCTCAGTGCCCCGTTTCTGTAATTCTCGCATCGAGAAAATCTGTCGAAAAATTCATGATCATCTTGTGTAAAACAGAAAGAAAGAAATTTTCTTATTAAATTTTAAAAATAATCAGAGTCACAGAGTAAAAACTGGAAGACTACTATATTTTAAGTTTTTTTCGCGATTCGAGAAAATTACAGAAACGAGGTACAGGTTTCATATGCCCAAAAAATGGTTAATAAACCCATTTTTTAATTTGAAACATTCGAGTATAACATCTTTTTAAAAGCTTTTATTTAACTTGCTTTGTTAGTTTGTAATGGTACAATTTTTTAACAGAATTTTCGACCAGTTCCCGTAGCCCAATTTAGTGAAAAATTGGTACACATAAAGATACCTGAATCATGCTATTACTTAGATCATTTAACCCTTTCACGCACAAAACTAAACCGCTGGACTTGGATATGACTTCGCCACACACTTTATTTTGCCGTACATTTATTGATAATTTTTGATGAAAAATGGAAAAAGCGTTTTCGAAGGATATCGCAGGATATTATCCTTTTTAGCATGTAGTGACATCGAATTCTAAAAAATAACTTATTTTCTTTGGAAATAACCATTTACCGTAGCTGTGAACTCAAAATTATGCTCAAAATAGAGAAAATTTTAAAAAATCTTGAGACACTGTTGTCCCGTATACGTGAAAGAGTTAAAAAATGTCAATTTAATAAACACTTTCAACGAATAAAAATTTAAATTTCCTGTGCTGCATTTCTCTTTTATTAGTTTATGAAGTAAAAATGTTCTTACAGGGTAATTCCATAGACATTTCGACCACATCAAATTTTCATCCCTTTCGATTTAGTTTCTTTCAATGCCTTATAAATTGGATCCTTAACTCATTCGGTTCATATTTTATGTTCCTCTAAAGTAGGGCATCTCGGGTATTTTGATGACTGAATAACTTTGGAACCAGTAATCCGATTTTAACAAATGATGTTTCGTTCGACAGGTCTTCGGATAAAGGATATTTTGTTTTTCTTAATTTTTTTACGACAAATAGACAAACTTATTGTTATTACTATGTAAAAATTTTAGAATGGGATCCCAATGGGTTTGGAAGTTATAGGAGTTTTTATATAGCTACATTTACAATTTCAATAGGAAATTAGTGCTTTTTATTAATTTTAACACATTTATAGTCTAGTAAATTAAGGTTTTAATACCGAATAAAGTAAAAATTGCCACATACCATAAAATTAATGTTATAAATATGATGGTGAATAATATCTGATATCATGTCTTATATAATTGAAATATTGGAGGTCATAGGTCAAAATAATAAATTTTTTTGCAATATCTCCTTTTGTATACATCCTATGGATTTATGAGTCGTTACAAAATTTGTAGAGAATCAAATTTACGGAATCAGACAATTTTTTCCTATTATCATCAGTTTTGGAGTTATAGTCATTTTTCGTTCATTTAATATATCGTCACCTAAAACCCAAACGGCCCTATCTAACATTTTTAAAATTTTACAGGAGAAGCAAAAAACTATTTAAATTGAAAAGTTTGTTTCTATCAACGCGATTTATTTGTAGTAAATAAACAAATTGTTTAATAGTGAAACCTATCATTTGTTATGATAGTTGACAATGGCGTATATAAAAATGGATAAATTGGACTTTTTACCTTTAATATTTAAATGTTGATAGATAGGGCCTTTTGTTTTCTGTCAATAAAATCGATAATTATGGTCAAAGGAGTCCAATTTTTGGTGTAGACATTTGTTTTGATGCAATACATTAGAATCACCAAAATCGATTTTGAATTTTTGGTTAGTTAGGGCCGTTTGCATTTCAGGTGACGATATGTTTTTCCCAACGCCGTCATAATTCCTCCTTAGCATCTTGCTCTTAATCTATTTACGCACTTTTTATTATTACGCCCTCTCTACAACAAAATAAAATAACAACAAACACTTTACATATTTGTATATAATTTAGTACAAATCATACAATGACAGCAGAAAAAAAACAATAGCAATAGAATCATTTTTTCTTTCAGTTTTCTAGAAATTTCGCAAGTGTTCAGTTGTTTGGTGATTAGTGTTCGTTTAATTAATGAATCCGGTTAAAAGTTAATAAATTGTTAATATTTTTGCATAAATATGAAATTTAAACGTTTGTTAATCGTTGTATGTAAAAATATTGTTAAAAAGTAACTTGTAAATAGTAAAAATAGTGTAGCAAAACTGTTTGGAAAAAGATAAAATGCAGAGCCGTGGTGCTTTAGTTGGGCCATTCGTTGTTAATACGTATGAGTTGGTGTGCGGGTATGAGAGTGTGTTATGTTCATTGGTTAGTTGGTTGGTTGGAAAGTGGAAAAAAGGTTGTTAATGAGAAAAGAAAAGCTTTTATAAGTTTTGTAAAGAAAAATGAAGAAGTAAAATAATTTCATATAAGTAAAAGCTTTCAATTATAGCAAAGGAAATGAGAAGGAAATCAAGTGTAGATCTTTGTAAGAAAAAAAGCTAAGAAAATAAAATAAGTTGTGAAAATAAATAAAAAAGCTTTCAAATAGAGGAAAAAATAAAAATAAATAAAAAGCTAATCAAAAGTTTGTGAAAAAGAGGAAATAAAATTGTTGGCGAAAAGGAAAGAAGTGTTAAATAAGGTGAGTGATTTTTGATATTTTATATGTATGTAATTCAAAACATTTAAAAAGGATTCTGGTTTTTAAATACTATTAATTTTTAATTAATATTAATTTAAGAAAATTTTGTTCAAAATTAAAAAAAATTACAGTCGAATAAATAGCAAAAAATGCACATTTGCACAAATGGCTATCTGTATTATTTTGAAGTGAAAATTTAGTTTAAAATTATCAGTTCAAATAGGCGATCAAATGCATCAGTGTTGTGGAAGTAAAATCCCATACAATTTGTGACAAATTCAATGTAAAGTCGAAAATGCAAAGATTGCACAGTTTGCGAGGCTTTTGAACATTTATATGAAAACCCTTATTATGTTTCCCCATAAAATATTTATTACAATTCATAATAAAATGTTATTGGAAATTTATGAAAATTTGTCAAATAGATAAATTCCAATATTATAGTTTGAAACAAATACCATTATGGAAATCCGAAAATCAGTGTTAATATACATAACTAGACTACAAGAAGCTGTAGAAATAAACAATCACTACTTTTGTAGTTAAAAAATGTTCCAAAGCTAGCAGTAAATCATTTACTATTACTATTGGTAGCAATAGTTACAGTAGTAGATAAAAAATAAAAATTTTAATGGCAGTAGTACAGTCATTGGTATTTAAATGTTTCAATGTAGCTATTGAAAACTTCAAATTGTAGCAGTAAACATTTTCTCGAAGTAAATAAAATTATATTTTCCAACTACCAAAAATTTCGTAGCCACTGTTACCAAAATTAAAAAGTATTGCTATTAAAGGTTTGTGTATCTAATTTTGTATGAAAATTTGCTTTATAAAACTTTTATAAGTTCTAATGAATAATTTCCAATGAGGACAGTTACAAAGCCTTCGGAAGACTATCTGCCGCCCTTTTTAAAGAAGCATTCTATTAACATGTAAAATAGAAACGACCTCGTGCTATATGTTTATTTGTTACTTTGTTTTTAACTGCTATCGTCAACTCATCAAAAGTAGGAATAAAATTATCTAATTGTAGTTTATGTTTAATAACTATTGTTACTTCTTGTTACTACCGCTATATTTTCAGATTTTAAATTCTTTTTGCACTGTCAATGTTGAAATGATCTGTATTTTATATAGCGCTGTATTCTTCACATCATAACTCAAAATCCGGGGTAGACATACGTATAAATGCATAATAAAATGATTACTTAACCACTACAAAATATTTAATATATATTTAATTTTAACATATTTAATGCTCATAAATACTGCATTGTGGTTTGCCCATGTGTAAAGAGGAAGTGCTATCGAGTGAAGGTCCACCAGGAGAGTAGTCAGGGGTCTGTAAAATAGCACACCTCGGGTATGTTACATATATTTTTAAAGCGATCCTATATCTTCGTTTCGACAACACTTCCTCTTTACGCATGTAAAATTTCATTTGAATTATAAAAAATAAAACAAAATTCAAAAACGATACAAGATTTTCTTATCACAAAAATATTGAAAATTCCGTTGAAATAATCTTAAATCTCGGTGAATGGATGTCAGTCATATATGTTTCATTCCATGAGCAAACAAAAAGTATTAATTTGTAAACTAGTGTAACTTTTTAAGATAGAGAAATTGTAAAACAATTATAAAAATGCAAAAAATAATAATTAAGTTTTTTTAATCACAATTGAGTTTATTTTCTATCAGAAACTTCCTCGATGTACATATTTTCTGATGTACATACATATGTAAGCAATCTTTTAATTTTTGTGACAGAATGCATTCAGCATTCTACTACAGGATATTTACATATCTAACCATAAAATTGTAGCTACTAAATAAATATATTTTTTTCGATTTCTGTTATAATTTCTGTTCAATATCATTTTCTTACAGTCACATTTGCATTTTCTTCTTTCTATTTATAGATTTAGAAAGTATTACAATCTGTGGGCATTCGATAAGGAAACAATTTGTGAAAAATATGTGAATCGTGGTGTGCCACTTGTGCAGCTTGACGAAAAATTTACATTTTATGCAAATATCATGGACGAGCTGCAGCATTTGCCAACACATTACGACGTCCAATGTATACGCATAAATTTAAAACCATTGCTGGACACTATTTGCCAACATGCTCAGCAATGGCGTACTAAGTTGGGTGAAAAGTTGGCAGAAAGAACTATTGCCAATATGGATAAAATGCGATTTGAAATCAAAGTAAGTATCTGAATTCAAACAGTACAAAAGTCGTCTTGTAGAACGATACAAAAACTTATAGCTCTATAATGAAAAATTGTTGCAATGCAAAATAGTAAGAATGAAATGGTATGACAAGTTTTACTTATTTTTTATTTAATTTTCTTTTTTCATTGACATAGTACTGCTCGTAAGAATAGAAAGAGAAAGAGCGTAAAAACACTTTTAACTATTTTACAGGAGAGGCAAAAAACTGAATAAAATGAAAACTATTGTTGGTTTAAAAACGACAGTTTCTTACTAGTATTGTATCCCAATATCAGTAACAACGTTTGAATATAACTGTACCGCCAGGCATTGTCTACTATGTTGCTTTTTAGGACTGTGGAAATTACAAATTTGTTGTTACGCCCTTTTTAATTTTGTCGATTTTAAATTTTTTGGTTGTTACGCCTTTTTGCACTTCAGTTGATGATATGTACTTATGTATATTCTTCCGATACGATTTGTTGAAAGAACGAATATTGTGTATAACAGCCGTTATACACAATATTCTTGTTCCGTGTAATATCAAGATTGTATTAAACGTTCTATCTCTAATAATAAATCTTGAGATAATGTTTACAAAACGTTAGTGAAAACAGTTTAACTAATGAAGCACATTTTAAATTAATTGTCTTTAAATATTAATTAAAAGTAACTGGACCCAGTAGTATATTTTTTATTCATTACATTTAGATCACGGAATTTTTATGACTTTTTTGAGAACAATATTTTTTTAATAAAATAAAACAGTGAAAATTATTGAAATGTCTATTGTAATTATGTGATATTGGACAGATGTCCATCACTTCACGCATACAAATGTCGATTTCCCGATCAAAATTTATTATTTGATCTATGTCATTAGATCTTATTATGGTCCAATCCTCACAGAATTTGTAAAAATGATTCATTATTTAGGTACAAGAAACTTTTGAATTTGATGACAAAATTGTAAAAACATAACAGATGTATGGAAAAATTTATAAAAATTAAAATGTTTTATTTCTAAACAGGTTCTTAGTGAAAATCTAAACAAAGCCACAAAGGAACTATATGATTTCAAGTTGGTGATGCAAACTATTGCAACAATTCAATCGACAACACTCACCCACGAAATTACTATACGAGAAATACAGGAGACATATACAGTGCTAAGTGAACATAACATCAATGTAAGTATGAAAAAGTAGAAAGTATTGTCGGATATCGCCAATATGATTCCCTACACCATTCATCATTAATGCATTTTATCATAAAATATAATACAAAACATATCCTAAATATACATGCAATTAAAAGTTATATGAAAATAACTAATTTGATTGATTTAAAAAAATGTTAACAATTTTCTTATTGAAACTAATTCCTTGAATAAATGTGATATACATATGTATGTATGGGTCAATTATGGACCAATCCTAATATGTTAGTTATGTATAGTTTCATTCTAATGCTAATGTAGAAGGGGCTAATTTATTACGAAAATTATTACAGTACACAATATTGAATAAAATTGTACACAATTTGAATATTCAAATAAAAATAGATGATTCCTATGTACATATTTTCACCTGCTGAATTCAAAAATCATTATGAAAGTTTCCAGTTAGCTCTGGTTTCCGAGATATTGCGTTTTTTGTGAAAACGGTATTTACTATATTTATTACTTAATTTTTCATAACTAAAGGACACGTTTACATATAAAAATTTTTTACTGAACATTCTTTCAATGGAATTTAACAAAAATATACACGGATAATGAATTCCCACTATCCCTTAAGTATCAAAAAGTTCACAAATGTTCATTTAAAAAAGTGCAGACTTCAAAGAAAAACACAAGATTTATATTTCTTTTAATTTTGATGTCAAGTTAAATCCTCATTTTATATATTTTTCGTATTGTTGTCATAAAAAGCCATGTTGGAAACATTGGCTTTAAATGTCCCACTCATCTTATAATTTCGAGCTGTATAAACTCTTTACCAAAGTTCTTAGTGAGTTTAAAGTCAAAATATGATAATATATTTACATATGTATGTATACATATGTACATACAACATGTAAATTAGACCAACCCACTTTTTATGAAGAACATAAAACATTGATTTCCAAACTCTATTGGGTATAATGTAGTTATTTTTGAAATTGTAGTATTTTTAAGATAGTATTTATTGAAAGAAAATTAAGAAAATTACAAAAATCAATCCTTTCAACGAATATAAAAAACAGGTCATATTTTTAGAGGGATAACAAAATCACTATATGAGAGTCTGTCTAATGTACATACAAATGTTGTACATAAAAAATAATATTTTTATTTCAAACTACTTGTCGCATGCAAAGTTCAACATAAATTGTATACATAGCATTTGAAGCCATCCTCATGCTTACTGCTACTACATGGACAACAAAACCAAACTAAAAAATATATTAAAATCACAAACACACAGATGAGACTCTTGATTTCCCAGTTTATATATGTATGTACATACATAGATGCATGCATTTTGAAATGTTAGAGCGGCTACTTACAACTGTCCACACCCGGCTTTAAAGGATAAAGAGTTTTTGATTGTGTTTCTGTTCTTCTTATTTTGTGTCTGTTGCAACTATTTGCGTATATGTAGTATGTCAGTGTGTATGTACAAATTTTTAAGTCTGTATACTCAAGTTAAGTTAAAGTTGATAATATTTATTTAAACAATTTTTTTTTTCTAATATCCACTCTTACTTACGAAAAATTAAGATGTGTAATCAGTACTCAGCAGTACTCATATGTACATACATATGTATATTTATATATATAGATTTTAGCGAAAAATCACAATCTTTTAAGAATAATATAAAAAGATATTTTAGCTATTTTTTCAGAAACTTTATTTTCTCTTTTAATAATTTATGGTGCTTTCAGTTTAATTTCGAAGACATGCTCATGGCACATCATTTGGAGAAACGATGGACGCGTTTATATCGTTCATCACTGTACCGTTTGGATAAGTTGCAGCCGATTAAACAGAAATTTGCCGATATGACATCAGTAGAAATATCTGGATTTTGGAAAGAGGTACGTACGTATTTGTAATATTACTTTCTTGATTTTATAATTGTAATATTGTTACCACAAAGTACAAACATACTTACATAAATATTTATGTATAATTGTTGGTATTATTTTATTAATATATATAATGATAAATAAGTCTGAAAGTATACAGCGTTTAAAAACTATTTTATACGACTTTATGCGTTTTGCTTTGATTCCGTTCAGATTTTTTCCTTCTTTATTTGCAATTTCAATACAATAGGAATTTAATTGGATTTTATTTTATTTTCTATAGTTAGTCAGACATACAGGCAGCAAATACTACCACCCAAACCTATTGCATTTGTAAAACAAATCATTATATGTATAATACTCATTCTATCTTTAACCCTCTACCCCCACTATTAATACTGTCAATTATATAAAGAAGCAATAGTGTGGTTTCCGTAGTTCCTGTGTTCTCTACATTCATATTGTTGATGTTTTTCCATTCCCATTCTCTAAATAAGTAATTCAGCGCACAGTGGTTTAGAAACTTTTATTTTTGGAAATAAGTCGGTATCTCTGGAACTATTGGATATATCGCAATGAAATTTCCCATGTTTGGAGCTGAGATGTTTTCGGGTCGATTGACAGAATGGGGGCTAGTGGGTAGGCCCTCATAGTCGATCATCTGGGTTTTATTTTTTAAATCGCCAAAAATCCATTTATGATCTGAAATTTAAAATTGAGAAAATAAATTTCTAAATAAAAGAAGAACAACTTTTCAACAGTTATTTTGTTCCTATAAAAAGATAGACGCATCCAAAGTTGCAACATGTAAACTCTAATTTTTTTTTTTTTTTCCAAAAAAGTCTTCTATAGAAACAAATTTTCTTCAAGACTAAATACAAATTATATATGATCCGGAAAGAGAACTTAATTTAGAATAAATAAAAATAGAATAAATAAAAAATGTATAAAACGAAAAAAAAAAAAACGATCCTAACAACGGGCTCATATTTATATAACCATATATGTTCCATAAATATATACATACTATAACGTATTTGCTTCAATAATCTGGTGGACTGCTTTGGACAAAAAGTGTAATATCAAACTATTAGAGGGAGTTCAGCGTACATGCTGCTTGGGTATAAGTGGTGCCAAGTATATTACTTCAACCAAAGCTCTAGAAACGTTGCTAGATATTCCACCCATTGAAACATGTTTAAGATATGAAGCGGCGCTTATAGCCGAACGGCTCTTTACTTTAGGCGAACCGGCGCCCACAGCCCTTAATATATTTACCGACAGCCACAAAGATGCTATGGGGTGACCCTGATGAGAACAAAGTTAGTATGATGGTATTCCGTATTCTAAGTGGACGCACTGGATTACGAGCACATCTATACAAAATTGGCCATGCGGATTGAGACGAATGTAGAGCATGAGGAGAGGACAGTGAAACTCTGGAGCACTTTCTTTGCCACTGTCAGGCATTCGTCGCAGTTAGATCCACATATCCTGGAAGTGATGTGATTCCTGACTAACACTGATTGGAAAATTCTTAGGAATTACGTTCAGGAAACTGAGTTTTTGAATTTGAAAAATAATATACTAACCCCCCATTTCACCACCTCCAGTTATCGTTTAACTGGTAGTTATTCTTCCAGTTAAGACAATTTTTGTATGAGAACTGTCAATATATCTTAAAGTTAAAAAATAACTAATAAATGTGAAAATGGGGGTTAGTGAACTATTTTTTTAATGAAAAGGAACGCACAACACATTAGAGTGTCCCGAGGAACAGCCTTTTAAAAAATTCCATGTAGGAATACCTATCTAATGTAATGAACACAAGAAAAATAAAAAATATTTTTTTCGAATGGTCCTCAGTTCCCTACCAGCGATTTAAAATTTTGACCCCAGTATAATTTGTTTTTTTGCGGACCAGAAATACTTTAACAAAAATATTATAGTTATTCCAGCAATAAGTTCAAAATTACGGAATTTTGGAGAACCATTTCGAAAAGATTGCGGAAAATTTTTTTTTATCTGAGAAAATATAACAATTAGAGTCCTCAAATATTGTCGGAGCCACTTTAATGTATATACGATTATTTAGGACAAAAAGTGGCCGAACCAGGAGCGGGGGGCGTAGCACCCCCCATACTAATTCAATACAAAAATTCGTTTATCTTGGAAACTATTATTAGAATGTTAAAATTTTGCACAAAGAACTCTAACCTCAAAAAATAAACCTTTGGCCCCTTTGAATTGTAGAGCTCAAAAGTTTTAGAGAACCAAAGTTTGGCATTTTCTGACAATATTTAAGTTATAGTGTTTAAATATTAGTTGTAAAATAAACTGCATAAAAAAATATTACCAAAAATAATTTATGTTTTTACTTTTAAATTTATCCTAAATTCAGCAAAGAATTTAAGTGTATATTTAACCCTCCATAACATTTTTTCTAAGTAAAGTGTCGATTTTACCTACCCACAAAAACCGCGTGGCAATCCCATCAAAGGTTATATATTTTTGACCGCCTTATGGTAGAATAGCCCACTGTGCACCGCATCCTTATCCGTTTTTGTTAAACTTTTCATAAAAGCAGTACCATATAGAAAAGGAATGCATTTTTTGCTCCGTAGACTACTATTCCGTTCTTGCTTTTCGCTTCGTTTCCATACCAGTTATACAACAATAAAAAATAAAACTTTCTTTCAAGTTGTTGATACCAAGAAAAACGAATTAACTTAAAGTGTTTATTATACGCATTAAGATCGACAATCACATCTGCTACTTGTGCAGTTTTCTATTTTTTTCTTCCTCTATTTTGAAAAAAAAAAATAGCAACATGGCTTTTCGCTCTTAAGGCAAATTATTATATGATTATTACATCGGCTGCATTTTTTAACCCACTTATACATAGTTTTAGGTCATAGTATATCGCTCTTATTTCCTGTTATCAATTGAAGCCCAAAATTCTACAATTGAATTATTTTAATTTGTTTGAAATACATACATAACTTAATATGTAACTTTTGTCTTTTTAGCTTCAAGAATTTATTATTGACTTTGAAAAAAATGGACCAGGATCAGTGACTGGGGATTTAGATCGAGGCTCAAAGCTGATGGAGTCTTATGGTCAGAAAATACATGAATTTGATGCAAGACGACAAGAACTGGGTAAGATAGACCGTTCGATGAACTGTAAAATACTTTAAAACTTATTTAAATTTAATATTGGAATATTTTCGTTTTGAATTATAAGTTAGTTACTTTGAAAGGATACATATGTCTCATGAAATCCGAAAAAATACACCTAAGTAAAAAATTAACTCCCTTCAACAAAATTTGTTCCAAATAATCATTGCTTAACTCGAAACAATGTACGTTTTCATTGTATAAAAAAAGTATTAAAGAATTTGTAAAAAATACAGTTTTTAAGCAACTTTATATAATTTCAACCTTTAACATACGCCTATTCTTTACTGACCAATATTCATTTGAATTGAGTGCGTGCATTTACATACGTAAATGAGAAAAAGTAGCAAAACTTTTTTATTACTTTTAATTGTATTTACTCATTCTATTTTTCTTCTTTATAATCCCTTCTGTTCTTTATTTTCTTTTTGTTTTGTGTTTTAGCCAACGCTGAGAAACTTTTTGATATGCCCATGCAAGATTACAATGAATTTTCACGTATTAAAGACGACTACGAAGGCATGCAAATTGTGAGTTAAGAACAACTAAATACCACTTTCAGTAGAACTTCTGTTAGAACTCACATTTATACTACTACTACTGCGGATAGTACAAATAAATGAATTCGACAAGGACTGTGGGGAAAATGTTCATAAAAATTTTTTCCTATTTAGCACACAGATAAAGTTTAATTTTTCAATTAAATTATTTGTGTAGCTGTTGAGTAAACTTCCTTTCAATCTTTGGATACGTCGTCCCCTTGTCCACCGTCCTTCCCCCCTTATTGTTGTGGAAGGAAAGCAAAAGATATGAAGGAAAAGCTAAACATCCCAGGAAAAACTTACATTGAAAAGTAATGAGTTAAATAGCTAATAAAACCTCTTTTCACTACTTCTTCATTAGCATTTTAAGTCATTATTTTAACACGGTGATGTCATTGGAGGCAAGTACTTCTACGCATGCTTACAAATAGGGACTTAAAGAAGTACTTGCAATTTCCCTTACAAAACAGTTGTTGAGTAAGTTGTTTTGTTTTTTAATAATAAAAAGAGCCAGCTAGAATACGAACCAGGGGCTTCGGTTTGTTAGTCAAATGTTCTACACACTGCACCACTGCTTAGCTATTTTATTGCGCGTCAAATAATGGTTTTCACAAACAAAACTAATTTTTTTTTTATTTTTTTAAAACACAATTCTTAAAACGCAATTAAATAAAATGTGCAAACAAAATGACAAAGCCGAAAATAAAGTACTTCTATATCAGATTATAAGAAAGTCGTTACTAGAGTACTTCTATGTAATGCAGACGGTAAGTAATAGTCATTGAAAAGTAAGTGGTTATGGAAGTACAACCCATTACCGAGTTTTTGCTGGGATAATATAAGAGTAACCTCCTGAAGTTGATTGAATATCACCTTTGCATTTCTTGTTTTTCTTATTCATTTAATTCACTTTTCTTGTTGTTTTTCTTAGGTTTACAAATTATACAAAAGCCAAAAAGCAGCTCGTGAAGGATGGTCGAAAACTTTGTGGGCCGATTTGGATCCTTCCGTATTGACTGAGGGTGTAGAGAGCTTCTTGAAAGAATTTCGTAAACTATCCAAACAGGTAAGAAGAATGAATTGGCACCAAATATTATCATCCAAGGACTGTGTTTATGGGTGTTGGAAACTATGTACATACATATGTATATATATGATGATGTTGACGTGAATAGTTGTCGATGGACTTAAATGATTTTTGATGCCAATAAAACTTTAGTAATTAGTTTATAAAATGAAAATGGCTAAAGTTTTAACCAAATCTCCGCAAAGAGTAGAAGAAATTAAATATTTATTTAAAAGTTAGTTTATTTTTAATAAAATTTATACTTGAAAATGCCGCATAGATACGTATACAGTTATACATATCTACCATTCATATGTACATGGGTACGTATTATGGGTACGTATTATATTTAAGAGGATTTGAATACATACATACATACATACATACATACATACATACATACATACATACATACATACATACATACATACATACATACATACATACATACATACATACATACATACATACATACATACATACATACATACATACATACATACATACATACATACATACATACATACATACATACATACATACATACATACATACATACATACATACATACATACATACATACATACATACATACATACATACATACATACATACATACATACATACATACATACATACATACATACATACATACATACATACATACGTACATACATCCTTTATTTATTCGGTTCATAATTTACGGTCCTCTAAAGTAGGGCATCTCGGGTATTTTTGTTCAAAATTAAAAATGTTGATGACTGAATAACTTTGGAACCAGTTATCCGATTTTAACAAACTTATTGTTATTGCTATGTAAAAATTTTAGAATGGTAGAAATCAAAATTTCGTAAATTTAATTCACTAAAATTGTAATTTGTAATGACTCCTAAATTCGTAGGATGTATGAAAATGGAGATATTTCAAAAAATTTATTATTTTGACCTATGACCTCCAATATTTCAAGAATATAAGACATGATTTCATATATTATTCACCACCATATTTATAACATTAATTTGATGGTCTGCGGTAATTTTTACTTTATTCGGCATTTAAACCTTAATTCTCTCATTTCCTATGGAAATTGTAAATGTACAGAAATAAAAACTCATATAACTTTTAAACCCATTGGTATTGAAATGGGCAATATCGGTCTACATAGCCCCAATACAAGTGGTCTCCGGAAAACGTTTTTGGAG